>NC_043016.1:7172004-7242004 GCF_006345805.1 Octopus sinensis | reverse complement strand
TTTTTACCCTTAACTTAGAAATGCAGAAAGACATAGCACTAAACATAAAAATAAAAAAAGCCATTTGGGGCTAGAAATAAAGCGGTAAAACATGAAATTCTTCAAGCAGGCATGTTTTTTATGTGAAATCTGTGATGAGCCCAAATGACACTGATGACCTGGAATCACCTCGGAGATATATACATATATACCATGCAGGTGGCACGTAAAAAGCACCATCCGATTGTGGCCGTTGCCAGCCTCGCCTGGTACCTGTGCAGGTGACACGTGAAAAGCACCCACGGAGTGGTTGGCGTTAGGAATGGCATCCAGTCATAGAAACATTGCCAGATCAGACTGGAGCCTGGTGCAGCCTTCTGGCTTCCCAGACCCCAGTTGCACCGTCCAACTTATGCCAGCATGGAAAGCAGATGCTAAACGATGATGATGATGATATATATATACACACACACACACACACACATATACACTCAACAAGCATCTTTCAGTTTCCATCGACTAAATTTATTCAAAAGGCTTTGGCTGGCTCAAGGCTCAAGTAGAAGATACTTGTCCATGTGGTTGGGAAGCAAACTCGTTACCACCCACAGCTACACCTGTACCTATATATATCCCCAGCACACCTTCCCTCCACCTGTTTTCACCATTCACTGCATCCCCTCCTCTTTATTGCCCACCCTCCTCTTGCACTCTCATGACTTCACCTTCCCACTCATCCAATCCAATGCCCTGCCACGCCTAACTTCTATTCACATCTCTGTAACTTGAGGGTAGTCTATGACATCTTCACTATCTTATATCTTTCTCTCTCTCTTCTTCCAGATGGAGTAGCCATGTATCTACTCTACTGCAAGACACCTGCTTCTTTATTCTCTAATCTCTCATCACTTGGCACAAAGCCATCACCCTTAAAACCTTTTCAGTTGAATTGCCTGCTGGTGCCATGTAAAAAAGCACCCAGTACACCCTGTAAAGTGGTTAGCATTAGAAAGGGAACCCAACCAAAGACACTATGACAAAGCAGACATTAGAGCCTGGCACAATTCCCTGGATCGCCAACTCCTGTCAAATTGTGAAACCCATGCGGGAACGGAAAGCAGCTGAAAAATGATGACAATGATATATTTCTATAAAGAGAGGGTGGGAAAGAGAGAGGTGTACACATACACATACGCACACACATGGGCAAGCATGGCTGTATGGATAAGAGGTTTGGCATCGAGCAAGCAGAAACGTTAGCACACTGGGCAAAATGCTTAGTGGTATTTCATCTGCCGCTACGTTCTGAGTTCAAATTCCACCGAGGTCGACTTTGCCCTTCATCCTTTCGGGGTTGATTAAATAAGTACCAGTTACACACTGGGGTCGATATAATCGACTTAATCCGTTTGTCTGTCCTTGTTTGTCCTCTCTGTGTTTGGCCCCTTGTGGGTAGTAAAGAAATAGGTATGGATAAGATGTTTGCTTTTCAACTGTATGATTAGAATTCAGTCCCACTGAACAGCATACAATAGTCTTGGGCCAACCGGAACCTTGTGAGTGGATTTGGTGAATGGAAACTGAAAGAAGCCTGTTGTGTGTATGTGTGTGTATATGTGTGTGTGTGTCTACGTGTATGAATTGACTACAAATGTGATTATTGACTGCAAATAGCCACCTCCATGATACAAGAAATTTCATTCATTCCTAATCTTCTTGAAAAACTTGTGCAGCCATGGAAAATATGTTGCTTGGAAACTGGCAGGGGTTTGGCAGCAAGAAGAACATTTGGCTATAGAAATATTTGCCGCATTTGGCAAGCACGGAAAGGTGGACACTAAACAATAACAATGATGCATGTGTGTGTGTGTGTGTGTGTGTGTGTGTGTGAGTGTGTGTGTGTTAATGTCGGCTTTTATGTTCAGTTTTCTTTCATCATTGAATGTTTTCTTTCAATAAAGATAGTGAAAAATCAAAAGACTGAATATTGATAGAAACTCACTTTTATAATCACTCTTTTGCTGTAGTGAAAGAGTGACAACAAAGGGAGATAAATAAGAGTGTGTATGTGTGAGTGTGTGTGTGTGTGTGTGTGTTGGGGTGGGGTGAGACCCAGTCATGAGAATGGAAGTTACAAAAAAAAAGAGTTATAGCTCAATTGATTAGAAAGAGAATTAACCTAGATGAGAATGTATTTCCTGGCTTTCTGCCAGGAAAATGTACTGCTAATCTATTTTACCATTTCTCCTATAGTTGCCTACAGGAGAAATATTTGACACTGTACCGTATCGATCACTGACATGTAGAAGGCTTTCAACATCGTCCTTGGCTCTGTGATGGCTAAAATAACTGGGGTAGATAACCAGACAAGCCATATACAAAAGTCTAGTTGACAAGATGAGATATCAATAATGGGCACAGTAATGAATTTGATGCTCGGGTAGTGGTCCACCAGAACTCCAGTTCTGAGACCCTTTTCTATTTATTATATATTTCTTTACTACCCACAAGGGGCTAAACACGAGGGTACAAACAAGGAGAGACAAACGGATCAAGTCGATTACATCGATGCCAGTGCATAACTGGTACTTAATTTACTGACCCCGAAAGGATGAAAGGCAAAGTCGACCTCGGCGGAATTTGAACTCAGAACGTAACGGCAGACGAAATACCTATTTCTTTACTACCCACAAGGGGCTAAACACAGAGGGTACAAACAAGGACAGACAAACAGATTAAGTCGATTACATTGACCCCAGTGCGTAACTGGTACTTAATTTATCGACCCCGAAATGATGAAAGGCAAAGTCGACCTTGGCAGAATTTGAACTCGGAATGTAATGACAGACGAAATACGGCTATGCATTTCGCCCGGCGTGCTAACGTTTCTGCCAGCTCGCCGCCTTTTTTCTATTTATTATAGTGCTCCAGGTAATAAGAAAGGTGTCCTAAAATCTGGCATCCATGGAAACACCTACATACTAATGATCTAGTTCTTAAATTTGTATCTATAAAGTTAGATTAGAGAAAAAATTCCAAACTTCAAAGCAATATACACATTCTAGAGACCTTAACTGTTTAGCACTGAGATTATTGTCAAGTCTGGTCGATGCACAACAGATGCAGTGGAACCACAAGCTAGTTCATAGAAAAAGCAAAGTTTGTGTGTGGACGATCTGCAGGGGCAAAAAAAGAAAGAAAAAAAAAGTGCATATGAGAAACAGATTCTATCAAATGCCTTAAAGGGTCTTAGAAATAGTTGAGGTGAATATTCCAAAAATATAGCATCCAGAATAAGAATGGGATGAAAGATATTAAGGAACTATTACCTGAGTTGGTAACAAAACGTTTTTATCTAAAATTGAAAGTAAGATTGAAAATGCTTGTATATGAACCATGATACAGCATGGCAGTGAGATTTGATCCCTGAATCACTAAGGATTAATGACTAGAAAATAATGAAGTGAGAATGCCCCATTCATCCTAACGAGACGTCTGCGTTGTCTGGGTCATGCCCTCCGTCGTCAAGCAGGAGAATTCATCTACGAAGCAATTGCCCCAACTCCCCTTCAGGGTTGGCGAAAGCAATGCGGTGGACAACGAAAAACCTGGCTGATGACAGTCAAGGCTGATCTGGAACCCAACCTAGGCTCCCATATCTACGGCGTTCGCCGCTGGAATAAGGAGTGGTTGGAGAACACGCGGTCATTAGCCTCAAATCGCCAGGACTGGTCGGTGTTTGTGAGAGATGCAGCATTGAGGGTGAATGAAGCCAGCTCAACCCACCCAGGGTGAATGCTGTCTCAAACAAACGAAAATAAAAATGCCCCATTTGATGCATAGATGATGGAATACCCTTGAACTGAGAAAAAAACTGGATATAAGAGAATTACCATAAAAACCTATGTAATTTACGCACATTTTTCATGAAAGCAAAAATCAAACTTTAGTGGGTGTGTAAATAACATAAGTAGATCGTTTTCCAGAATTTTTTTGTTGAAAACTGATATACAAATACTCTTTTACTTGTTTCTGTCATTTGACTGCGGCCATGCTGGAGCACTGCCTTTAGTCGAGCAAATCGACCCCAGGACTTATTCTTTGTAAGCCTAGTACTTATTCTTTTGGTCTCTTTTGCTGAATCACTAAGTTACAGGGATGTAAACACACCAGCATCAGTTGTCAAGCGATGTTGGGGTGGGGTGACAAATACAGCCACACAAACAAATACACACACACATACATATATATATATATATATATATATATATATATATACACACACACACATATATATGACAAGCTTCTTTCAGTTTCCATCTACCAAGTCCAGTCACAAGGCTTTAGTCAGCCCTAGGCTATAGTAGAAATCACTTGCCCAAGGTGTCACATAGTGGGACTGAACCTGGAACCATGTGGTTCATAAGCAAGCTACTTACCACACAGCCACTCCTATGCCTATAGTAGTAAATATTCGTACTGGAAGTTGACTCATTTAATGTCGGAATAGGTTTTTTACAGAACAAATATAATGAAGTTGACTTTTATTTATTCTGGACGGCATAATGCTTACTTTTTCTGTATAAATTTACTAAAACCATGAAATGGTTAACTACTTTTTGAAGTTTGACGTTCATCCAGGTAATCACGGTCCAAGCCAATATTTTCCTGCATCTAACGTCGACGACAACATCATAATTCATCCTTGTACATGTAAACTCACTAAGTGAATATGACTTAGCATTCCTATAGAAACCTTCATTTACCTTATACAATGTTTAATGTCGTTTCACATTCATGTTGAATTATGCAGAAATTTTTATGTTCTCTTCAAAGAACACTTGTAATGTATGTATTACTAGTTCTTTTGGTATAGTAGATTTTTGCTATATTTATTTATGTCTCCTCACAGACGTGTATATTCTAACAAGCCGCTTCTTAAATTTTGCACCTCCCTTGTTCAATAAACACTGAGTTAAACTTGCAAAGCTGTTTATTTTCTCCTTTCGATTTTTAATATTTATTTTAGCAGTTTACCAAACTATTAGTTTGGTCTCCTGGCTAAAACGGTAATGACAAATTTTCGAGTTTGCTTGACATTTTATAAGTGTGAAAGGGATTAAAATTTTGATTATCAGTATCAAAGGTTCCAACAAGAATAGGCAGAAAATCAGAGCTTGAGACAAGAAGGCGCTTTCAACTAATCAGATTTCTATTTACATAATCAATTTGATTGGTCACCTTTCTCTGTCAGTTGATCAAAGTGTCATCCAAGCTGATGATTATTGGTAATTAAACTTATTTTGCAACACTTGTGCATATTTATCAGCTTTGCTTTTGTTGATAAGAATTATCAACAATTTTTCTTGTGATCGTGATTTGAGAAGACATACAAAAGTATGCTAAAGATCAGACATAATCTCTTGTGAGCAAGAAGTGTAAAATAAAGTTTATTATAAACAACACAAACATTTTGTAATTTAATAGCTTTCAATATGGTACATGTTAAACAGAAATTATTTTTATTTGATGAAAATTTAATAAAATTGAATCATAAGTAAGTGAAATTATGCTAAATGCAACTAAATTGAAAACATTTATCCCCTGGCCATATCGGCAATTTTGAAAACTTTTGGATGTGAATTTTACACGAGTAGAAGCTTTTTTTAACAATTTTTATCCTGGAAATCACCTGTGTAAATTACACAGGTGCACAAATTACATGGGTTTTTACAGTAGTTGTAGTGTGCAAGAAAGGAGACTGTGATGGTATGGGTATAAGATGCATCAGGAAGATGATACATATAACATCATAGAGAACATGACCATGTTACAAAAAGTGATTATGTTGAAACACATGCAAATATCTGAGACTACATTACTCTACAGTTATGAATGAAACAACTGTGTCCATGATACAACATGATCTGTTATTGACCAGTCAGCAGACCGTACTTAAATCCTTAAAAATGTTTTAGCCCGAAGGCCGCGGCCATGCTGGGGCACTACTGCTGTTCTGATATGAAACTCTGAAATCACCACCAAACAAGGAGACACCTACTTTCTAGGAATAACAACCTGGCTGTCATAAAAAATGTTCATACTGGATAATGTAGTCTGGAGCATATTCCCTTCTGAAAAACAGCTGTGGCTTCCAGGTTCACTCTCACTGTATGGCACCTTAACCGTTTTGTTACAGAATTTATTTTGAGATGCTCTGTGTTTCTTTCAATTACTTTAAATATAACAAAGAATTTAGTAAAATAACTTAGTTATCATTCAGCTTAGTGTTAGGAACAAAAATTGTGACTAAGGTTTGGTGGAAGGTTTTAATTCACAACTTTTGAAAACAAGACATTTGTACTACAAAGCCAGAGCTGGTTTCAGCCAAGTTGGTAACAAAAGGGTTAAATAAGTGACTTCTACTATAGCCTTGGGCCAACCAAAGACTTGTGAGTGGATTTGGTAGACAGAAACTGAAAGAAATTTGTTGTGCATATGTGTATGTGTGTGTATGGGTGTGTGTCTTACCACTGCTTGACAACTAGTGGTGGTGTGTTTCCTTCCCTGTAACTTAGCAGTTTGGCAAAACAGACTGATAGAATAAAGCACTAGTCTTCAAAAAAATAATTAGTCCCAGGGTTGATTTGTTCAACTAAAACCATTCAAGGTGATGCCCCAGCATGGCCAAAATAAACAATAAAAGATAAAAAAAGTGGTCAGAGCTGGAATGCCTTTGACCAATAAGATTTCTAAGTCAAATCTAATATGGCAATAAATGACTCCAGATTTATCAAATCAGTCGCCAACAACTCAAAGGGTCTCACTGCAATAAAATCTGACGAAGACAGGATGATTGGAAAAGTAGTAGCAATGGTGGTGGTGGTGGTGGTGCTTGTTATTGTTGTTGCAGGAGTGGCTGTGTGGTAAGTAGCTTGCTTACCAACCACATGGTTCCGGGTTTAGTCCCACTGCATTACACTTTGGGCAAGTGTCTTCTACTATAGCCTCGGGCCGACCAAAACCTTGTAAGTGGATTTGGTAGACAGAAACTGAAAGAAGCCCATCGTATATATGTATATATATGTGTGTGTGTGTGTGTGTGTGTGTATGTGTGTCTGTGTTTGTTCCCCCAACATCGCTTGACAACCGATGCTGGTGTGTTTACGTCCCCGCAACTTAGCGGTTCAGCAAAAAAGAGACCGATAAAATAAGTACTTGGCTTACAAAGAATAAGTCCTGGGGTTGATTTGATCAACTAAAGGCGGTGCTCCAGCATGACCACAGTCACATGACTGAAACAAGTAAAAGAGAGAGTAAAGAGTAAAAGGAAGAACTTACAATATTATATTTCCATCGTTGATTGCCTTGCATTCCGTGACATGTATAGAGAATAACGGGAGCTTTCATTATTGTCTGGGATACATCAAAGCAGACGCTGCGCTTCCAAGGACGAATATCTTTGTGCCACGTCATTTCAAATTTCTAAAACACATAGAAATAAAAAATAACAATGCTAGTATAAACATTAAGATATATACATATTCATATATATAAATCTTTAGGTAAATATATTCAATATGAATATTACATACTGAATTTATATTGAGTGCTCCATTGTATAAAAATATCAATACTATTAGAGTATTTATATATTTAATTGTGAAACAACCGTAAGATGCTTAAATAATTAATTCAAAATTTTTAAACTATCAAATTTATTTTATATGTTATATTTATATATTTATATTCATTTATCTATATATATTTTAATACAATAATTTCTTTCACACGGGTATATCTTTATGACAAGTTTGGATATTAATTTCCTTCTATTAATAATAAAAATATATTACTAAAAAAATATGTATATTTATATATATGTAAATGTACACTCACATACACATGCTCTTTACCTTTGAGATTGCAGCCATGTTGAGGCACCCACTTAAAGAATTTTAGTCAGGTCTCTTTTGCAGAGCCATTAAGTTATGGGAACATAAACACCCCAACACTGGTGCAAACACAAACACAAACACAAACACACATATATGACAGGTTTCTTTCAGTTTTAATAATAATAATAATGAAATTATTGTATACAGTGCTCAGGTGCACCACAACTTGTCAAAAGGTGCGTATAAAGTATACAAAGTAATGTAAAAATGTCTGGAAAGTGAACAGTGTATGAGTCAGATACATGCTTGCATGTGTATGGAGGGGAGAAAATCAGGTGTAGTGTTGGCAAATCTCAGGAAGCATGGAAGTTTTGAAGGATGCAGTGCTACGACAACTAACAACTGATGCTGGCAGTTTGTTCCATGCTTCAGCGTGTGTATGGAGGGGAGGAAATCAGGTGTAGTGTTGGCGAATCTCAGGAAGCATGGAAGTTTTAAAGGATGCAGTGCTCTGACAACTAACAACTGATGCCGGCAGTCTGTTCCATGCTCCAGCAACTCTCAGGTGAAAAAATGTTTCTGAAAGTCATGGGAGCTGTGCTGTTTTCTGACTTTGTAAACATGCCCACGGGTGTTAGACAGGTGGAGTTTGAAAAGATGCTCAGAGTTATTGTTTATAAGATGGTTAATAATTTTATGGGTGTCTGCCAAGTCAGCTGCCAGACGTCGGAGTTTCATCAACCAAATCTACTCATAATGTTTGAGCATATGTGTTCTACTATAGGTCAAGGTTATAGGAGAATACACATGCTCAACATGTCATACAGTGGGACTGAACCCGGAACCACGTGGCTGGCAAGTAAACTACATACCACACAGCCATGCCTGTGTCTATATATATTATGATTTTACTTAGGCATAGTGATGCTAATAATTAGTACTTAGAACTGAATGTGTGTGTGTGTGTGTGTGTATTTAAATTTATATATATAAGGATAAGATCATTAATTTAAAATAAAACAATGATTTTATCAAGTGGCCAGCATGGAAAAAATAACCATCAAAGGTAATAATTATTAAAATTATAAATTAGGGTATCTACGAGATACCACCATGCTGAAAATAGCAGCCATGATCTCACTCTAAAACCACCTTAATTTTCCATATATCAACATGGAGAGAAAACAAAGGGAAAAGATGAAACTAGTAAAAATTACTGAATAATTCTCTCCGTGTTGATATATGGACAATTAGGGTGGTTTTAGAGTCAGATCATGGCTGCTATTTTCAGCATGGTGGTATCTCGTAGATACCCTAATTGATAATTTTAATATATATATATATCACGTGATCACGTGACCGACCAGGCCATCAGATGTTGTTACACATTGCTGGTCACAATGCGCTTCGCATTGTTTTAGCCTTCGAATGACGCCATCCCGCTGGCTAAGCGAGCAGGCCAACAGAAGAAAGAGTGACCACAGTCAAATGACTGAAACAAGTAAAAAAGAATAAGAAAAAAGAATAAAAAGAACATATATATATTTTTATCTTCTTTTACTTGTTTCTGTTTTTTACTGTGGCCATGCTGGAGCACTATATATTTTTATATATATATATACGACAGGCTTCTTTCAGTTTCCATCTCCCAAGTCTTCTTACAAGGCTTCGGTCGACCCAAGGCAATAGTAGAAGACACTTATCCAAGGGGCCGTGCAGTAGGACAGAACCTGGACCCATGTGGTTGGGAAGCAAGCTTCTTAGGCACACAGCCACTTCTGTTACTATATATATATACACATATATGTATATACATACAAACACACATACACAAAAAATAAAATGAGCATATACATACATGTGCACACACACACACACACACACACACATACATAATTACAAGTGCTGACATTTACACACAACAGAGTACAGGCAGAATAATGTACACATACACATACATATGCAAGAATATAAATATGCATGTAAACATTAATATAGACAAGCATGTATGTGAATACATTAGCATTGTAATTCTTCTATACAGAAAGCCATGAACACCCCCCACTTCACCCTATCCACAAACAACCTCACCCCGCTGCCACCACCACCGCCACCACCACCATGCACACCAATTCCTATTGAATCATCAAAAGTATCAATTTGGCATAAATCTCTTACAAAGCACTTCCTACTCACCCACCCACTGACCCTTCCCTCAAATTTCAAATCCTTCACATATTTCTGGGGGGTGGGGGGTGGGGGAGGAAGGAAGTGGGGGTGACAGTTTGTGTTGGAATTTGGGGGTCATAGCCGGGTGGGGTGGGGGGTGGGGAGTAGTTGGGTTTGGTGTAGAAGCAAAGAGTCTGGGGATTAGATTATTTTGTTTATTGGTGCCAACGAGGAAGAAATTTCGGTCCTTAAGGGTTTATTCACAGATTAACATTTATGTATTTAGATATAACTATACTGCTGCCGCTACCACCACAACTCTTACAGTCCCTCTACCACTACTACTACTACTACTACATACTACCACCACACCACTATTGCAGCCACCACCTATAATACAATGGCATAAACAATGTGGCTACGACTATACTACCACCACAACCATCATTAACCACCCTCTCAGCTACAACAAAGACAACTACAACTGCCTAACCACAACAACGACAAACACCACCCTATTCATTACAACCACTTCCACCACCACCATTACTACTACCTATTTCTTTACTACCAACAAGGGGCTAAACAAAGAGGGGACAAACGGATAAGTCAATTATATCGACTTCAGTACTCAACTGGTACTTAATTTATCGACCCCGAAAGGATGAAAGGCAAAGTCGACCTCGGTGGAATTTGAACTCAGAACATAACGGCAGACGAAATACGGTTACGCATTTTGCCCAGCCTGCTAACGTTTCTGCCAGCTCGCTGCCACTACTACTACTACCATTGTCACTACAACCATCACCACAACCACTGCTACTACTACCACAGCTACTACAACTACTATTATCATAGTTAGTACTATTACCACTGCTGCTGCTGCTGCTACTGCTACTACTACTACTACTGCTACTACTACTACTCTTGTAATTAACTTTGTATGCAGTCCATGTAATGTGACTGGTGATAGAAAAGGAGGGGGCATTAATCTGTAAATCCCTTGTCAAAAAAAAACAAAAAAAAAATGAAAGGAACAAACAGAAGTGGGAACTCTGTAAAGGTGGAGTACAGGCAACCCATGAAGAAGACAATGCCTAATAAAAATTGATACAGGACAGAGAAGACTGTCTGGTTCAGCTGCCGACAACCTGTCTTATGTCCATGGTTTGATAAAATGGCCTTGGTCCTTGCTCTAAAGGGGCTGCTGACAGGAGGGGCCATCTAGTCAGGAAAACAAGGTCCTCACCATCACCAGATAAAATAAGCAGTGAACATGTCATATATAACATTGGTGATTGTATACTGCATAGGCCCTTGGGCATATTTTGATGTTGTTGAAGGGGCAATTAGTTAGTGTGCACCCCATAGTGTTACCTGTGGTATCATTCCTTGACAGAAATTTCCTGAGGGATAGACCAGTGTGCACCATCTGTATGTTAAGTCCCTCCCTATGGATCACAAGGGCAATTGAAGGAAGCACATTTCAGACTTGGGTTTAAGGGCTTTGATACTTTGTAAATATTATTGTTTGACCACAGATGATAGATAGCCATTGTGTGCTAAGTTCTCACAAAGGATATGATGAAAGACCGAGACCTCTGGAGATATGCTGTGACTTCGAAGACCTAACAAATGAAGTGAGTCCATGGTTTGCAGGATGGCCTGCTGTGCTAACCTTGGATCGTAGAGTGACCCGCTGTTCTTGAGAAGACCTAATGAATCAAGTATGTCAACACCAACATCAAAATAAAAATCAAATGGAAATTGTAGTTAAGATACCTGTGCCGGTGACACGTTAAAAGCACCATCCGAACGCGGCAGATGCCAGCACCGCATGACTGGCGTCTATGTCGGTGACATATAAAAGCACCAACTGATCATGGCCATTCGCCAGCCTCGTCTGGCACCTGTGTCGGTGGCATGTAAAAAGCACCCACTATACTCACAGAGTGGTTGGCGTTAGGAAGGGCATCCAGCTGTAGAAACACTGCCAGATCAGACTGGAGCCTGGTGCAGCCTCCTGGTTTCCCAGACCCTGGTCGAACTGTCCAACTCATGCTAGCATGGAAAACGGATGTTAAACGATGATGATGATGATGATGAGATTTCATTTCACCTGCATGCAGCTTTGCTCTGGTGAGCAGGGCCGACTCATAGTGTATGAACAGGTCCCTACTGATTGCTTTCCTGTAAAAATTAGTATACTAACACATACAGCACAGACACTGTTAAAGCACTACAAATTTCTGGATGTTTTCTAAAACCTTTGAAATGACATGGGACAGGTGGAATATTTAAACCAAACTGAAGACATTATTGAATTTCTATCAACATTAAAATATTCTTCTCTTTCACGCCTCCACACATTATATACCATTCCATGTTCCGTGTACTGATACAAATACAAATTAAAACCTCTATATATAAGTAAATATTTAAGTGTTGGGTATGTTCCTAGCAGAAAGCAGACGAAGCAAGTTCCCTGCTTGAGGCTACTTGACATCATCCATGGTATTTACACAATTGTCACTAGATCAACCACAAGAATTCTGCAGTGTATGCTGTGTATATAACAAACGATAGAGGTGGTAAATGGAATATATGAGAGACTTTACAAAGTTTCTCATATATTCCATTTTCCCTCTCTATCATTTGTTTATATATATATATATATATATATATATATATATATATATATATATATATATTTAAAATAAGCAACAAGGATATCCAAGATAGTGTAGTACAATTGTTTCATGCTACTTCATTTTATTAAACACTGTAAGTATTACATCAATTTTAAAATATTCAACCAAATATAGAATTTTTTAATTAAATGGACAATGCACATTTTTATACTTATTTCATTTACTGATGTAATACTTACAGTGTTTAATAAAATGAAGTAGCATGAAACGATTGTGCTACACTACCTTGGATATCCTTGTTGCTTATTATGATTATAATCACCCCATTTGATTTATATGGATAATACCATACAAAATTCTGGTGCCATTAACGTAAGTACCATATTCATCTGATTCTAAATTTTGCTGAACTTATATATATATATATAAGGACCTGTGGGGGGTAGAAGGATGGTGTATTTACAATGCAGCACTTACCCTGAGCTTTAGGCTATCTACTCTGTTGTTGGATCACATGTATCACCTTAATGTTTAAAACTGCGAATATTAGATATATTTTTAACTTTGAACTTTTGCGTGAACTGGTGTTGAAAGTGGAGTTGGTACGAAAACAATTGTAACTGAACAATTGTATAGATGTGTTAAAGTCATTCTTGGTCTCCTTATTTGGATTTTATAAAGGTGTGTGTGTTGGTGTGTGCATGAATGCACACATGTGTATTTCTATATATTCATGCATGTATGAATGTCAATGTCTTCTCAAATATGCAAACGCAAGCACAACTTCCCAACCAAAAGGTTTGGGGTTCAGTTCCAGTGCTTGGCAATTTGGGCAAGTGTTTTTGTATGTGCATATGTGTATATGAGAGAGCTCAAGTATGTAAGAGAAAGAGTGAGGTAGTGTGCATGTGTGTGTGAGAGAGAGAGAGAGAAAAAGAAGGAGATAATGTATGTGTTTGTATATAAAGGGAATTGGCAATTTAAAATCATATTGCCAGTTCCATAGAACCTATAAACTATTTTTTTTACTACCCACAAGGGGCTAAATGCAGAGAGGACAAACGAACGGATTAAGTCGATTATATTGACCCCAGTGCATAACTGGTACTTATTTAATCGACCCCGAAAGGATGAAAGGCAAAGTTGACCTTGGCAGAATTTGAACTCAGAATGTAATGGCAGACGAAATACCGCAAAGCATTTCGCCTGGCATGCTACCGTTTCTGCCAGCTCGCCGCCTTTGGACCTATAAACTATCAATGGACATTCAAACCTACCTGTTCTCCCTGTCCTTGACCATCTTTAATGCAAGACTCCAACTGGAACCGTTCGTTAGGTCCTCGGAACCGAGTATCAAGACATAAATTGCTAGCTTTGTTGCGAATCTGTGAATATAAAAATATTTTTAAAATTATATAAAATATAAAATTATATTTTTGAATTAGAGCATCACTTTCCACACACACATACACACACTCACACACAAACACACACACACACGTAAATGTATTTAGATGGTCACAGTTGGAATACCTCTGCTTATTCCCAGGAAAACTCTCACTGAACAACAGACTCCAAGAAATATTTTTGTATTCTAAAATTAAGGGAAGTTAAATCTGAGTGAATCATCGTGATAGCACTGACATCTCGCTGCTACCTTGACAACCAGGATTATTCTTTCTTTAAGCATAAATTTGAAAGCCGAGTCATCAGACAGGAGTTCCAATGAGATGGAAGTGTTGCTGAAGAGGTCACAGGTGTGTGACAAAAGATTTCCTGATAATGGGCATAAGATAAAATAAGAACAATAATAAATAAGTAAAGAACATATATAATGTTTGTTCACTGTAGCCATGCTGGAGCACCACCTTTAGTCAAACAAATCGACCCCAGTACTTATTCTTTGTCACCCTAGTACTTATTCTATCGGTCTCTTTTGCCGACCGCTAAGTTACGGGGATGTAAAAAAAAAGCTTTTTTTAGCAAGAAAAAAAAAATGACCATTCTTAAATATAACAATATTTGAATTATCCACAACATTACTATGATTTTAAAATTCGAAGTAGAACAAACCAGAAGGAAATATAGTTATCACCAGCTAAATATACTCACAAGTCTTTCACTTGTAACTAATTTGACAAGTGCCACTGCACAAAACTCTTGGACCTGCTAAATATTTATATATATATAGGCATAGGAGTGACTGTGTGGTAAGTAGCTTACAAACAACATAGTTCCTGGTTCAGTCCCACTGTGTGGAACCTTGGGCAAGTGTCTTCTACTATAGCCTCGGGCTGACCAAAGCCTTGTGAGTTGATGTAGTAGACGGAAACTGAAAGAAGCCCGTTGTATATATGCACATATGTGTGTGTGTGTGTGTGTGTTTGTCCCCCCGACATTGCTTGACAACCGATGCTGCTGTGTTTACATCTCTGTAACTTAGTGGTTCGGCAAAAGAGACTGATGGAAAAAATACTAGAGTGACAAGGAATAAGTCCTGGGGGTCGATTTGTTTGACTAAAGGTGGTGCTCCAGCATGGCTGCAGTCAAATGACTGAAACAAGTAAGAGTGTAAAAGAGAGAATAAAGAGTATACACACACATACATATAGATAATCATTTTATTATAATGAATTTTGAACTTTCACCGGTAGTAGGCCTTTTCTGTTAATTGTCTCAGTTTGTATGCTTATAAATATCCCCTTTAACTAACACTAGCACTATGACCCGGCAACGCTGGGTCACAGTGCTAGTGCATGCATATACAGCTGCATGCATGCGCACATACACACAAGTACTGTCCAAATCTCCAATCACATACAGCTAGCTGGCATTCAATTGGCATGTCAAGTTTCAGGCATTTTGATTGGGTTTTGGATAGAAAATTCACAAAAAAAGTCACTTCTATTGATTTTTTAATGGCTTTGCGGGGAGACTGGGGAAATGTAAAGAGGTGCACGACCACCCTTGGACGGTTTTTGAATGACCACAGAAAGTGCAAGCCCTCTAACTGAAAAATTGTGGATTTGTATAAAGATACACACATACACACAGACAGACATTTTGCTGTTTATATATATAGAGATGCATAAGAGTGTGTGTGTGTGTGAGTGTATGTGTGTGTGTGTGTGTGTACATATATATTTTAACAAGTACTTCTTTCATTATCCTGATTAACTACACATTCATACACACAGTATGGAAAATTAGGAATGTGGATGGTCAAGTTCGAATGTTCCCAGGCAACAAAGATTAACTCACCAGCCTTAGCAATGGTTTCTCTTCCAGAGTGATCCATTAGAAGAAAAAAAATAAGGAGAATTAAACAACAAACAATACGCACCTCTCCATCAGCGACATTTGGTGGTTCTACAGGTGGATAAAACTTTGGTATATCAAATGCCACTTCTTTCATGAACCAGCTGAAAGGTTTGCAATTTAACCGTTTTCTTATATCCAGCTGTGCACTTATATCACCTGGGTTGATATCTCTGTAGTGCGGCCGCCGAAGATATATGTATTCTTTATATTCATCCATCCATACTTCTGCAACTCTGCGATAATTCTTCAAAAGAAAAAGCAAATAAATAAATAGACATAATAATAATAATAACAAAATGCAAGTGAAAGGATGTTGAAGATTAATTTATTTAATTTGTTTTAATTACAAGATTGTATCATTCTAAATAGTCTTGTAAACTTTTCTTTCTTTACACCTGTGTGGCTTCGTTAATAGAACCCACATGTTAACAAAGACCACATGTCAGCAGGTTATAGCGTTTAGTAGAGAGACCACATGTTGGTAATATCTGGAAGTCGAATGAGAACCAAATGTGGAGTTGAGTGAGTATTACAAACTAACACACACACACACGAACACTAATGTACACGTGTATGTGTGTGAGAGAACATATATATATATATACACATATATATATATAAAAACTGTACTGGGAGAAGAAGAAACAAAACAAAACGGAACGAATCATACACACAAGCATATATATATATATATATATATATATATATATATATATATACACACAACAAGAGAACAAGAGAGAATGCCAAAGAGAATGAGTGTGTGCACGCAAGAGAAAGAGAAAATGTATGTAAGAGGGACAGTGTGTGTGTGTGTGTGTGAGAAAGGAAAATGTGTGCATGTGAAAGAGAGAGAATGTGTGTCAGTGTTGAGTGAACTTAGTCATTCAATAGGCAACAACTCATTAAGTAGGCTCCAGGTTAAGTACTTAATGCACAGGAGAACAGATCAACACAGCAGAAAGCCCAGCAGAAACCATTTACACAAAGGAGGCTTCATGACTCATTAAAACAACAGAGATTCTATGATGGATCATAGACAAATCTCCATTAATGAGAGAGAGAGAGAGAGAGAGAGAGAACTTCTTAATTCACCATAAGATTGAGAAAAAAAGAGGGGACAATACGGGGGGGGGGGGCGCAGACAAAACAAACGTTGGGGTCAGGGTATCGAATGAGCCGAAACCACGTATGAATAAACAAACAATTAAAATATATGCAATTAAATGAGAATGAGTGATTAACAAAAAATGAAGTGGAGGACGCAGTTGACCCCACAAACCACAAACTCAAACTGAAGACTTTGCTTTCTCCTTTTTTATATTCTCGTTTAAACAGGTTCTTTCACTCGCAACATACTTGCTATAGACTTCCATCTTTTACGAAACACACTTTGCGACAAGCATTTCTTCTCCAGCCTTATTTTCCGTTTCATGTGGAAAACGAAAAAGTCGATTAGCTCGAGACTGGAGACGAACATGCCTGTTGCAATTCCTTTCACTCTCGTCTTCCGAGGGAGGGAGACACGCACACAAAGTAGGATTTGAACTAAAGTCACTGAAGCCAGCGACCCAGTATATTTGTAGACAAATGAATGAAACTAAAAAAAGAACAAAACAATTGAACTGTATTGTTTCTTTGTATAACCGAAACTATTTTCAACCTCTGTCATGTGAAATGTATTGATGTTTCCTGATATTTTAAATATACCGTATTATAGTGGAGAATGCAAATGTTTGTGTCTGTTTGTCTCCCACCATTGGTTGCCAATTGGTGTTGATGTGTTTATGTTCCCATAACTTAGCAGCGTGGCAAAAGCAACAGACAAAATAAGGACCCGGTTTTAAAAAATTCATTCGACTAAAATTTCTTCATAGCAGTGCCCCAGGAGTGCCATAGTCTAATGACTGAAACAAGTAAAAAAAAAAAAATTTTTTTTAAAAGTAAAAAAAATAATAATAAAAACAAAATGTTTGACATACTCGCCCAACAAAATCTCCAACCCCAGGATTTGGAAAAGGAGCAAATTTCCTGTAAACATGGCCAACTCTTGAACAAGGAGCATCAACCATTTCACCACCACATTGCCAAATCTAAAATAAAATCATAAAATAAATGAAAAGCAAAATCAAATTTTGGATTCTTTTATTAGAATATAGTTTTCTCCATTCCAGGTGAAATCAGACGGAAGACATTCAGAAACATTTAAAATGTCAGGTATATCTTTTAACAGATCAGGGAATTACGAGGGACAGGGCCCCTACTTTGTTAATGGGCCATGAATTAATGGGTTAGGGAATAACAAGATGACTGGCATCCGTGCTAGCGAGGTGCAAAGAGCACCATACGAGGGTGATCGTTGACAGAGCGGTTAACCAGCTTCCATGCCAGTGGCACATAAAGGGGCACCATTTGAGTGTGATCGTTACCAGCGTCACCTTACTGGCACTTGTGCCTGTGCTAGTAGGGTGCCAAGAGCACCATCCAAGTGTGATCGTTGCCAGAGCAGCCAACTGGCTTCCGTGCTGGTGGCTCATAAGAGGGCACCATTTGAGCGTGATCATTACCAACGTCACCTTACTGGCACCTTACTGGTGGCATGTGTAAAAAGATTCAAGCGAGGTCATTGCCAGTATCACATGACTGACCCCGTGCCGGTGGTACATTAAAAGCACCCACTACACTCTTGGAGTGGTTGGCATTAGGAAGGGAAAAACTGCCAGATCAAGATTGCAGCCAGGTGCGGCCTTCTGGTTTGCCAGCCCTCAGTCAAAATCGTCCAACCCATGCTAGCATGGAAAGCGGACATTAAACTATGATGGTGATTAATGGCTTCTACCTTATTAATGCATTGTTGGCCTCTACCATAATAATAGGTCATAGGGTCGCTCTCTGCTGTATTAATATCTCAGGTCCCTATTGTATTAATGGTTCATGGTATCTTGTGATTGGGGAGGTCTACAGGTTGGAGTGGCCTTCAGGTTAGGGTGTACCACTCAAGATCACAAGATCATGGTTCTGATTCCTGGACTGGTTGGTGCATTGTGTCTTTGAGCAAGACACTTCATTTCACTTTGCCTCAGTCTACTCAGCTGTAAACAAGCAACACTGCAATAGAGCTGTGTCCTGTTCAGAGAGGAATATTGTGATCTCAATCAATTATTATATGCCATAGAAACCCTGTAACTGGCCCTTTATGTCTGAGGGCCAGTTGAATCAGGACTAATATGGAAGTAAACAACAGCAGTAAGAACAACACATTCAACTGCAGATGAAGAATTGACTCTTTGAAACATTACTATCACTCTGGTGCAAACCCATTGACAGAATTCTCTCTTTTTAGCCAAAATCAATTCCAGATAAGCAGATGCTTTCAAAAATGCATAAGAAATATTTCTCTCTCAAGATCTGTTGAGGCAAGTGAAAATCGAAATCGATCAACATCAATGGAAATTGTAGTTGTGATACCAGTGCCAGTGGCATGTAAGAGAACCATCTGAACGTGGCCCTTTGCCAGTGCTGCTCCGACTGGCCTCCGTGCCGGTGGCACATAAAAAGCACCATCCGATCGTGGCCGATTGTCAGCCTCATCTGGCCTCCGTGCTGGTGGCAATGTAAAAGGCACCATCCGATCGTGGCCGTTGCCAGCCTCGTCTGGCACATAAAAAGCACCCACTACACTCACGGAGTGGCTGGCATTAGGAAGGGCATCCAGCTGTAGAAACACTGCCAGATCAGACTGGAGCCTGGTGCAGCCTTCTGGCTTCCCAGACCCCAGTTGAACCGTCCAACCCAATGTTAGAAGAAAAGAAAATAAATAAATTATTTTCAATTTCTAAATGAATTTAGATTAACTCATTTCAAAATCATTTGTTAAGTCATGGAACAGATTTCCCTTTTAATCCTTTAGTCCAGTAGGAAAGGCAATACCCTCGACACTTTGTAAGGCTACTGAGATTGGTAAGAGGAGAGGAGAGAGGTATTCTTGAACTGAAAATTTGATCTAAATATTTGAAACAGAGTGGCTATATGTTGGCAGAATGCTCTAGAATTAGAATCTGAATAATCAAAAGACATTTCTTACCTTAAATGATAATTCATATTGCTCTCCTCCCCAGATGTCCAATCCTGGGTCATATCCTCCAAGGTCCCAGAACCAATCTCGATCAATGGCAAACAAACCACCTGCCATAACTGGGCTCCTGTAATTAACACAACAAACTAATAAGAAAACATATACAAACAAAAAAAAAACTGCTATATTCTGAGTCACACTTTTTTTTTTTGCTGTTGATCACTGACTACTTTTGTTGGTTAACAATCTGTTAATTATTTACGTGTTCAATTGTTTAGCAATAATTATAGTCATACTGCTATTTTCAATTACTGATCTATGGTGTACACAGGCAAAATGCTTAGGCAGCATTTCGTCCTTCTTTACATTTATGAGTTCAATTTCCACTGAGGTCAACTTTGCTTCTCATCCTTTCAGGATTGATAAAATAAGTACCAGTTGAGTACAGTTGGTTGATGTTCTTTTCTTTATTAGTCCTCATTTTGTACTCATGGAGGGTCACACCACTGTCACTGGTCACCTTCCCACCAAATGCAACCTGCAGCATTCTTTCATGATTATCCCTAGGGGTAGGCATGCAAGGACTTGATCTCCATCATAACACTATCCTCAACTCCAACCAGTCCTCTTCCATCTTTCTACCTAGGTAAGTAAAGCCATACCACCACCACAACCACCAACACTAATAATAATAATAATAATGATTTCTTTATTGACCACAAAGGGATTACATTAAGAAAAATTTGGACAGTAAAGGACAAATCAAAGTATGTGTGTGTGTGTGAGTGTATTGTTGTGAAGGTTTTGCATATAAACAAGTTTAATATACAGGTGGGAAAAAAACAAACAATTTTAACAATGTATAATCCTCAACAGGGCGGAGACTTTCAAGGGCGGCAGCATTCTTTCATCATTATCCCCAGGGTAGACATGCAAAGACTTGATCTCCATCATATCTTTATCTGATACTCTAACAAGTCCTCTTCCACCTTCATTCCAAGATAAGGAAAGCCATGCATGGCCATTATCTTCTTAGGCTTACTGTCTATGCTAGCCTATTTATTTACTCCCCACAAGGGGTTAAACACAGAGGGGACAAACAAGGACAGACAAACAGATTAAGTCAATTATCAACCCCAGTGCGTAACTGGTACTTATTTAATCGACCTCGAAAGGATGAAAGGCAAAGTCAACCTTGGCAGAATTTGAACTCAGAACATAGCAGCAGACGAAATACCACTATGCATTTCACCCGGTGTGCTAACGTTTCTGCCAGTTCGCCGCCTTTGTCTATGCTAACCAGTTCCCGTCCTTTATCCATTTAACAACTCCTGCTCATGATGTAGCATGAGGATGTGCTTGAGAAGAAGATACATCAAGCCAAGTAAAGCTGCAGTCATGGCAGACACTGGTGTCATGCAAATGGCACCCGTGCTGGTGGCACATAAAAAAATACCCATTACAGTCTCAGAGTGGTTGGCATTAGGAAGGGCATCCAGCCATAGAAAACCATGCCAAAACAGATTGGAGTCTGGTGCAACCTTCCTGCTTGCCAGCACTGGTCAAACCATCCAACCCATGCCAGCAAAGGCAACAGATATTAAATGATGATGATGATGATGATGATGATTGATGATGATGTGTGTGTATATGAGTGTGTGTCTTTCAGTATGCATATGTATCTTTACAGCATGCCCAAGCATTGACACCCCTGTTAAGGTTTCCTCCATTCAACTGGATCTACATGGCTTTTTCACTTTTCTGGAATATTCAGAAGAAATATTTTCCATCATCCTGGGCCTAATTGTAAATAATAACAATGAAATCTTATAAACTCTTTCGAAATCACATATCTTTTACATTCTTCTAAACTTGCAAATATACCCATTTCTTTACTACCCACAAGGGGCTAAACACAGAGGGGACAAACAAGGACAGACAAATGGATTAAGTCAATTACATTGACCCCAGTGCGTAACTGGTACTTAATTTATCGACCCCGAAAGGATGAAAGGCAAAGTCGACCTCGGTGTAATTTGAACTCAGAACGTAACGGCAGACGAAATATCGCCAAGCATTTCGCCCGGCGTGCTAACATTTCTGCCAGCTTGCCACAAATAAACCTTTTAACAAAATCTTAATTCTCAGAACCTAGCCTCCTTTCCTTACAATATAAATCATTGCTAGTCAAATGTAACATTCAACTTGCTGCTGGTTGAGGGTCTCTGGGTGAGACTTGGAACAACATGTATAAAATAAAACAACAACAATGAAAAAAAAACCCTTTAATGTCCCTTTTTTTAATGCTGGCAGGGATTGGACAGGGATATCCTTGTTGCTTATTTTGATTATATATATATATATATACATACAAAAATCCAGTAGAAAATCCAGTTACCAAAAAAGGTTGGGGTGGCCTGCACCTGCCTTCCTCGGTTGCTATGACACTGGGGTAGATCTGGCCACGCCCGTCAACAGGGACAAAACCCGGATTTAAAACACTGAATGATGATGTTATACTTACAAAAGCCCTACATATATGTACATGATATATGTACAAACATGTAGTATATATACATAATCATAGATAAACACCACACCACATATATAAAGATACATATGCATACAGAAAGACACACACAGCAGCGAGCTGGCAGAAATGTTAGCACGCCAAGCGAATGCTTAGCATTATTTCATCTGCCGCTACGTTCTGAGTTCAAATTCTGCCGAAGTCGACTTTGCCTTTCATCCTTTCGGGGTCAATAAATTAAGTACCAGTTATGCACTGGGGTCGATGTAATCAACTTAATCCATTTGTCTGTCCTTGTTTGTCCACTCTGTGTTTAGTTATCATTCAGCTAGTGTTAGGAACATAAATTGTGACTAAGGTTTGGTGGAAGATTTTAATTCAAAACTACAGAGCCAGAGGCGGTTTTGGCCGGGTTGGTATCAAAAGGGTTACATCTGTCATCTAAAAGAATTATGGAATGTGGCCAAACTCACCACCACCAAACCCTGGCAAAAAGTTATATAGATGCAAAAGACTACAGCAGAAACAGAACACTCTGCACTAAGTTGGTGAAACACCAACCAGACAGGATGTATATACTGTTAAAGAGAGCAATAAACTGGACCACCAAATGATTCACAAAGATAACACATAAGACTAAGAACATTACACTATAAATATGGTACCCCAGCATGGTCTTGACTTCAGTTGCTAAAAACAAACCAAAAGAATTGAAGGGCATAACGTTTTGTTTGAACAGCAGAAGTCTCTCCTTCTCTCTCAACCCCACTACCTCCATGCCTGAAAGCAGAATGTTCTTCCTGTTGACCTCCAGCTGTTTAAAGGTCAAACAGCAGAGTGAAAAGACTATTGGGTTATCAGTTTGTAAGGGTTTTTTTATGTGTATTAGCAAATAAATACACACACACACACACATAATATTTTACATAGGCATAGCAATACTAATAACCACTTGTTAGAACTCAATATACATATGCTTCAGAGTAAAACATTTGCTGAGTATGGAGCATAATATCAATTATTAAATAACAAAAGAACAGGAATTACATAATCAACTTTATTAGCTTACAGCTGTTTCTGCTATGAAAAGTAGTGCATTCAGAGCTGAGCACTTGTGCATTTTCTTATAGCTTCCTTGAAACTATTACAATATATATATATATATATATATATATATATATATATATATAATATATATATATAATTACCATCATCGTTTAACATCCGTTTTCCATGCTAGCATGGGTTGGACAGTTCGACCGGGGTCTGAGAAGCTAGGAGGCTGCACCAGTCTGATCTGGCAGTTGTTTCTACAGCTGGATGCCCTTCCTAACACCAACAACTCCGTAAGTGTAGTGGGTGCTTTTTACATGCCACCAGCACAGGGGAGGCTGGCAGTGGCCACGATCGGTTGGTGCTTTTTACATGCCACCGGCACAGAAGCCAGTCAGGGGAGGCTGGCATCGGCCACATTCGGATGGTGCTTTTTAAGTGCCACCGGCACAGGTATCACAGCTACAATTTCCATTTGATATATATATATATATATAATTATTGTATGTATATGTACATACATACACACACAACAATTATTTATACCTATACATACATATATATATATTTTACTGTTAATTTTCACATTTCTTTCCAATCAATCAAATTGTAACAAAAACCATATCATTGTTTTGAAAATCAGTCATCCAATCAAATTTAAATGCTTATTCATCGAATTGAATTATATCGTATCATATTATATTACATGTATATTACTTGATTTCAGTTAAGATTTTATCACAACTGTCCAATAAACGGAAAATATGAAACTTTGAGTAACAGTTTTGTGAAGATTTTTCAGCTTTAATAAAAATATATATTTACATATGAAGTAAAAACAGCTCTAGTATGATAAATATTACTAAATACTTATACTAATATGTATATGCTTTGAGTATTTTCTAGTGGCTGCAATGGTGTAGTCATGGACAGGTATGACTTCCAGGCGTAACAGCTCTTGATTTTACAGGCCATGAGCATATAAGTCATTGACCTCGTTAGCTGACTCACCTTTGACCCAGGCATTGAAAAACCACTAAAATAATGAAACATTAATGTTGATCACTCCCAAAAGAGGTAGAAGGTGAGTTATATCACCTGCCCATGACTTAGCAGTGTTTTAACATCAGCGACATGAGAGTTATATACTTTGCTGCTCACCTTTGCAGCCACACAAAGCATATACATTAGCATATGTATTTAATACTATATATATAATCAGTCCAAACAAGAACAAGCAAGAAAAAACAACAACGTGAGGACGTGGAATAAGTACAGTGTTATTGGACGCTCAGGAAAGGGAAGAAAAGAAAGAGGAGTTCATGTTTTGAGCAGAGCTCTTCATCAGAAATTTAGGAAAAGTCCAAAGAAGGGAAGACGGAGAAAGAAAATCGCCAACAATACACATGCGGTCACAATATATGTGTGTGTGTCATCATCATCATCATCATCGTCGTTTAACGTCCGTTCTCCATGCTAGCATGGGTTGGACGGTTCGACCGGGGATCTGGGAAGCCAGAAGGCTGCACCAGGCTCCAGTCTTATCTGGCAGTGTTTCTACAGCTGGATGCCCTTCCTAACGCCAACCACTCATCCGTGAGTGTAGTGGGTGCTTTTTACGTGCCACCTGCACAGGTGCCAGGCGGGGCTGGCAACGGCCACGGTCAGATTGGTGTATTTTTGTGCCACCGGCACGGAAGCCAGTCGAGGCGGTGCTGGCATCGCCACGAGTTGGATGGTGCTTTTTACGTACCACCAGACCAGGGATCCTGGCTGGTTCAATTCGATTTCGATTTCGCTTGCCCCAACATGTCTTCACAAGCAAAGGGGGTTGGCAAGGGTGCCTGTCGTACGGTCGCATTGGAGTGTATGTATATATATATATATATATGTATGTGTGTGTATATATATATCATCATCATCGTTTAGCGTCCGCTTTCCATGCTAGCATGGGTTGGACGGTTCAACTGGGGTCTGGGAAGCCAGAAGGCTGCACCAGGCCCAGTTTGATTTGGCAGTGTTTCTATGGCTGGATGCCCTTCCTAACGCCAACCACTCCGTGAGTGTAGTGGGTGCTTTTTACGTGCCACCGGCATGGAGGCCAGGTTAAGCTGGCAAACAGCCACGAACGGATGGTGCTTTTTACGTGCCACCGGCACAGGGGCCAGGCAAGGCTGACAACGGCCATGTTCAGATGGTTCTCTTACGTGCCACCGGCACTGGTAACTCAGCTGCAATTTCCATTGATCGATTTCGATTCTGATTCTATATATATATGTATGTGTGTGTGTGTGTGTGTGTGTGTGTGTGTATCTACAAATACTTTATTTGATGGAGATTTGGCAATTATTTCTATCATGCCATTCTCAAGAAAGGCAGTGTCTCTGGTCCCACCAACTATCACATTAATGCACTCACTTCTCATATCTCAAAGATAATGGAAACAGCCATCAACAACCATGGTATTCTTCAACACCATGACCCTGTCTCCTCAATGATCACCAGCACAACTTCACTTCTTTAAAGACAGATCCATTGGAGACCTCCTCTATTACATCAACCACCTGTGTAGCTCTTCTCACAAAATAAATATCAATGAAAGGTGTGTTTTTGTTGTAGACATCAGCAAAGTTTTCAATCATGTATAGCATGTGAATCTCTGACCAAAAGTTGTGGCATGCCGCTGGGAGTTGTGGCATGCTCCTGTAATCCAGCTACTCGGAGGCTTAGTTGGTTGGCTGGTTTGAGGATGGGAGTCCTGGTAGTCGATCTTCTATGGCGATCGGGTGTCCGCGCTAAGCTCAGCATCAATATGGTGCTGGAGAGGGAGCTCATCAGGACCAGGTTGTCTAAGGAGGGTCGCTTCAGCCCAGGGCCGAAACGTAGCAGTAGTGGGATCGTGCTTGTGAATAGCCGCCGGCTGGCAGCCTGTTTGATACAACTGAACGCCAATCTAATTTTTTAGGTGCAGGAGTGGCTGTGTGGTAAGTACCTTGCTTACCAACCACATGGTTCCGGGTTCAGTCCCACTGCGTGGCACCTTGGGCAAGCGTCTTCTACTATAGCCTCAGGCCGACTAATGCCTTGTGAGTGGATTTGGTAGACGGAAACTGAAAGAAGCCTGTCATATATATGCATATATATATATATATATATATGTGTGTGTATATGTTTGTGTGTCTGTGTTTGTCCTCCTAGCATTGCTTGACAACCGATGCTGGTGTGTTTATGTCCCCGTTACTTAGTGGTTTGGCAAAAGAGACCGATAGAATAAGTACTGGGCTTACAAAAGAATAAGTCCCAGGGTCGAGTTGCTCGATTAAAGGCAATGCTCCAGCATGGCAGCAGTCAAATGACTGAAACAAGTAAAAAAAAAAAAAAAAAGAGTATCCATCTCTCATTTCTTAGATCATTTAAGCATGTGCCGAAGGAGTTTTATCAAGCATTCTATTATAATGAACATCTACATTTCTATCCCAGTTTACCATGCGGGGCTAAGGTTGGACTGGTTGCCAATGCCTGAGTAATCTCATAATGGGAACTGCTGCTTCCGTAGACTGATGCTCACACATGTTTAGTTGTATCTATAGCTGGTTGCCCTTCTATCACCAACCTCTTTACAGAGTGTACTAAAAGTTTTTTCCTTGTTGTTGTTGCACCAAAACAATTGTCTTTTTCAATAGCAAATAAACCCCAATTATAACTCACATCAAGAAACACCATCACATCATATCCTCCTTAAACAGGAGTTGTACTGAGGTTTACAGTACTCCAAATGTTAGCTCTCACAGTCACTAAGTATCTCTGATGGAGAAATCACACATCTGTTGGAGAGTTAGAACCATGTCCTTAAGATTTGCCCTTCTCTTCAGGGCCAGAAAATATTTCAGCCTCTTTATAATTAATGACTTGGTAAAGCTCAAAGCAAACCAACCTCTGGGATAGTGATGCTACAACAGATACAAACATCTTTGACCATATCCAGAGATGGCCCATTTCACTGACTGGAATAAAATCATTTAAACATATGCACTTTTTTCATCACCACTATAAAGTCCTAATGCTCTCCATTCCTCAGATCTAGCTTTTATTGTGCCTCGTTCACCCATGAATTCCTAACTCTCTTGTCTCTCCAACTTTCACTGTCCAATCTCTAAGTCTTGTACTATCACTAACCCAAGTTCTTTCTTCCTGGAATATTGGCCTTCTTGGATCTTCCTGCTGCTCACGTCTTTTCCAGCAGGTGTCAACTCGCAAGAACTTAAAAACAAGACATAAACAGCATCAATCTCATCAGAATGTCCCTTCCTTCAGACTAAGTAAGTGAAACAAAAAATCTTCAGCTAATGCTAGCTGATCAAAGGATTGGAAAGATTTCTCTTATTTTATACAAAAACTGGAAACCAAATATAATTTCCATTATTTGTTATGAAGGCGCAGGAGTGGCTGTGTGGTAAGTAGCTTGCTTACCAATCACATGGTTCCGGGTTCAGTCCCACTGCATGGCACCTTGGACAAGTGTCTTCTACTACAGCCTCAGGCCAACCAAGCCTTGTGAGTGGATTTGGTAGGCGGAAACTGAAAGAAGCCCGTCGTATAAATATATGTATATATATTATATATATATATATATCTATATATATATATATATTATATATATATATATATATATGTATGTATGTGTGTGTGTGTATATGCTTATGTGTCTGTGTTTGTGCCCCACACCCCCAACATCGCTTGACAACCGATGCTGGTGTGTTAACGTCCCCGTAACTTAGCGGTTCGGCAAAAGAGACCGATAGAATAAGTACTAGGCTTACAAAGAATAAGTCCTGGGGTCGATTTGCTCGACTAAAGGCGGTGCTCCAGCATGGCCACAGTCAAATGACTGAAAGAAGTAAAAGAGTTGAGTAAAAAGAGCAAGACACAAAGAATTAAACTATAAATATTGCAAATGTATTTATGCTCAGCTCAAGAATTAATAATATACATTTATATTCCTGTTTATTTTAGCAGTCAGTTGACATTTTATTGAATTTTATTATTTATAATCAACAATAGGCGCAGGAGTGGCTGTGTGGTAAGTAGCTTGTTTACCAACCACATGGTTCCGGGTTCAGTCCCACTGCGTGGCACCTTGGGCAAGTGTCTTCTGCTATAGCCTTGGGCCGACCAAAGCCTTGTGAGTGGATTTGGTAGACGGGAACTGAAAGAAGCCCGTCGTATATATGTATATATATATGTGTATGTGTGTGTATATGTTTGTGTGTCTGTGTTTGTCCCCCCACCATCGCTTGGCAACCGATGCTGGTGTGTTTACGTCCCCGTCACTTAGCAGTTCAGCAAAAAGAGACCGATAGAATAAGTACTGGGCTTACAAAGAATAAGTCCCGGGGTCGATTTGCTCGACTAAAGGTGGTGCTCCAGCATGGCCGCAGTCAAATGACTGAAACAAGTAAAAGAGTAAAAGAGAGAGAGTTGTAGTAGATACCAATCTATATTTTTGAACTTTCGTTAAAATAAGAACTATCTATCTATCCACTCAGTTAAAGTCAACTCTCGGTTACTCGATGGATCAGTGTCTTCCAGTCAGTTTTATCCTGGGCCGCTTCTTTCAGATTGGCTATGTCCATTCCCATGTCACTCTTGATGGCATCAAGCCAGCAGGTTCTTGGTCGGCCTTTTCCTCTCTTCCCACTGACCATTCCAAGCATGAAATCCTTCTCCAGGGATTTTCTCCGCATAATATGACCAAAATATGTAAAGAAGATCCGTACAGCATTCATGGCCAGACAAGCAACCATCCATGGGAGAAATGGTGAAGACCAAAACAGTACAAAACCTATAAGATGCTCTTAACTTTCAACAAGTTAGCATAGTGGAAGTGAGTAGTGGTTCATGTTAAAACGTTGACATCTCTTTATCTTCTTAATTAATTACTTCCTTTGTCATTAGACTAAGGAAATCTAATCACAAGGGAAGTGAATGCAGAAGCCATAACAAATATTGAGGTGAAATCTATGCAACAGAATTATTTTGAGGTGATGATGATGATGCACCATCTTTAGCCACTTAACCTACAAGTAATTGTTTAAACTTGTCCGTCACAATGGCAAAAGATAGAATTACATGAAAGCAACTTCCATTTTGTTTTCTCATGAACAAAGTGGTTAACTGGCAGAAATGTTATCACAACAGACACAATGATTAGTGACATTTTTTTCTGCCTCTTAGAAAATTCTGACATCAAATTCATGGAA
Organism: Octopus sinensis; assembly: GCF_006345805.1. Taxonomy (NCBI): domain Eukaryota; kingdom Metazoa; phylum Mollusca; class Cephalopoda; order Octopoda; family Octopodidae; genus Octopus; species Octopus sinensis. Next base: position 7,212,068 of record NC_043016.1, on the reverse strand, counting down.
GCTGACTTTGTAAAATGGGTATCAGTTAGGCACTGGGACAATGTCATCAACTAGCCCCACACATCAAAATTTTAGCCCCTGTACCCATAGTCAATAAAATTAGTAAAGATGGAAGAGAAGTAAAAAGGAAAAAAAATTTCTAGTACTTTAATTAAAGTGATGGTGGTGAGGTAAGAACAGAAACTTGTTAGGATGAGAACCACTCAATTCAGATCATCATCACCATTATCTTCTTCTTCTTCTCCTCCTCCCCTCCTCCTTCTTCTTCTTCCTCATTTTTTCTTTTTCCTTTCCTTCTACCCCTCTTCTACTTCTTTTTCTTCTTCTCCTTTTCCTGCTCCTCCTTTTTGTCATCACTTTCCTAGATGCAGCCATTCACAACTAGAATAGTATTAAATCAAAGTCCCCAATAACTAACAGGCATTTTATTTTATCAACACTCCACCCATTTCCTCCAGAAGGATGCAATGTAAATATGGACCACTATGTTATTTGAAATCAGAAGGTAAAGGTTGTGTAATTAAATATCACCAGGTATTTACTTATAACCCTACCTGTCAAAATTTGAACTCAAAATGTAAAGATCTAAGGTTTATCTTCCATGCATAAAAAGGGTAAAAGCAATTGTTAATATGTTAAGATGTTCTCTGAGAAGCAAAAATATTATCAGCAGGCAATTGTAGGGAGTTATCAGGACTTCTCTTCACTATTTATACTTTCAAGAACACAAATTCCAGATGAGGTTTCACATCATCATCATAGTTGTTGTTGTATAACATCCTTTTCCATGCTGGCATGGGCTGGACAGTCTGACAGCAGGAGAGCTGTCCAGGTTCCAGTAATCTGCTTTAGCATGGTTTCTATGGTTGGGTGCCCTTCCTAATGCCAACCACTTTGCAGAGTGCATTGGGTGCTTTGCAAGTGCCACTGGCACAGGTATGTTTTATATAGCACTGCTATGAGTGTGTTTTATGTAGCACCAGCACCTACAAGACAAAGGTATTTCAGCTGGGAGAAGGAGTGGGGGGCATGGCTGTAAAAGTCATACCTGTATGTATAGATGGCCATGATTTTACTTAGCTTATTATGTTTTCTTTATGTACAGCAAAATACCAAAAGCCCCAGTCCCTTGTCATCTTCTCAGTGAGGCCAAGTGTGTGAAGATTCTTTCTCATCACTTCATCCCACATCTTCTTGGGTCTACCCCTTCCACAGGTTCCCTCAACAATTAGAGATCCACACTTGTTCGCACAGCTGTCCTTGTCCATACACATCGCATGACCTTACCAGCACAGTCTTTTCTCTTGCACACTACATCTGATGCCTCTTATCCTCTTAAGACACTTACACACTGCAGTACAAGTACACTGATATAGAACATCCAGCGAACAATACAATGTCTTTCAAGTCTTCACAAGTCCTCTGTAGTCAAAGCCCATGTTTCACAGTCATGTAGCATAGCTTTTTGTACACAGGCATAATACAATCTGCCTTTCACTCTTAGCAAGAGCCCCTTAGTTCCCAATAAAAGTAGTAGTTCTCTGAACTTTGCCCAGCCTGTTCTTATCCTAGCAACTATGCTTTCAGAACTTCTTCCTTCACAGCTAACTTCGTAGTCTAGGTAACAATAGCTATCTATTACTTCTAAAGACCCCCACCACCACCCAAACCACTCTGTAAAAATAATCTTAACTGTTTTTGTTTTATTTCTTTGCAAAGCAATCTAAACAACATAGGAATCAGTAAATTAGTTATATTTAAATTGTGGCCGAAAAATTACCAGTCCAGGTATTGAGCTAAAACACACAATCTTAAATTTATTTTCTGTAAAAGCAATCGGTAGTGATAGTTTCAGCAGATATTTGATTCTTTAGAAGTTCCACTGATACACATCATCATCATCATCGTTTAACGTCCATTTTCCATGCTAGCATGGGTTGGATGGTTCGACCGGTATCTGGGAAGCCAGGAGGCTGCACCAGGCTCCAGTCTGATCTGGCAGTGTTTCTACAGCTGGATGCCCTTCCTAACGCCAACCACTCTGTGAGTGTAGTGGGTGCTTTTTACATGCCAGGGGAGGCTGGCAATGGCCACGATCGGATTGGTGCTTTTTACGTGCGACAGGCACGTAAATTATGGCTGAAGAATAACCAGTCCAGGTATTGAGCTAAAACACACAATCTTAAATCTATTTTCTGTAAAAGCAATCGGTAGTGGTAGTTTCAGCAGATATTTGATTCTTTGGAAGTTCCATTGATACTCAGAGTATGCAAATTAAGTGGAGACCATTTATTGGGTGTTATTACAATAGTCGTTTCTAAATTTCAATAGATGTTTCTAAGAAATACATAGATCACAATTGCCAAACTCACCTGGATCCTAGTTACAAGCAGGTAATACAAATGATAAATTCACAACAGCTTAGTCCCCTAGGACCTCGCCATGTAAAAGTATACCTATTTCTTTACTAACCACAAGGGGCTAAACACAGAGAGGACAAACAAGGACAGACAAACGGATTAAGTCAATTATATCGACCCCAGTGTGTAACTGGTACTTATTTAATCGACCCTGAAAGGATGAAAGGCAAAATCTGCCTTGGCGGAATTTGAACTCAGAACGTAATGGCAGATGAAATACTGCTGAGCATTTCGCTAACGATTCTGCCAGCTCACCGCCTTATGTAAAAGCATACCACAAATAGTATAATTCACAACAGCCAAGTCCATTTAGATCCAAGCAAGTATCATGGATGTTACCTGTTTGAATGCACCAAAGTTACGTCCATCCATCTAGGTTTAGCCAAAGATGGGGCAATTAATCCACTGCTGACAGCAGTGGCAGCAGTGTAAAACTGATGGGTGTTTTACTGGCTTCCAACATTTGATTCTGCCTCCCTGATGTGTCAACTTAGCTATTACAGAAGAATGTCATACCACAAGCACCAGCAAAATAGTTTCTTGCAATTCAAGAAGAATGAAGATAAAATAACAACTATTTTTTTAAAAATACAAGAATATATAAAAATAATGTCAGACTTCCTTACTTGAAAGGTTCGGCTGGATGTAATAAGTCATTTGGCAGAAGAGGTAGCCTCTTGTAGAATAATTCCCAGTCAAAGGCACCACGAGCACCTTCATCTTGTGCTCGATAAGAAAATGTCTCATAATCAATTACATCAATAAATGGACAGACCACAGTTTTGCGATTTTGAGCAATTGGCTCTGGAATGAAAAAGAAAGAAAACATTCATACAATAACATGTTGGAAACTTTCATCAAAATCAACAAGAAAATTAAAAGACAACAATCTTAAAACTTGTAATCAAAGCAATCAAAGGATGACCAATATCTTGTACATGAAATCTGGAAGATAGAAATAGTGTGAAAACACATTATGCATGTGTGCTTATATCATAAACATCATTGGTGTTTTGACACCTTTTTTCCCATGCTTTCATGGGAAAATGGAATTTGTTGAGATAGATTTTCATATAGCTGTATGTCCTTCTGCATATTTCCAAGCAAGGTAATATTTCCCCCATGGTCAGACCTGAGAGTGATGCACATTTTCTTTTCTACTCTAGGCACAAGACCTGAAATTTTGGGAAGAGCCCAGTCGATTAGATCGACTTACCCCCAAAGGATGAAAGGCAAAGTCAATCTTGGTGGAATTTGAACTCAGAATGTAACGATAGATGAAATACTGCTAAGCATTTCACCCAGTGTGCTAGCATTTCTGCCAGCTTGCTGCCCTAGTGATGCTCATTTTAACAATTAATTATCACCAAGCTAAGACCCCCCCACACACACGTACACACACACAGATACACATACACACACATATACACACTTCCAAACCCAGGTCTATCTGTTAACTTTTATGGTTTTATTTATTCTCCACACCACAATGTCAGCCTTCATCTAATTAGAAATACAATCTTATTCCATTCATTGATCTGGTCCTCTATGTTCTAGTCCTTTAGTTCTTCTGTCTCTTCCTCCTCTGTCACCTTTCTCATTACAAGAATTGTGTGGCATTTCATGGAAGTTATGTATTTTAGCTTAATCTTAGAGTCACCAAAGAACTCATTCATCACTAGTTGGTCTTCTGTCTTTGAATCCTTTCTAAGGTTTATCTTGAAGTTGCAAATTACATAGAATGGCATATCCTTCACTGAAGAAAAGAAGATAAATTACTAATGAATTCTAATTATTACTAATCAATTATCTGTCTGTCTCAATTACTGTATCTTTCATATTCATCAAAGCAGCCATCATGATGCTGCTCAACATATCGGTCAGGGTTAGGATTGTGAAAGTCTGTAGAAATTATAATGAAGCAGCTGTTTTCTTTATTGATTATATTGTTTCCAGGGGGCTTTTCTAAAACACACATCAAGACATAGGGAAACATTACCTTAAGAGAAACATGTGAGGCTTAGTAACAGGAAAGGCATCTAGCAGTAGAAAATATGCCTCAACAAATTCCATCTGACTCATGATAGTATGGAAAGATGGACATTAAATGCTGATAAAATTAAGAGAAGAAGATCGATTTCTTTACTTATATGTCGGTCTCAAATATGGAGTATAAGTAGAGATTGCTATTGCTGAGTACTTCATCATCCTATTTCTTTACTACCTACAAGGGGCTAAACACAGAGATGACAAACAAGGACAGATAAATGGATTAAGTTGATTACATCGACCTCAGTGCGTAACTGGTACTTATTTACTCGACCCCAAAAGGATGAAAGGCAAAGTCAACCTCGGCGGAATTTGAACTCAGAACGTAGCGGCAGACAAAATATGGCTATGCATTTCGCCCGGTGTGCTAACGTTTCTGCCAGTTTGCTGCCTTCCTATTTCTTAGTGTTTTCTCTCTTTTATTGGCTAGCAGGAGAAGAAAGAAGAGCACTCACGTCCTCTTTAGGGGCCTCCATGCCAAATGGGAGATTGCAATTCATCAGACATACAATATGGATACTGGAACACAGGCGGCCCACACACAGCATTGACACTGGCTGGGGGCAAACGAGGCAGAGGAAGACCACCCAAAAACTGGCACAGTACTCCCCATGAGGACCTACAAGAACTGTTACTGACCTGGACTGATGCAAAAAACAGCTGCAGTAGATTGCACTAGGTGGAGGAAACTCATCGCCCAATGTTATATTAGGAGCAGAAGGAACTAAGACTAAGTAGAAAATGGGAAGGAGATAAGAAGGAATTGATCCTCAGATTGTAGATATGGTTCAAAGACTTACTAAAAATGTTTGCATGTCTTTGAGCCATGTACATATAGATATACATCATCATCATCATCGTTTAATGTCTGCTTTCCGTGCTAGCATGGGTTGGACGGTTCAACTGGGGTCTGGGAAGCCAGGAGGCTGCACCAGGCCCAGTCTGATCTGGCAGTGTTTCTACAGCTGGATGCCCTTCCTAACGCCAAACATCTATAATCTCTATACATATGTATAGATACCAGATAAAAGGAGAGTAATATATACAAGCTGGATCCTCAACCAGCATTCTTGCAAAGACAGTGGTAAGAAACTCTCCAGAGAACTGAACAGCAGATGGTCTCCATTGAAGATACTCCTGCCAGGCAAGTTCAGCCCTTAACTTCTTAGGGGCCCTTCTGCTGAGCGTTTCTCTCTGCTTGGAGATTTCATCTAATTGGTAACTCATTTCTCTCAACTCAGCTTTCAAACTTATGCTTAAGAAGAAATAACATTGATTGTCATGGTAGCAGTGAAATGTTAGCACTATCACAATGACACATTCAGAGTTACAGTGTGTGTGTGTGTATAGACAGTTTACCTTAAAGAAAACCATCCATACAAACTGAAATCCCAGGGCTAATAAATTAGTTGTAGAATATAATATATTAAGTCAATGAGTGGATGTTTTGGGTTCAATCCCACAGTGTGGCAACCTGGGCAAGTGTCTTCTACTACGCCCCATATTAACCAAAGATTTGTGAGTGGATACCATTGATGGTACAGGAAGTGTCCCTCCAACAGGTTTCCATCAATTCTTATCCTCTAAATTCATTTACAAGACATTGTCTACCCATGACCCTATAAAAAGGCACTTGCCCAGTGTGTGTTCAAACCCTAAACACCCTGCACATGAAAATCAAACTTCTTGACCTCACATACAAGTCTGAGCCCATGATTAGCCCAAACTCAATTATCAGTGGTGCACTTTGGTCCAGAGTTTGACACTAAACTGCATCCGGTGTTAAGGATCCAGTCTGGCTGTTCTGGAGATGTGGGGAGCATGGAGTCACCCCTTAATTACCCTTACTCCCAGGTCCATTCATGGGACCTGTCAGGTCCCATGTAGGGGTTAAATAGATTCATTGTAAGTAGACTAAGCTCCTTTAGCTACAGTGAAAGCAATTAAAGTAGAGAAGGAAAACTCCAAAATTGAGACATTCTTCCCTAAGCTAGCATGGAAGAGAATTGCTGATGAAACTACTGCGAGGTATGTCCAATAACGTAAGTTCAAACTATGGAGTCAACTACTTCATGTTGGGGCATATTTTGACACAGAGATAGCAGAAAATGATAACGACTCTAGTTATTGTAATTAATGCATCTACACATGTATTTCTCTTTCCTGCTTTGAATAACATTGTAATAAGATCTATAATTTATTTCTTAATTACATTTCATTTAAATCTAAATTACTTTCAAATGTCCCTTTACTAAGGTAGCCATTCTAGCTATATCTTCATTTGATACTCAAATTAGCTGTCACAGCATTAAATATTTTTTTTTTAATATGCTATTGCTAACAGCTATAATTTCTTTATGTACAGCTTTAGAATACATTGCCCTTCCCGTATTTATTTTATGGCAATTTCAGTGACATTTTAAGTTTGTCTTTTAATGAGAAGGCAACATTTTTAAACTGAAGGGTAGGAAAACGAGGGTATGTATCAATTCATATATATATATATATATATATATATATATATATATATATATATAATTGCCGTTAAATGTGACTAGGGTGTGAAGAAACACCTACATTGCTAGAAATAAGCAATGTTGGTGTTTTTTAACACCCTAGTCACAATTAGTGACAATTATAATTCTCCCTTTTGCTGAAACATTGCAACCAGCTGTTTGGAGTAGCTGTGTGGTAACTAGCTTGCTTACCAACCACATGGTTCTGGTTCAGTCCCACTACGTGGCACCTTGAGCAAGTGTCTTCTACTATAGCCCATTGTATATATACATACATATATATATATATATATATATATATATATATATATATATATATATATATACTTTATTTTAAGCAGCAGAAAATTCAACAAAATCTGTTACTCTGAGTTTCTCGTTGCCGTTCATCAGACAGTTTTTGCTAGAATGGAACCGATATATCAATTCAATCTAGACTCTTACAAATGCTACACCTTTAAAAAAAATGGACTTGTTTGATTGGCCCTTTAGAAAAAACAGTCAATGTTCGAGCGATAAACAAAAAGGTCAAAAATATATGTATATATATATAAAAACTTATAAAAATTATAAAATTCAAGGAAAAAACCTTACATTAAATGAAATACATATTGACGTTAATGAAGAAAGTATAATTAAAGCATAGAAATTAAAACCTATTATAAATATTACACTGCAATACATATTTATATTAAAGTGTACATATATATATCAACATACACAGAAGGATGCGTGCAAACCATCAGTTGTCAAGCGATGTTAGGGGGGGGGACAAACACACACACACACACACACACATACATGTATATATATATATATAATATATATATATATATATATATATTATATATATATATTTATATAATGGTTGCCCCCTCATTATCGATTATGGCCATTGCACGAAACTTAACTGTTACTGGTGCTGTGATCGAATGTGACTTTTTAGCCCAGCTAAAGATCTACAATGTCTTGTACAGAATTGGCAACTAAAACCTTTACCAGTAATAGCCGGCTGTAGTTGTAACTGGGCTTCATGTACCATTGCATATCGTTTAAGTTCTCCTGCCGAATTACACTCTCTTCCGCATGCCCGACAGATATGATTAGTATGGTGTGTTACACCACCACCAGTGGCCAGGTTGTCACTCATCTGTCTCACTTTATGACTACGAAGATGACTCTTGAGTCCAGCTTTACTGAGGCAGGGTCTTGCACAGACACTGTATGTCAGCATCATAGGAAGACCCTTCCCATCTGGAAGTGTAACAGCGATGCCCTTCCTGACATCCCTCCTTACTTTCTCATGTATGTATGTATATATATATATATATATACATATAGATATGATTAGTATGGTGAGTAACACCACCACCAGTGGCCAGGTTGTCACTCATCTGTCTCACTTTATGACTACGAAGATGACTCTTGAGTCCAGCTTTACTGAGGCAGGGTCTTGCACAGACACTGCATGTCAGCATCATAGGAAGACCCTTCCCATCTGGAAGTGTAACAGCGATGCCCTTCCTGACATCCCTCCTTACTTTCTCATGTATGTATATATATATATATATATATACATACATATGTATGTATGTATATATATATATATATACATATATACAACAGGCTTCTTTCAGTTTCCATCTACCAAATCCACTTACAAGTCTTTGGTTGGGTTGAGGCTATAGTAAAAGACACTTGACCAAGGTGTCACACAGTGGGACTGAACCCAGGATATTGTGGTTGGTAAGCAAGCTAGTTACCACACAGCCACTTCAAACAGCTGGTTGCAATGTTTCATCAAAAGGGAGAATTATACAATGCCATTTAAAAAATTAACAGTCACCTCATCCAAATCTGAAAGCTACAACATAATACATGATTAATTCAAAACAATGTAAATGAATAAAGCATTACGCTTGACAGAGTAATCTGAATGATAAAGAGTTAATCATTCTAGATGACTACATAGGAATTCCTACATGGTCGTCTCATTTTGCCCAAACAAACCAAAGTGTCCATTTTTTCTTAACCGTTTCATTACTGTATTTTGTGATGTTATGTGTTTCTTTCAATTAATTTTAAATATAACAAAGAATTTAGTAAAATAACTTAGTTATCATTCAGCTAGTGTTAGGAACATAAATTGTGACTAAGGTTTGGTAGAAGATTTTAAATCAAAACTTATGAAAACAAGACATTTGTACTCAGATCCAGAGCCAGTTTCAGCCGGGTTGGTAACAAAAGGGTTAAGGCAGTAAGCTGGCAGAATCGTCAGCACATTAGGCAACATGCTTGTGCCATTTCAGCCATCCTTACATTCTAAGTTCAAATTCTACTGAGGTTGATATTGCTTCTCATCCTTTCTGGGTCAATAAAATACATATTGGTTGAGCTCTGAGGGTCAATATAATCAACTTGACCCTTCCCTGATATCACTGGCCTTGTACTAAAACTAGAAACCATTATTTAAAAGGTGGCAAACTGGCAGAATTGTTACCATGCAAAAAAAAAAAAAAAAAAAAAAAAAACTATATAAAAGGGTTAGTCACATTTCTTCACATTCTGAGTTGTCTTTCATTCATTTGGGATTGATAGAATAAGTTCCAGCTGAACAGAGGGGTCAATGTAATTAACTATTCCCCACTCCCTCAAAATTGTTGACCTTGTGCCAAAATTAAAAAGAATTATTTGAAAGATGGTAGTGTGTAATTTGAGGATGATTATGCTGCTACTTCTAACAAGGATAATGTTTACATAGAGGTTTTCTCATTGGAATATTTTTAAGTAGAATTTAGAGAATTGGTGAAAATAATAGTGTATAAAAGTAAAAGCAAAAACAAATATAAACAAAGAGGAAAATCCCCCTCCCCACCAAAGACTATTAATAACTAAAACTGTAAAATGGGAAAACAAAATATAATTTGGGTCATGGTACTTAAATGACATCTCAGGGTTTAACAACATAGGAAATATTAAAAAGTATCTGACATGGAATTTATATCAATATCACACACACATAAATATATAAACTCACATTCACCATATCTCTCTCTATATATATATATGTGTGTGTGTGTGTATACATACACACACAAACACACACACAAACCAACTAAACTGCATACAGTATACTTTCATAAAATAACCAACCAGCTTAAAGAAAAATATCTTCCCTGCCTACTTCTCTTTCTCTGTTTCTGTGTGTGTATATATATATATATATACATATACATACATGCACACACACACACACACATGTATATATGTATGTATGTATGTATGTGTATATATATATATATATATATATATATATATATACAAGACGTACATACACACACACACACACACACACATATATATAATATATATATATATATATATATATATATATATATATATATGTGCGTGTGTATATGTGTACATCAAAACCTCACTACAAGTCAAAGATTTAGATGCATTTTAAGAACAAACAGACCATTTTTATTCCAAATATACCAGATGAACCCACATCACAGCAACAAATGCAAAGCCGGCATCATTGTACAAACTCACTACTTCACCAGGTCTAAAGCTGGAAAGAGAATCCTGAAATAAGGCTGAAATAACTAGCATTAACTCTGCTTGATGTGCCCCAGCATGTCCATAGCCTGTAGCTGAAGCCAGTAAAAGAATAAAAGAGAATATATGGATGTGGTGTATAAAATAGAGGAGTAAAAACCGCCTTCGGTCACAAATGACCATGGGATTGCTCCCAGAAAGTTCCTCGAAGCCCATGTCTGGACAAGGTTGTTTAAGAAAGACCAGCAGTTGCCCATGCCTATCAGTTTCCCCTCTCGGCACCAACAATATTATCCAAAGTAAAGGCTGAAACAGCTTGGCACCAGATACATTACAACTCAATTCTACAGCTGAGTTAACTGGAGCAACTTGAAATAAAGTGTCTTGCTGAAGAACACAACAAACCACCCAGTCCAGGATTTGAACTCACAACCTCATGATTGTGAACCTGATGCTCTAATCATTGAGTTTTACCCAGGACATGCATACACGTCCTGGGTAAGACTTTAAACTGCATCCCATAGCAGAACTTTGGTTCAGGAATTTCAAGGTTTTGAATCACGTCTTACTTAATGCCCCAAAGAGATATGGAAGCAAAATGGTATATTCAACTTTCTCTATGCTCTTCTTCTTTATTTATTGTTCACTCTAGTGAAACTCCATGTTTCAGATCGGTTTTATTACCAAATGATAAATATTTTAGCATATCAATGGCAATATCATACAACATTGGAAGCAGAAACAGCTGTTAGACGGGATGCAGTCTATTTGTATTGAATTCGTAAATAACAATTGATGTAAACCAATTGTTCATTGATATTTTTCCATTTTCTGCCTTCTTTAAATTTTGATTCTTGATAAACTCATGTTTATCCTTGTCTTTACCTATAATTTATGAACATAATATGCTTACATATGTATGCCCGTGGTTAAACATAGGTAATATACTGGTAGTGTAATAAATACTTCTATCTCTTAGATGGTTATTTTAACCTCTAGCCCAGCCAACCTCTTATATATATTTATGTATATAATTATAAATAATGAGGGAAATATACTATGATAAAATTTATCTTATCATCAGATCTTATTTATTAGCAATTGTTTTGCAGCTTAATAATCATGTATAGATAAAATTTATTTTTCAATATTTCATAAGTAATAAATTGCTCACTTGTCTGCATTAATATATATATATATATATACAATCTTATAATGTAGATATTAAGCTAGCTCTTCGGGTTAAAAGAAATCTGTTATTCATAATTTTACATATTTGTTTTCTTTTGTATTGTTTTATATATTCTGTTTTGTAGAATGATATACTAAGGAGCATTTTTTACGAGTGCCACCAGATTAAATGAATCCACATATTGTGTCTTAAATTTACATATATATATTATCTAACAACAGTTAACTCAGCTCCATGCAACTTAACACTTTGTAGGCTCATAGAACGAACCTAACTCTTCAGGCATCTAGAGCAGAGTAAATGGGGGATATGAGGCTAAATTCAACTCAGGTGACCTGAGTTAACCAATAGACACTTAACATCTAGAAGCAATCTTCATCTTTTCTGGTATCCTTTTATGCTGTCTATACGTGCATTTCATGAGCCTACAAATCTTTGAGTGAAACTGTTATTTAATAACACATATAACCCTCAGCAAATGTGATAAGTACCACTTTCATTTGTCCACTCATTACCTTTACAGACATATTTTTTTGTAGATGAGATTGCTTGGATCTGAGATAAGACTATAATCCAAGCTGTGTCCTGTTGAAGCACATCTGCTTATTCTAGTACACCAAGGTCATATGTAGATGTTATATTCGTGTGAAGTATACATAAGAGTTGAAAAATACAGGAAAATAATTTTTGCAATGTAATTACCAATGAAAAAAGATTAGTAAAAATTATTTATTCATCATTATATGACTGGCACCCGGCAATTGCCAGTTCCGCTGGACTGACTCCTGTGCAGGTGGCAAGTAAAGAAACACCGTTTCGACCCTGTGCTTGAGGAGACCTGTTGAGTCAAGTACACCAACATCAAAAATCAATGGAAATTGTAGTTGTGATCTCTGTGCTGGTGGCACGTAAAAAGCACCATCCGAACATGGCCGATGCCAGCACCGCCCTGACTGGCTTCTGTGCCGGTGGAACGTAAAAAGCACCAATCCGATCATGGCCGATGCCAGCTTTGCCTTGACTGGCTTCTGTGCCGGTGGAACGTAAAAAGCACCAATCCGATCATGGCCGTTGCCAGCCTTGCTTGGCATGTAAAATGCACCCACTACACTCACGGAGTGGTTGGCGTTAGGAAGGGCATCCAGCTGTAGAAACACTGCCAGATCAGACTGGAGCCTGGTGCAGCCTTCTGGCTTCCCAGACCCAAGTCAAACTGTCCAACCTATGCTAGCATGGAGAACGGACGTTAAACGATGATGATGATGATGATATACGAGTTTCATTTACTAATAAGAGTTACAAAATGGTACATGTAGGAGAAACATGTAAGACATCCATTGGAAGTTCTTCAGTGTGAGGTTTGTATTGTAGGAGAAACAAATATTTTGATTTTCAGTCTGAAGAATTTCGAATTTGGGATGTTTTGCATGTTTATCCAACATGTACAACTTTGCAACTCCTGTTACCAAATGAAATATGTAATGGTGAATAAATGATACCAAAAACTTTTCCAATAGGTGCAGGAGTGGCTGTGTGGTAAGTAGCTTGCTTACCAACCACATGGTTCCGGGTTCAGTCCCACTGCATGGCAACTTGGGCAAGAGTCTTCTACTATAGGCTTAGGCCGACCAAAGCCTTGTGAGTGGATTTGGTAGATGGAAAATGAAAGAAGCCCATTGTATATATATATATGTATGTATATATATATGTATATATATATATATATGTATGTGTGTGTGTATGTATTTGTGTGTCTGTATTTGTTGCCCCAACATTGCTTGACAACCGATGCTGGTGTGTTTAAATCCCTGTCACTTAGCGGTTCGGCAAGAGAAACCAATAGAATAAGTACTAGGCTTACAAAGAATATGTCCTGGGGTTCATTTGCTTGACTAAAGGCGGTGCTCCAGCATGGCCACAGTCAGATGACAAACAAATAAAAGAATAAAAGAATCTCCTGTTTCGATACACATACACACACAAACACATGCATGTACACACACACACACACACACAAACATATATGCATGTATGCACACTTACACACACACACACACATACAAACATATATGCATGTATGCCACACTTACACACACACACACATACAAACATATATGCATGTATGCACACTTACACACACACACACATACAAACATATATGCATGTATGCACACTTACACACACACACACATACAAACATATATGCATGTATGCACACTTACACACACACACACATACAAACATATATGCATGTATGCACACTTACACACACACACACATACAAACATATATGCATGTATGCACACTTACACACACACACACATACAAACATATATGCATGTATGCACACTTACACACATACACAAACATGTATGTATGTATGCACACTTACACACACACACACAAACATATATGCATGTATGCACACTTACACACATACACACAAACATATGCATGTATGCACATTTACACATACACACACACATACACAAACATATGCATGTATGCACATTTACACCTACACACACACACACAAACATATATGCATGTATGCACACACACACACAAATTTTTAAACATTACTGTGATTTTTAGTCATCTAAAAGCTTGGATGACCTCAATTAACCAAAGTTATTTTCAGGTCACCATGTTACGGAAGTGAGCTTCAGCTGTGTGTAAATTTAATATAGTGGGACCTCCCCCAGGAACAATAAATTCTTGGCTATTTCTCTATTCCTAGGTATTTTCCCACAGTTGATATCCATCACTACATTCCTTGTGTGTGTGTGTTATATAATATGCATGTGAAGCAGTTTTATGAAATATAAGGGTGGACGGGAAAGTTCATGGGTTGACTATGAAGGAGTGATTCTAAAGCCGTGAAATCTTGCATGCATGGGCCCAGGAACAGGGGGTGCAGGTGGTGCAAGCGCACCCCCTAGAATTTTTTGCAGAGTGCCAAACCAAAATTTGCAGCCCTGCTTATTTTTCTCAAGTTTAGAAAACGGTAAATAAAAAGTGATGTGCAAAAAGTAGCTTGAAGTTAGGTTCCTTCTCAAAGAACAAAACACAAAAATAACAAAAAAAAAAAAGGACCTTGTTTGTAAATATTTTTAGACCTGGGTTTGCACCCACAAAGCAAATTTCATTCCCGAGCCAGTGTTTGTATGCATTAATCTCAACTCTTCTTATTAATAACTGCATTCTTTCTTTTCAGATAAACTGACATTTAACTATTCAAAGAGGACTTCAACAGTAACTAGTAGCAATTTCTCATGAAAATGAACAAAATTTGGCATTATGGTGTTATCAAGTGCCTATAGAAAGAAGGCTTTGGCCCCTCCCAAAGCGTTTACGTTGGCGTGGTTGCTATGTAAGGGAATGACAATCCAACTTTATCAACAGTGCAAAAGTGGGCAACTGAATTTAGGAGGGAAGGGTGAGATTTGGAGATAACCCAAGATCTGGACATCCTGCAACTGCCTCCACCAAGGAAAATATTGATTGTGTTTACCACATGGCGAGGGATGACAATTGATTTACTATAAATGCAAATAGCCAAATGCTGCTAGCATATTCAGTGAGAAAGTTGAGAATATTCTGCACAATGAACTTAGCACTATGATGGTTTCTGCTCGGTGGGTGACACAGCTGACACCTGATCAAAAATACACCAAACTGATTACATCATGGGGAAATCTGACATTGTTTGACGCAGATCCACCTGGTTTCTTTGAACATCTCCTGAGCCAAAAAGAGTGTTGACTTCATGCCTTTGAGCCAGAGACAAAGAGACAATCTATACAATGGAAACACCATTCTAACCTGCTTGAAAGGCCAAGGTTATTTCTTGTGTGTCTTTTATCTTTTACTTGGCTTAGTTATTGGATTTATTAAATTTATTTCTAGATTTCTTCAAAATATTTGCTATACATTAGATAGAAGCCTTTTATATGATCTCAACTGAATATTAAGTTTTTGAAGTTTATAATAATATTACCAGGAGAACCAGAAATAAAATTAAAAATGTGAGCTTGAAGCAACCGTTTTCGCATGTGACGGCTTTTAAACAATAGAACATAATTTTTCATTTCATATTTCAGAAAATATTCTGACAGTGAATATTTCAAAAGAAAACCAAATTCTGTTTACATGTTGATGATCAGAAATGAGCAACTCTGAGTACTGGAAACTGGAACTTTTCAGTTATGTATTATACACAAACACACAGATACATATATACACACAGTTTTACATATACGTGTATGCATATATATATATCTTTTATTGTTGTATTTAAGAATGGTCATTTAGCCAGTTTAGCCAATAAAAACACACGCACTATATATTTGGTGTTACTTTGCTTCAGCGTTATTTATTTTTTACATTAATCTTAATCTTATTTCGGCCAGAGTTCTTTTGTCACACTTCTGTGACCTCATCAGTGGTCCTTTGCTTTCTTCTTTCTTATTTGTGTGTCTCTCCTTACTAACAGTCAGCCATTTTGTATTTTGTATTCCTATTGTGCGTATGTTTTTATTGGCTAAACTGGCAAAATGACCATTCCTAAATACAACAATATCTGTTTCAACACACAATTTCACATAAAAAATCTTCCAAAACAAATATATAAACATATATATATCCTCTTATATAAAATAAGCCTGTGTGTTATATGCATAAATGGCTGTGCAAATTGCTTCCATATTTGGGATGCATAAATAATTTGACCTCGTATACATAATAGGATCTTGAGTTTATTTTTTTTATTAAAAATAAATAACATTGCTTGTTATATACAATTCACTTCTGTATAAAGGTTTCTCAATGTCAACTTCCAGCACTGACATAGCAATGGTGAAATTTTCTGTTTTCATTTGTAAAACTTCTCACTTTCTATTTTAACGTTTTCATTTCAAGTTTTAATTTGCTATTTGCAAACAATTACAATAAATTACTGAAAGAAGTATTTACTCAGTTCACAAATTTAAATATTCAGCGGTGGTTCCCCAGCATGGCCGCAGCCTTCGGGTTAAAACATTTTTATGGATTAAGGATTCAGTACAAGATAATTTTTTTAACAAGTTTTTATTTATATGATTTTTTTCATTTCATATTTATTTCATTTACTGTTTGCAATGTTCTCTCTCCCTGTTTTTCTCTCTCTCTCACACACACACACACACATACACACAAGTCAGTTACACATGCACATATGTGTGTTAGTATGTACATTTGTATACATTTATGTATGTGTATGTGTTTGTGAGAGAGATAGTCAGTCTAGGGTGTGTTGTCATGTATACTTACATAAATACATAAGCAGACATCTTTTTTTGTATGTATGTGTGTGTGTGTGTGTGTGAAACAGAGAGTGAGAGTGATGTCTAAGTGGCACTCACTCTCTCTCTATCTCTTTCTCTCTCACACACATACACGTGTGCATACATACAAAAAGACGTATGCATATTTATGTATGCATGTAAACATGACAACACATTCTTTCTCTTTCTCACATGTCTATTTCATCTGTTGTTTGATACTGTGTGTATATGTATGTATGTGGTGGTGGTGGGGAGGGTGGTAAGGGGCTTTTCCCAATCGCCATTTATTTAAATCACTCTTTTTTTTCTCATTTAATCCCTAATTTAATTTTCGAAAAAGTTTCCAAGAACAATGTTCTCACTCTCTACAACAGGAGTCAGGATAGATGTAGATGATCCGTATTCTACAGTGAAGCAAAGACAAGTACAGGCAGCCAGAGTCAATGCTGGATTCTGCATCTCTGTTAACTCTTTTAAGTATTTTTGCAAATATATAAACAAAGGTTTAGATGCTGCAACATACACTCCTATGCAGAATGGCAATCAGCAGATAAATAAAAATAAAAAGGATGCACAGTATGACAGAGGAAGATACAGCAGTGCCAATGAGGCTTTTTGGTGCATCTTCAATTATCCCATTCATGAGATGCACCCAACCATCATTCATCTGAGAGTCCATCTAGAGAATGGCCACAGGGTTATCTTCACAAAACAATCAGCCTTACAACAAGTACTTTCTCCAAAAGAAACTACCCTTGTTACTTTTTTTAAGTTGTGTCAAGTAGATGAAGATAAAAGAAAACTCGTTTACCCAAAATTACCCAAGAATTACACTTGGAGAAACAATAAAAGGCACAAGAGCAAACAGGCTGACACACTTACAAGAGTTTACAGTGCCCACCCAAGCCAAGCAGAATGTTACAACTTACGGCTCCTTCTGCATAAAGTATGTGATCTCAAATTCGAGGGACCAAGATTCGAAGAGGGTAAATGGTCATGAGTATGAAACTATAGGAAAGCATGCTACCAACAAGGGTTCTTTAGAAAATGATGAGCATTGGGACCTTGCATCGACTGAAGAATCGGTATCAGATTCTCCAAGGAAACTCCGTAACCTTTGTGCAATAATACTGAACATGTATCAACTTGGCAGTCCCCTATAACTTTGGATGAAACATTGTGAGGACATGGCTAAGGACTTAAAGTATGCAGTTCAACAGGCAAACCCAGATATCAATATTCAGCATGCTGAAGCAATTTTTAACCAAACACTGATTGAAATTGAGGATCAAGTTTTGGCAATGGGAGGCAAAAATTTGCAAGAGTTTGGCTCCGGACTGCCAAAAAGAAACCGTCAAATTAGTGATTTAACTTCAAGAGACATAGCAAGAGAGATTAATTATGACATCACTGAATTGACTGCATTTGTGAATGGACATGAACCTAAACTTCTTCCTGAACAAAGCTGCTCAAATGATCAAATCTTTTGTTTTGTATTATTATTAATATTTTTTTTACATTATGAATTCAGAATTGATTTCCCCACTGAAGAATAAATTGTGTCTTAATTGAAGAATAAATTGAATTTAGAAGAACAAATGTTTATACAACATATTTTGCTTTTTCTTCCAGTATATAAAAGAACAATTTCATTCCCGAGAAATGCCGGGTGCGTCTGCTAGTATATCTATTTTTATATATAAATGTAAGATCCAAGGATCAAGGTGTAAAATCAAGCAAACATTAGAAAATATTTTTTAAAAATCAGCTTAGAGGAACAACAGCAGTTTATTGAGGCAGAAGGTTGTGGATGTTTTCCATATATTGAAGTACGATCAGGTGAAAAAAAATATTTTATAATTAACGGTAGGCAGCCAGGGTTGCCAGGAATGTGAATAAAATACGAGAGTTAAGGAATGGAGTAGATAATACCTACATATGTTTCATAGCGGGTTATGAAACATATGTAGTCCAGATGTTATCTACTCCATTCCTTAACTCTTGTGTGTGTGTGTGTATGTATATACACATACATACATACAAACACAGACATATGCACACATATGCATATAAAACACAACCTCAAAAAATTCAGTTCAACCTACAAGTTTTGAAGAGCAGATGTAAAGTAATTATGAAGATAATGATGATAGTGCCGCTTGACTGGTCCCACGCCAGTGGAATGTAAAAAAGTGCCATTCAAGCATGACCGTTGCCAGTGCTGTCCGTTGCATGACCGTTGCTCCTGTGCTGGTGGCACATAAAAGGCAGCATTTGAGTGTGGTCATTGCCAGTGCCACTTGCCTGGCTCCCACACTGGTGGCACATAAAAAGCACCATTCAAGTGTGGTCAATGCCAGTACCACCTGACTGGCCCCTATGCCAGTGGCATGTAAAAAGCACTCACTACACTTTCAGAGTAGTTGGTGCTTGGAAGGGCATCCAGCTTTAGAAACTCTACCAGATCAGATTGGAGCCCGGTGCAGTCATCTGGCTTGCCAGTCCTCAGTCAAACTGTGCAACTGATGCCAGCATGGAAAGTGGACGTTAAACAATGATGATGATGATATATATATATATATATATATATATATATATATATATATATATATAATATATATATATATACAATTATAAATTAGGGTATCTACGAGATGCCACCATGCTGAAGATAGTAGCCATGATCTGACTCTAAAACCACCTTAATGTCAGTGGTTTTAGAGTGAGATCATGGCTGCTATTTTCAGCATGGTGGTATCTCGTAG
This sequence comes from Octopus sinensis, assembly GCF_006345805.1. Classification (NCBI taxonomy): domain Eukaryota; kingdom Metazoa; phylum Mollusca; class Cephalopoda; order Octopoda; family Octopodidae; genus Octopus; species Octopus sinensis. The sequence goes on along the minus strand of NC_043016.1, from coordinate 7,192,241 downwards.
ATACCTTGATTTATAATTTTAATAATTATTACCTTTGAAGGTTATTTTTTTTCAATGCTGACCACTTGATAAAATCGTTATTTTATTTTTAAATTAACGATCTTATCCTTATATATATCATCATCATCATCGTTTAAACGTCCGCATTCCATGCTAGCATGGGTTGGACGATTCAACTGGGGTCTGGAAAGCCAGAAGGCTGCACCAGGCCAGTCAGATCTGGGAGTGTTTCTACAGCTGGATGCCCTTCCTAACGCCAACCACTCCGAGAGTGTAGTGGGTGATTTTATGTGCCACCGACACAGGTGCCAGACGAGGCTGGCAAACGGCCACGCTCGGATGGTGTTTTTTATGTGCCACCGACACAGGTGCCAGACGAGGCTGGCGGACGGCCACGCTCGGATGGTGTTTGTTACGTGCCCTCAGCACGGAGGCCAGTCGTTGCGGTACTGGCTATGGTCACGTTCGGATGGTTTTCTTATGTGCCACCGGCACTGGTACCACAAGGATACAAATTCCATTGATGTTCATCTATTTTGATTTGGTTCGATTTGATTTGATTTGATTCGATTCTCACTTGCCTCAACAGGTCTTCGCAAGTGTCACAAGAATGAAGGTATGCACAGGTGGACTGACTACGTCCCAGGTAGGGGCCACGGGTTATGGCTTCACTAGTCTTGCCGGGTCTTCTCACGCACAGCATACTTCCATAGGTCTCGGTCTCTAGTCATTTCCATGGTGAGACGTAACGTCCGAAGGTCGTGCTTCACCACCTCGTCCCAGGTTTTCCTGGGTCTACCTCATCCACGGGTTCCCTCAACTGCTAGGGATTGGCACTTTCTCACACACCTATCTTCATCCATTCTCGCCACATGACCATACCAGCGCAATCGTCTCTCTTGCACACCACAACTGATGCTTCTTAGGTACGACATTTCTCTCAAGGTACTAACGCTCTGTCGAGTAAGTACACTGACATTACACATCCATCGGAGCATACTGGCTTCGTTCCTCACAAGCTTACGCATGTCCTCAGCAGTCACGGCCCATGTTTCACTGCCATGTAGCATAGCTGTTCGTACACATGCATCATACAGTCTGGCTTTTACTCTGAGCGAGAGGCCTTTAGTCACCAACAGAGGTAAGAGCTCCCTAAACTTTGCCCAGGCTATTCTTATTCTAGCAGTTACACTTTCAGCGCACCCACCCCCACTACTGACTTGGTCACCTAGATAGCGGAAGCTATCAACTACTTCTAGTTTTCCCCCCGGAAAGTGACGGAAGTTGTTTTCTGCAGATTTTCGGAGGTCAATGCTCCAGAGCATCTGCCACATACAAAAACTATCTTCCCAGTTAGCCTACCTTGACATTGCTGCACCTCTTATGTGTCCATAGCTACACTGGGTACATCTTATAGAGTTTCTACCTACACCTTTTCTACAGATCGAGCAGGGCCATCTTCCTGAGGATATTTGTGGATTGTCTACCTTTCTACTTATTAGTACTTTGGTTTTAGCTAGGTTGACTCTAAGACCCCTCGATTCTAAACCCTCCTTCCACACCTGGAACTTCTCCTCCAGTTCTGATAGTGACTCAGCAATTAGAGCGAGGTCGTCAGCATAGAGGAGCTCCCAGGGGCAACCTGTCTTGAATTCCTCCACAATTGCCTGGAGGACTATGATAAATAGGAGGGGGCTGAGTACTGAACCTTGGTGGACCCCAACCTCTACTTTGAATTCCTCTGTACATGTTGCCAACTCTAACCTTACTTACGGCATCTCTGTACATGGCTTGCACAGCCCTCACCAGCCATTCATCTATCCCTAGTTTCCTCATTGACCACCAGATGAGGGATCGGGGGACCCTATCAAAGGCTTTCTCCATGTCAACGAAAGCCAGGTACAGGGGCTTATCTTTGGCTAGGTATTTCTCCTGCAGCTGCCTTACCAGGAATATAGCATCAGTGGTGCTTTTCCCTGGGACAAACCCAAACTGCATCTCATCTAAACTAACTCTCTCTCTAATTAGTTGGGCTATGACCCTCTCCGTAACCTTCATTACCTGATCCAACAGCTTGATACCTCTGTGTGTGTGTGTGTCTATGTATACACAAACCTCTAGCATGTTGAATGTAGACGGACAGGACAAGATGAGAGAATTCTAAAAAGAGATTAGACATTGCTGTACTTGGATGTTTCGCCCTTGATTATTTGATACACGAATAAATCAATTAATCAATGAATGCATTAACCACCTGTGGCTCTTCGGAAAGAACAATTATCGCTGAAGAGCCACAGATGGTTAATGGATTAATTGATTAATTAGTGTATTAAATCATTAAGGATGAAACTGCAAAGTATGGGGATGACTAATCTCCCTTTTGAATTCTCTCAAATTGCCCTGCCTGCCCACACGTGCTAAAATAAGAACAGATTTCGTGGTTTGTGATTTAACTCCTGTTTCTAGCATGTTGGAAAACCACTTAGTGGCTTTTCCCTTTGTGTGTAATCTTTATACACACATATAATATATATATAAAGATATATATGTATAAATATATATATATATATGTGTGAGTATATACATATGTATATGTATATATATGTATATGCTTTTATATATATATGCATATATATATGTCCATATATATATATATATGTGTGTGTGTGTGTGTGTATACATATATGTATAAGCATATATATGTATATGCATACATATGTATATGTATACATATATATGTATACATATATATATGTATATGTATATATATATGTATACATATATATGTATACATATATATATGTATATATATATATGTGCAATATATATATATATGTGTGTAAGCATATATATGTATACATATATATATATATATATATATATATATATGTGCAATATTTATATATGTGTGTATATATATTTGTACATGTATATATATATATATATGTATGTATGTATATATGTATGTGTGTATTTATATATATACACACACACACACACACACACACACATATATATATATGCATGTGTGTATATATATATATATATACACACACACACACATATATATATAAATTAAGAAATGGAGTTAAACACAGGTCTTATTCAAATCTTTATACTTCCGACATATGTTTTGAAGACAATATCGATATGATCCTGGAGTGAATAAAATTATGTAAAACAATGCAATCATCTCGTGAGGGAAAAAAGAGAAAGAAAACACATTAATAAGCCATTTTAACCGAATGTGATTACCGCGTATATGATGAAGGGGAACACCGGCAAGTTGTGTGTCTGTGTGTATGAGTGTGTGTGTATTAAGACAATGGATCAGTGGAGGCATGTGCATGTAGAGTATGTGCACATACACATATACATTTATATTACAAACAGCTGCAGCAAAAATTCTTTCTTGATTTTGCATTCTTTTTTAAGTACTGACAAAATATCTAATTCAATTTAAATTTTTGGCGTTGGGAAGGGCATCCAGCCGTAGAAACACTGCCAGATCAGACTGGGCCTGATGCAGCCTTCTGGCTTCCCAGACCCCAGTTGAACCGTCCAACCCATGCTAGCATGGAAAGCGGATGCTAAATGATGATGATGATGAAGTCAGTTTCTATATGAAATAATAGCTAAAACAAACAAACAGCTAATAATAATAATAATAATAATAATAATAATAATAATAATAATAATAATAAATGCCCTGATGCAGTACCAGGCAGTGGTTCTCGAGGCTTCTGATCTTAACTGATTGGAAGTGTTATCATGTACATCGTTTTGTCTTGGTATAAAAGATGGGCTACAGCAAATATTCTGCTCAATACCACAGATTTGCTTGTCAGTTGTTTGACCATAACCAGTTGAGCATGTCCCTTAGTGGCTGACGATATGTGCATCTCTGATCACGAGCAGAAGTAGTGGGAGAACATCATAGCTGTGTGTTGAAAGGAATTCTTTGGGGTTTGGATAATTCACCTCTGGAAACATGGGTGTTTCGTTCAACATCCTTAAACAACCCTTATTCAGGGACCTTTTGTGCGGGATGGGTTACTCGACCAGAAGAAAATTCTAACTGGGCCCCACCTGCAATGTCATACGCCATATATCTTGATATGAGATCACCATGTCATGCACATATTGTTGTGATGCATGTACCTAGTGTACCCTTATCAAACAGTTAGTCATGATGGGTATATTGGGCTTCGTATTACTCCAGTCTCACTTTGATAGCATGCACTGCTCTCTCACTCAATAATAATGATGATGATGATGATGACAATAATAATAATCCTTTCTATTATAGGTACAAAACTACAAATTTTGGGTGAGGGTGCTGGTTGATTAGATCAAATCTCATACACAACTGGTACTTAATATATATATATATCATCATCATCATCATCATTTAACGTCCGCTTTCCATGCTAGCATGGGTTGGACGGTTCAACTGGGGTCTGGGGAGCCCGAAGGCTGCACCAGGCCAGTCAGATCTGGCAGTGTTTCTACAGCTGGATGCCCTTCCTAACGCCAACCACTCCGTGAGTGTAGTGGGTGATTTTATGTGCCACCGACAGAGGTGCCAGACGAGGCTGGCAGACGGCCACGCTTGGATGGTGTTTTTATGTGCCACCGACACAAGTGCCAGACGAGGCTGGCGAACAGCCACGCTCGGATGGTGTTTTTATGTGCCACCGACACAAGTGCCAGATGAGGCTGGCAAACGGCCACGATCGGATGGTGTTTGTTACGTGCCCACAGCACGGAGGCCAGTCGATGCGGTACTGGCTACGGCCACGTTCGGATGGTTTTCTTGTGTGCCACCGGCACTGGTACCACAAAGATACAAATTCCATTGATGTTCATCTATTTTGATTTTTTGATTTTCACTTGCCTCAACAGGTCTTCACAAGTGTCATAAGAAGGAAGGTATGCACAGGTGGACTGACTACGTCCCAGGTAGGGGCCACGGGTTATGGCCTGACTACGTCCCAGGTAGGGGCCACGGGTTATGGCCTGACTAGTCTTGCCGGGTCTTCGGATGGTGTTTTTATGTGCCACCGACACAGGTGCCAGATGAGGCTGTCGAACGGCCACGATCGGATGGTGTTTGTTACGTGCCCACAGCACGGAGGCCAGTCGATGTGGTACTGGCTACCGCCACGTTCGGATGGTTTTCTTGTGTGCCACCGGCACCGGTACCACAAAGATACAAATTCCATTGATGTTCATCTATTTTGATTTGATTTGATTATCACTTGCCTCAACAGGTCTTCACAAGTGTCATAAGAAGGAAGGTATGCACAGGTGGACTGACTACGTCCCAGGTAGGGGCCACGGGTTTTATATATATATATATATATATATACACACACACACACACACACACATATATGATGGACTCTCCAATCAAAAATGACATATGAGTGCTCAGCTTTTGCCAAATGACCTGCACAAAAGATCTGTTTATAATGATCAAATGTTCGTGCTGCATATTACCTTACTCTCTCTCCATCAAATCCATTGTCTGGAAGGTGCACCAAGTGTTCCATAAGTCAAGTGTGAAAACGATCACTGAGCAAGATGAGATGAAGTGTTTTGCTCAAGAACACAATGCACCACCTGGTCTAGGAATTGAAATCACAATCTAGCAATCATGAGTGCAAAACTCCAACCACTAAGTCAAGTGCCCTCACATTTACATATGTATATGTATATAAAAATAATAAAAGGAAAATAGAGAGATTGAACTGACATATCTCAACTTATTAATATATTATATTATTATTATTATTATTATTATTATTAGTTTTAAAAATTCATAGCTTGGAAATATTTGGAGTAAAAATCTCCCCAGGGTAAACCAGGACAAAAATTAAATATTAGAAGTTTGAGATCCTTAAACAGACTGAATTAATCAATATACATTCGTGTTTGTGAGAATGTCAATAACTTTTTTTTTAAAATAAAATATAACATTTTTAAAAAAATGAAAAATAACATTCTTAAAGAGCAAAAAATAAAAAAATATATGTACATACACACACACACAACAGACTTTCAGTTTCCATCTACCACATCCAGTCACAAGGTTTTGGTTGGCCTTGTATATGTATGTGTGTGTGTGTGTGTGTGTATACACTACAAAGTAAGATAGGGGTTATGGGTGTAACCCACTATGGGATACTATGACTTTTAAAATCTGTATTTGTATTATTATCTTATCTATTGATTTATATAATATTTTTGTATGCTTTTGATGTTCTAATTCTGTTAAATGAATAATTAATCCAACATTATTATATCCGTAAATTGATGAACAAACTAAATTTGTTTCTCCATTTTCTTATTTGCATTCCACTGTAACTAGGTAAATAAAATCTTCGAACAGACGGTCAGTAGCGACACCTGCTGGTTCTGACTACGCTGCATTGATAAAGGGCAACAACCCTGAAACATGTCTGCAGATGTCTGACTAGCAAGGTGAAGCTGCTGACCTCCCCTGTTCAAAGGTTGTAATGGATGCAGGTTTGTGTGTCATATAGCTAGCTAGAGGCGATGGCCTCTTGGAGCTAATCAGCGACAGCTTTAGTCTTATATTTATAGACTGCCATATTAGTATGGCGATAACTAATAATATCCAGTAACGCTGCCGTAATCTCCTTTAGAGAGACTTAGTAATTTTAATATTTCTATTATATATATATATTTATATTATATTATATATATATTATATAATATATATTTATATTATATATATATATATATATATATATATATATTATACAGGCATGGAACAACAAAGTATAAATGATTTAAGAGGAAAACTGGATATAAGAAGCATCAAATGTTTTGTGCAAGGAAGACTGTGCTGGTTTGGTAATGTGGTGTGTATGAATGAGGACAACTGCATGAAGATGTGGCAATCTCTAATTATGGAGGGAATCCAGGGAAGAGGTAGGTCCAGGAAAACACGGGATGAGGTGGTGAAATATGATCTTCAGTTGTTGTGACTCATGGAGGTAATGACAAGTGACCGAGACTTTTGGCTAATTGCCATGCTTAAGAAGACACGTCAAGGTAAGTGAAACTGTGACCATGGCCAGTACTGGTGACACGTAAAAGGCCTATATACTATATATATATCACCGTGACCGACCAGGCTATCAGATGTTGCTACACATCGCTGGTCACAATGTGCTTCTCATTGTTTTAGCCTTCAAATAACGCCACCCCGCTGGCTAAGTGAGCAGGCCAACAGAAGAAAGAGTGAAAGAAAGTTATGGCGAAAGAGTACAGCAAAGATCGCACCCCGCCCCCCTGCTGGAGCCTCATGGAGCTTTAGGTGTTTTCGCTCAATAAACACTCACAACGCCCGGTCTGGGAATCGAAACAGCTATCCTAAAACCGCAAGTCCGCTGCCCTAACCACTGGGCCATTGTGCCTCCACATATACTAGCATGAAAAACAGACGTTAAACGATGATGATGATGATATCTACTCAGATTATACTTTGTAGATGTTTAGATTGGAACACTGATGTCAACCTATGGATGTCTGGAACCCATGCTGGGTAAGTCCATAAAGGGTAAACACCCCTTTGGTCATAAATGACCATGGGGTTACACCTAGAAAGTTACCCTCTGAGGAACTAGTCCAGGCAAGTTTGTTTATGAAAGACCAAGAGTTGCCAGTGCATACCAGTCTCCCCCTCTCCATGCCACCCATGTTGAAGGGAAAGACAAAGGCTGATCAACTCATTTCTACAGCTGAGTGAACAGGAGTAACACAAAATAAAAAGTGTCTTCTTCAAGAACACAACACACAGACCTGGTCTGACAATCGAACTCACTACCTAATGGGTTGTGAGCCCAATGTTGTAACCACAGGGCTATGCACCTGCACTAACACTTATACTAATCAGGAAAAAAGAAAAAGAAAGGAAGGAAGGAAGGAAGACTGAATGGAGGAAAGACAAAATAAAGAAAAACAAAAAAGAAAGATTGAAAGACGGAAAGCAACAGACAGAAAGAAAAAGATAAAAAAAGAAGGAAGGAAAGAAAAGAGAGAAAGACACAAATAAAGGAATGGTAAATAATAAGTCTGTCATTTGTTAATCCACTTACAATGACAATAATAAAGGTGCTGTTGGTCCATCCACCCTTACTGAAAGACACTCAATAATGGTTGCCCTCTCTCTCTCTCTCTCTCTCTCTATCTATATATATATATATATATATATATATATAAATATATATATGAAAGCAGCAGAAAAATCAACAAACCTGTTACTCTGAGTTTCACGTTGCCGTTCATCAGACAGTTTTTGTTAGAATGGAACCGATATATCAATTCAATCCAGACTCTTACAAACGCTACACCTTTAAAAAATGGACTTGTTTGATTGGCCTTTAGAAATAACGCTCAATCTTCAAGCGATAAACAAAAAAATGAGCTCAAAAATATATATGTATATATATATAAAAAATTATAAAACTTATAAAATTCGAGGAAAAACCTTACATTGAATAAAATACATATTGACATTAATGAAGGAAATATAATTAATGCATGGAAATTAAAACGCATTATAAATATTACACTGCAACACATATTCATATTAAAGTGTACATATATATATTAACATACACAGAAGGATGCGTGCAAACACCATACATATACAGACGTATAAATATAAATCTAAAATATACACATAAATGTACGCAATCTATCTCGCACGCAAGTTAAAATCATCGATGCTAATGTAGCGTTTCTTATTTACGGAGCAAAGCTTAAGTAAGGGGGACGTAAAGTTGTATGCACCAGTATCAGTTAGAGAAAAAACGAAAGAAAGGAAGAGAGAGAAAAAGGAACGAAGAAGGGGGAGAGAAAAAAGAAAAAGGAGGGGTGGGGGGAAAAAAACGCAATAAGAAAAATTATGTATACAAGCTGTGTAACCACGTTATTGACATATATATAGAGACAAGTATACAAACACACAAGTTCAAATGGATACATACACATACAGTCGTGTATGTGTGTGCTTAAGCACAAACATACGCTCACTTACACATATACAGAGACGCATGCTTACAAGTACATATCCATGGCTATACACATATTTACATCAAAATTCTAATTTTTGACAACATTGCTTTTTTAAAAAATGGTGAGTGCAATAATGAAAAATATACGAAAGACATAAAATATAACACCCTATTTTGGATCATCTATAAATTAAAAATCAAGTAATCCTATACAATACAATAACATGAAATAAACAAAGCCGAAGGTTTTTCCTAATGTATATGTAGAAATATAAACAAAATAAACAAAATATATGCATGAGACTTTGCTATACGGAATGAAATCTGCATAGCGCGAAACAAATCCATCATCGCATTTACATACTAGTCCAAGAGTCAAAATCAAAATTTCAAAAATCAAAAATACAAAATATATACTCTATCCATATGGTATATTTATATTTGACATTTTAAATTTGGTTGCGTGTCTACATAAGTTCATCAGCTCACTTCTTTGATTCAAAGAATTATTGTCTTTGAATAAAATATACAGTTTCTCTAATAGGCAAAGATTGCATTTAAAATTATTTCTGTGTGCTCCATGCCTGTATGGTGCCGCTCTGTCCAGAATGCTCCATGTCACGTTGAAAGGTGGGGTTTCTTTTTCTTTTAGTTCCCAGACATATTTTGCTAGGCTGGTCCTCTTCCTATTCTCTGGGTATCTAAATGAATTTTTATGCGAATAAAATCGTGTTTTAAACGAATTTTCTGAAGCCCCTGTGTATGTCTTGTATTCCGATGAGCCTTCTGTTTGTACCTTTGCTCTATAAACTACTCCTTTCACTAGACATTTCCCTTTTAACGGACAGGAGTTTTCATTTTTGCAATTGAATTTCTTAATGAGCTCAGCACCATGTTTAATCTCAATCAGATTCCTATTATGCTGGCTAATGTGAGAGGCGAAATTTCTGCAACAAGAATAGCTAACCTTCAGGGTTCTTCTATTAAATATCCTATAGAATTTATGGCCCTGCTTAAAATGCTTAGAGACTAATCTCAAAAATTCCTTACCTATATTAATCTTACCTATATATATATATATATATATATTACCTATATATATATATATATATTACCTATATATTACCTATATATATATATTACCTATATATTACCTATATATATATATATATATATATATATATATATTGTTGTATTTCGGAATGGTCATTTTGCCAGTTTAGCCAATAAAACACACGCATATATATTTGGTGTTACTTTGCTTCAGCATTATTTATATTTTACATTAATCTTAATCTTATTTACAGATGAATAAACAAATGGAAGTAAATAACTATATACATTAAAAAAATAATAATAATAATAAAATAAGTAGGTGTAAAAACATGAACAAAATAAAAATAAACAAAAACAAATTACATGAACATGTATAAACAGGAGATACAAATATTACAGGCTTCCCCCCACACACACACTAACTAACTAAACATAGACACACATAGAGGTATATGCATGCACAAATAAAGACACATACATTAGGAATACAAAATACAAAATGGCTGACCGTTAGTAAGGAGAGACACACAAATAAGAAAGAAGAAAGCAAAGGACCACTGATGAGGTCACAGGAGTGTGATGAAAGAACTCTGAATGAAATAAGATTAAGATTAATGTAAAAAATAAATATTACTGAAGCAAAGTAACACCAAATATATAATGTGTGTGTTTTTATTGGCTAAATTGGCAAAATGACCATTCCTAAATACAACAACATCTGTTTCAACACACGATTTCACATCAAGAATCTTGAAAAACAAATATATAAATGTATGCATATATATTTATATAATTTATTATTTGTTTCAGTCATTAGACTGCAGCCATGCTGGAGCATCACGTTGAAGAATTTTTAGTTGAATGACTCAACCCAGTACATATTCTTTGTAAACCTGGTACTTATGCTATCGGTCTCTTTCGCCAAACCAATAAGTTGCTGGGACATAAACACACCAACACTAGTTTTGAAGCGGTAGTGAAGACACAAATACAAAGACATACAAGCACAAAGACACACACACACACACACACATATAAATATATGATGGGCTTCTTTCAGTTTCCATCAACAAAATCCACTCACAAGGCTTTGGTTGACCCAAGCCTATAGTAGAAGATAGACACTTGTCCAAAGTACTATGTAGAGGGAATGAACCCAGGACCATTTATTTGGAAAGCAAACTCCTTACCACACAGCCACACCTGTGTGCATGTGTGTGTGTGTGTGTGTGTGTGTGTGTAAGCAAAATTCAAGGTTATTTATATAGACAGGGATGAATACTGACTGCTTGGAGGTGGAGAGGGAGTGATGCCTTTGTTGGAGTAGCTCTGTCTGCCTATTCTTCCACCTCCTACAACAACTACTACTACTACTACTACTACTACTACTATCACCACCACTACTACTACTACTATCACCACTACTATTATCACCACCACCACCACCACCACCACTACTACTACTACTATCACCACCACTGCTGCTGCTGCTGCTACTACTACTACTACTACTACTACTACTACTACTACTACTACTACTACTGCTGCTGCTGCTGCCGCTGCTGCTGCTGCTGCTGCAGTGAACAGTACTGCTACTAATGTAACGCTATTATTGCTGACAACGATGATGCAGTTCTGATTACCACCACCACCACCACCACCACCAGCAGTACTATTAGCATTACTAAGGCCTTGAAGTAATAAAAGAAAGTGAAGGAAACTGTGCAGCTGTCATTCTTTCTTTTTCTGTTTTTTTTCCTGTGACAATTTGATTAGATACTGAAAGAATTGGTTAAAAGGTTAACATGTCAGAGAGCATTCATTGTCACCTTCATCACCACCACTACCACAACTACTTCAAGCTCTTCTGTCTACATATAAAATTGTTTACCATTTTATTTTTTTATGGTTCCACACACACACACACATTGTTATATTTGGGGGTGGTCATATTTTTATTCCAATTAACCATGTCACTATACACTTGATCTTCACTTCTAGTTTATTTATTACCAGACTGAACAGGAGCAGACATCTGGGACAAAGAGTCACTGAAGGGGTCACAGGACACAAGTGACAAAGGATTTCAGACAAAGTACATAACAACAACAACAACAACAATAATAACAATAATAATAATAATAATAATAATAATAATAATCATCATCGTTTAACATCCGCTTTCCATGCTAGCATGGGTTGGACGAATGACTGAGGACTGGTGAGCCAGATGGCTGCACCAGGCTCCAATCTGATCTGGTAGAGTTTCTAAAGCTGGATGCCCTTCCTGATGCCAACCACTCCAAGAGTGTAGTTAATAATAATAATAATAATGTTCCAGAAAGTCACTCTCTATACACTCCTTTTCTGCTTGGCACTGATACCTTTATCTGACATGCTAAACAGAACTGGATGCGGTTACAAATCTTACGGCAAAACAATCAGCCACCTCTTATATATGGATGACCTAAAACTATACGCTACAAATGAAAACAGCTGGAAACACTATTACAGACAGTACATAGATTTACCAAAGAAATAAATATGAAATTTGGTTTAGAAAAATGTTCCAAAGCAACCTTGAAAAGAGGAAAACTAGTTAAGAGTAACAACATCATACTAGATAAGCAAATGAAATAAGAGAATTAGACCACGAGCTAGACATACAAATACTTAGGAATCAATGAACTAGATACGATACAACACACACAAATGAAAGAGAAAATAAGAAGAATACTATAGACGAGTTAGATTAATACTGAAAACAGAGCTTAATGCGAGAAACAAGATAAGAGGTATCAACACTCTAGCCGTTCCAGTTATAAGTTACAGCTACAATATTCTTAACTGGACACTAAATGAACTAATCAAGAAAAATAATGACAGGATTTAGGATACACCACTCAAAATCTGACATAGAAAGGTTATATATATGATGTATAGAAGGTGGTAGAGGCCTTATACAGCTAGAAAACTATTACAAAATAACCACCATAGCACTGCAAAAATACCTACTTCAGAAGCAAGGATATATAATACAAATAGCCACAAAAGACAAACGAAACAAAAAACTGTTTTCTGTCTTTAAGGAAGTTAACAAATACAAAAAAAAAAAAGATAAATGTCATAGTCACTAACAACTATAAAGAAAAAGAAGAAACAACAAAAGCTGTAAAACAACAAAAATCCCAAATAAAACTGAACAGCAACCCATCATGATAGAATGATGGCAAAAAAGCCCCCATATGAAAAATACTGGGTTAAGCTAAATAGTAAAGAAATAGACAAAGCAAAATCTCAACAATGGCTGAAAAGCTCAGGACTCAAAGCAGAGACTGAAGGATTTTTAATTGCAGCACAAGACCAAAGCTTTCCCACCAGAAACCACCAAAAACATGTAACGAAAATAAATACAAGTAACTGCAGAATATGTGGAGATGGACAAGAAACAATAAATCATAAACATACATATACATACATATATACATGCATATATATATATATATATATAATATATATATATATACATATAATATATATATATATATATATATATAATATATATATATATATATATATATATATATATCTAAGGGCCTATGGAAGATTGGCTCGATTAAATTAATCAGGTTAGTTTACCATTAAACAGTAGATGAAACGGTGGCGCATCGTATAAGAGAATTACAGGGTAAATGTTTTTTAATTTTCTCCTGGTTTACGGAATTGATTTTTATTTGCGGTTGAAGCTTTGGCTGTTATTTCTAGTGGGTGAATGGCCTATTATGGCCGTTCCTTGATTGTGATGTTGAACTTAAAAATGGTCTATGACTATTTAATTTTTTCCCACTAGGCCGCTGGTGGCAAAAAAATTCTACAAAATTTTTGCCACCCTATATTGATTATTATTATATATATATATATTATATATATATATATAATATATACAAATGTGACCGCGTATGTACTGTTGGCGATATTTTTTCCTCCGTCTTCCCTTCTTGGGATCTTTCCTTTTCCTATGTTTCTGACGAAGAGCTCCACTCGAAACATAAAACCCTCCTTCTTCCCTTTCTTCCTGAGCGTCCAATAACACTATACTTGTTCCACGTCCTTGTGTTGTTGTGTTTTCTCTTTGTGTTTTCATGTTTGGATTAACTTTATATATATTATATATATATATATATATATATATATATATACATACACACAGAAAGAGATATGCATACACACATATACATATGCATACACATACATCTATATAAGCATGGCATATGTATATGTATGCTATGGCCATATAAGTCATGGACAGGCAAAGTAATTTACCTCTGATCCTGTTGGGAATGTGATGCCGACATGCCACAAAAATGGCAAAACACTGATATTCATCACACCTAGATAGGATTAAGGGTGAGTTATTGCATCTATCCATGATTCTAAGGAGCTTTTACACCCAGCGCTTTGAGAGGGTATTCTCTACAACACCAACAGCAACAATAGATACAAGGACCTTGAAACAGAGGTTTCAAGAATATGGCATCTAAGAATAACAACTCTACTTGTGATTAACAGAGCTTTGGGTTTGCTACCAAATGGTGCTCTTAAAACACAATGGCTAAATACCAGGAAACCCCAAAGTATCAGAACTACAAGAAAATTGTTTCCAAAGTACTGTCCACATCCTAAGAAAAACATTGTTAATCTTTTCTTCTGTAGAATTTCTATCGTTACACATTAAAAAATATATATATATAGCTGCTGTAAGACAATTTGATAAAAGATTCTGATTCCTTCAGCTTAACCAAACTATTGAGATCCTGAAGGGTTAAAGTTTTTGAAAATTGAAATGCTACAAATTTTATAGGATCTTAGTTCTCAGATTCTAGTCTCCTTTCCATACAATATATCATTGCTTATCATAAACAAAACTCATAGTAAAATGTTTACTTGAGGTAATGTTTACATGAGATTTGGAACACCTTATATAAAACAAAACAACGACAATGTAAATAGTAAGCTGTGCAGGCACTGTAGAATGCTAACAGGAAAAAGATGTATAGATATATCCCAGAAAAGGCCTTACAAAATGACAAAGCAACCACACTCTGGGGTATGCCAATACACGGATAGGAAGATGAAGATAACCAGCCAGATATTGTTGTAACACCTTCTAATCAACACACTAATCTCAATCTCAACAGATGGCAGTGCATCTGAAATAGAGAAACTCTCAAAATACAAAGATCTGGGAACAGAAGTAATCTGGATGTGGAACAGAAGTAATCTGGATGTGAGACTTAAGACAGAAAGAGTCTATAATAAAAATAGGTGCTTTAGGTATGGTAAAAAAAAAAACATGCAGGCAAATACATAACCGAAACAGCAGGACTTATGAATATATATATAACATACAGACAATAGCACGACCAGGTGCTGCACACATCTTACGTAAAGCATTTTTAATTTAGTATAAATAACACTACCAAAAACAAAGCACAGCACATGCCCAAGGCACACAGAGTTGTACTTGGAAGGCAGTGATAGCACACAATAAAAGACAACTGAATGACAATAACAACAACAAAAACAGCAGCAGCAACACCGCCACCACTGCCACCACCAACATGAACAACAACAACAACAACAGTGTATCTCTAAAAGAAATGGAAAAACTCTCAAAATAAAAAAAAACTGGAAATAATAATAACCCAAATGTAAAAGCTGAAGACAGCAACAATCCTTATTAACCCATTGAGTCCCACTGTCCTATAAATAGGACACTAAATGAGAATATTAAATAAACTATATCACATTGTTTCAGTGTCCTATTCATAGGAGACCGAGTATTTCCATTTCTACTTGAAGTAAAGGAGTTTTAATAATTATTCTTTTTTTTTTTATTTTAACCTATTTCCATTCATCTGTAAAAAATTTAAATACTCAGAAATCTAAATAGTAGAGAGGCTCGAACTGACCTGGTCCACCATGTTATCGTACAAGGCCTTTTACGATAATATGGTGGACCAGGTCAGTTCGAGCCTCCCTAATACTATAATGTAAACTTTTTTGAACTCATAATATTCTGTGTGTGTGTATATATACAGATACAATACCAATATTCCACTGAACTTTTTAATAATTCCTTCTGGAAACTATCTTTAACATTTTCTTGAGAATGTATATTTATGTTGTAATCTGTTGTGCCCAATATTTTAATGAACTTGTTAAACTTTTTTATGTCCTTAACATGTCCTTGTTACCAAAGACTGTATATATGTATTGTAGCATTTTGTGACAACCAATAATTAACACAACCAAACTTTTACATGTTACTTTTGACAATCTTTTTCTAAAAAGTGAAACCGGTAGGTAAAGTAAAATAACATTTTAAAATTGCATTTTCAAACCTTCTTTATATATATATTATATATATATATATATATACATACATACGTACTAATATATATATATATATATATATATATAATATGTATGTATGTGTATATATATATATATATATATATATATATATAATATTATTAGAGACAAAACCACTATTTTGCAAAAAAAACAAGGAAAGACTTAATCAATACATAAAAATTTAATAAATCATTCATAATTTTTAAGTAATGTTCGTTTTACCACGTGAATATTATTTTTAATTCCATTTATTCCATTTCTCCATTCATAATTTTAAAAGATGTTCGTTTCCAGAGCGGGAATACTTTTTATACATATGTTAGGTCCTTGGTAACGTAATTTGTTTGGTGTATATGTTGAGGCTTATATGTACTTATAGGTATGTGTGAATGAGGTGGGATTTGTATTTGTTATAGGTGTGTGGTTTACGTGTGTGTATTTGTGTGTGAATGTATAGGTTAAAGGGATTGTTATATAAGTATGTTATAGGTTTAGTAAAGGGAGGTTTTATCATTTATGTTTTTATGAGTTTTAATTTATCATGGTAGTTTTATAAAGAATCCATTCATAATTTTTTTAAATAATGTTAGTTTACCGCGTGAATATAATTTAATTCCATTTATTCTATTTCTCCATTCATAATTTTAAATGACGTTTGCTTCCATAGCGCGTATTCTTTTTATACATAAGTTATGTTCCTATGGTAACGTAATTTTGGTTTGATTTTTTAACGGCTTAGAATTTAATTTCACTTCATAATTTGAAACTGACTTGAAGTATGTATATTATTTCTCCTTATGTCATTATTGTTATTTTTGATATTCTGGTTAATTACGATGTATTTTATATATCGTATTATGTGTAATAATGTTGTTTTCTTTGGAGTGTTTATGTATGTGAGATTGTGTGTGAGTGTGTGCGTATTTTAGTTGTATAATATTTATCTGTATGAGTGGGTGTGTAAATATTGTTGTATATATCGAGTTTAGTGAGTATGTATATGCGTATATGTGAGGGAGTATATGTATATGTTGTGTGTGTGTGTTTTACATATGTATATTTGTGTGTGAATGTGTATATGGGTTTGTTATATAGGTTTCGGGATGTATGTGTTAATTTATCTGTGTGGGGAGGGAGTGGGTTTTTGGTGTATATTGGGTTTTATACGTTAGTATAGGTATGTGTGAGTGAGGTGGGTATTTGTATAAGTCGTGGGTCTGTGGTTTACGTGTGTGTATTTGTGTGTGAATGTTTAGGTTAGGGGGATGGCTATATAGGTTTGTTATAGAGTTTAGCAAAGGGAGATTTTATCATTATATGTTTTTATGAGTTTTAGTTTATCATGGTAGTTTTATTAAAGAATTTGTAGTAATTTGTCTATTTACGATGTTTGTTATTTTATTACATTATTTCATTCATAATTATTAAGTAATGTTCGTTTTACCACGTGAATATTATTTTTAATTCCATTTATTCCATTTCTCCATTCATAATTTTAAAAGATGTTCGTTTCCAGAGCGGGAATACTTTTTATACATAGTTAGGTTCCTTGGTAACGTAATTTTGTTTGGTGTATATGTTGAGGCTTATATGTACTTATAGGTATGTGTGAATGAGGTGGGTATTTGTATTTGTTATGGGTGTGGTGGTTACGTGTGTGTATTTGTGTGTGAATGTATAGGTTAAAGGGATTGCTATAGTATGTTATAGGGTTTAGTAAAGGGAGGTTTTATCATTTATGTTTTTATGAGTTTTAATTTATCATGGTAGTTTTATTAAAGAATCCATTCATAATTTTTTTAAATAATGTTAGTTTTTTACCGCGTGAATATAATTTTAATTCCATTTATTCTATTTCTCCATTCATAATTTTAAATGACGTTTGCTTCCATAGCGCGTATTCTTTTTATACATAAGTTATGTTCCTATGGTAACGTAATTTTGGTTTGATGTTTTTAACGGCTTAGAATTTAATTTCACTTCATAATTTGAAACTGACTTGAAAGTATGTATATATTTCTCCTTATGTCATATTGTTATTTTTGATATTCTGGTTACTTACGATGTATTTTATATATCGTATTATGTGTAATAATGTTGTTTTCTTTGGAGTGTTTATGTATGTGGGATTGTGTGTGAGTGTGTGCGTATTTTAGTTGTATAATTATTTATCTGTATGAGTGTGGGTGTGTTAATATGTTGTATATATCGAGTTTAGTGAGTATGTATATGTATATGGTGTGTGTTTTACGTATGTATATTTGTGTGTGAATGTGTTTATGGGTTTGCTATATAGGTTTGGGGATGTATGTGTTTATTTATCTGTGTGGGGTGAGTGGGTTTTTGGAGTATATATTGAGGTTTATAGTATGTATAGGTATGTGTGAGTGAGGTGGGTATTGTATATGTAGTGGGTGTGTGGTTTACGTGTGTGTATTTGTGTGTGTGAATGTTTAGGTTAGGGGGATTGCTATATAGGTATGTTATAGAGTTTAGTAAAGGGAGATTTTATCATTATATGTTTTTATGAGTTTTAGTTTATCATGGTAGTTTTATTAAAGAATTCGTAGTAATTTATGTCTATTTACGATGTCTGTTATTTTATTACATTATTCATTCATAATTTTTAAGTAATGTTCGTTTTACCAAGTGAATATAATTTTAATTCCATTTATTCCATTTCTCCATTCATAATTTTAAATGATGTTCGTTTCTAGAGCGGGAATGTGGGTTGTATGTGTGTGTGAGGGAGTATGAATAAGTATTGTGTTGAAGTATTTGGCTATTTTACTTATTTATCGTTGCCTAGACGTTTTTATGTGTATGTATAGGGATATATATAGGTGTGTGATTTAGTGTATGTATTTAGATATGGTTATATATAATTAGTTATATGTGTATGGGTGTATATATAGTTATTTTGTTTTGTTTTATATTTATATTTAATGTTGATAGGTTATTTAGTTATATATTGGTTTATATATTGATTATATATGGATTATATATAGGTTATATATAGATTATATATTTATATTTTTCATTAATACTTTAATTATTTTAAATTATTATTTTTATATTTTAAAATATTGATATTTTAGATTGGAAGTCCACCTGAAGATTGTCGATCAGGACAAGAAAACAATTGTAGTGGCGGTTTTTTTGACTTTTTATTAAAATTTTATGTATTGATTAAGTCTTCCTTGTTTGTTTTGCAAAATAGTGGTTTTGTCTCTAATAATATTATATAATATTTTACTATAAAATTGGATTTAATCCTAAATCTGATTTTTTCCCTGTAAATTTGGATTTATTCCCTAATATTTATTATATATATATATATACATACATATTATATATATATATATATATATATATATATATTATATGCATACATATTATATATATATATATATATATATATATAATATATATACATACATATATATAACAGATAGAAAAAGCATTACTAGGCACTGCATACATCCCACGAAAGTACTTTTAATACAGGGAAACTAACAATGCTAAAACATGTCCTCCAAAAGTACTCAGAGTTGTGCTCAGTTGAGCAGTGAAAGCATGTGATAATAATAATAAGACTACTGAAAAATAATGATGATAATTAATATCCCATCCACTAACCATCCACTAATTTCATCTCCATATGAAATATATATTTACATTATATGCATCAAGGCTCCTTTGAATTCAAATGCA
>NC_043016.1:7101437-7171904 GCF_006345805.1 Octopus sinensis | reverse complement strand
TATGACAAAGCACAATTTAATCTGGAACCACTTGCTTACGAAGTCAAACTTCAAGACCACGTAATCATACATTACTCTTCATCTTTTTAAAAAATTGTTGCATTTAGGAATGGTCATTTTGCCAGTTTTAGCAATAAAACACACGCACTATATATTTGGTGTTATTTTGCTTCAGCGTTATTTATTTTTTACATTAATCGTATTTCAGCCAGAGTTCTTTCGTCACACTCTTGTGACCTCATCAGTGGTCCTTTGCCTTCTTCTTTCTTATTTGTGTGTCTCTCCTTACTAACAGTCAGCCATTTTTTATATTATTTATTATTATTATCATTGTTGTTGTTGTTGTTGTTGTGTTATTGTGTGTTTTTATTGCTAAACTGGCAAAATGACCATTTCAAAATACAACAATATCTGTTTCAACACACGATTTCACATCAAAAATCTTGCAAAACAAATATATAAACGTAAACTTTATAAGATCATATAACTAAGAGAACATAATTGTTGTCATTCCATCCCCGTACAAACGGAAAAAAAAAATGAATGAATCACATTACAATATGGTACAGACAGAAAAGGGTGTTTGGTCTTTATCACAATCAGGTTGTCATGGATAAGAAATATTCACCACAGTACTGAAAGATATTGAATGACTTGGAGTTTAAGCAGAACTACAACATGCAG
This sequence comes from Octopus sinensis, assembly GCF_006345805.1. NCBI lineage: Eukaryota > Metazoa > Mollusca > Cephalopoda > Octopoda > Octopodidae > Octopus > Octopus sinensis. The sequence goes on along the minus strand of NC_043016.1, from coordinate 7,171,220 downwards.
TAGGGGGTTTCTCTTCTCTGTATGCACAGAAATGGGCCCTGATTACTCAACATAAAAAAGTAAAGGGAAATTTCCACAGAAAAGCATCTATAATTTTAAATGTGTACAAATATTCTGTTGTGTCTGGGGAGAGTCATTTTCTTTTTGTGCTTATATGTAACACACTCCACCGGTAAATTTCCACTTTTTTCTTATTTTTATTGTCTAAAATTTCCATTGCATCTTGCAACCTTTTCAATAGTTTTGACTCAATAGGTTGAAAAACACAACGAAAAATTTTAGGAAAATAAGAAAAAAAGTGGAAATTTTACCGGTGACTGTGTTATATTATAAGGCACAAAAAGAAAATGACTCTCCCCAGACACAACAGAATATGCTTCAACACACGAACTCATATAAAGAATCTTGCAAACCAACTCCAAAAACGAAATGTGTACAAATAAACATACTGAAAAAAGAACAGAGAGAGAGAGAGAGGAAAGAGATAATATAGTAGTGGGAAAATGTATAAATGAACTTACCTTTATTACTGAAGTCATCAACAAGTATTACTTCATGTATAAGATGTTTTGGTGACCGATTCAAAACACTATAAACGGTTCTTAATAACGTAGACCAATGTTCGTTGTGAAATGGTATTACTACACTTGCATTTGGTAAAATGTATAAATACTTTTTATGGACACAGCTGAAAAATTAAGAATAACAATAGATGTAGTAGTAGAAGAAGTAACAATGATAATAATATAATAATAATGATGATAATAATAATAATGATAATATAATAATAATAATAATAATATAATAATAATAATAATAATGATGATAATATAATGATATAATAAATAATAATAATAATATTAATAATAATAATAATAATAATAATAATAAGTAATAATAATAATAATATAATGATGATGATGATAATAATAATAATGATAATAATAATAATAATAAATAATAATAATAATGATAATATAATAATAAATAATAATAATAATAATAATAATAATAAAATAATAATGTTGGTACAAGGTCATCAATTTTAGGGAGATTATATTGACCTCAGTGTTCAACTGGTATGTATTTTATTGATCTATTGATCTCCGAAAAGATGAAAAGCAATAATAATAAAGATTAATTTGTTTATTGGCCACAAGGGCTAACAAAAATCAAATAAAACATTTAAGGACAAAATACAGGACAAAAGTTACAAAAAGGGTTTTGTCCGTTTGAAAAGTCTGTGTAAAAATGCAAGATAACAACGAAAATATATAACAAAGTAAAACTCCCAATAGGGGGAGGTGCTTCGAAAAGGTTACTCATGGAAAAACCCATAAAAACCACGGGAGCCTGGTCAAAAAGGGGGTAGAGAGCCCTTTTCTCCTTTTATATTACCTTTTTTCACAGGTGTATCCTCAGAATTGGTCCGTTCATACTGGCCATTCTTCTGACATTCACCCACCTTTCAATGAATTTGCTACGAGATAGCACTTCCCTCTCTATTCTCATCTTCCTTTTCAAGTGAAACTTGAAAAAGTTGATGAGGCCTTGGCCAAAGAGGAAAGCATCTGACTTTAGCCCTTTCAAATGGGTCCACCATACCATCTCATAATAATAATTATAATTATAATATCCTATGAAAAATATTGTCTACATAATCCCGCAAATATTTTAATCTGTAAACCTTGTTTAAAGTACTTTTAAACTTACATAATAGCAAACACCTTTTGCTGTCATCACACTATCATCTTACAATCCAAATTACTTTTAAAACAAACTTCTAATTTACATATTGTTTGACAGACATTCTCTAGAACAATGCTCTGTGCAAAACCCAAAATATGGCACCCTAGTCATAACACCAACTTGAACTTCTAACCTGTTGTCTCTTGAGGTCTCTGGGTGAGACTTGGAGTCAAAAAGCCAAACATATAATAATAATAATAATTCTGCTCAATACCACAGATTTGCTTGTCAGTTGTTTGACTTTAACCAGTTGAGCATGTCCCTTAGTGGCTGACGATATGTGCATCTCTGATCACGAGCAGAAGTAGTGGGGGAGCATCATAGCCATGTGTTGAGAGGGATTCTTTGGGGTTTGAATAATTCACCTGTGGAAACATGGGTGGTCCTTTCAACATCCTTAAACAACCCTTATTCAGGGACCTTTCGAGTGGGATGGGTTACTCGACCTGAAGAAAATTCTAACTGGGCCCCACCTGCAAGGTCATGTGCTGTTTATTTTGATATGAGATCACTATGTCGCGCACATATGGTTGTGATGCATGTGCCTAGGGTACCCTTATCAGACGGGTAGTCATGATGGGTATACTGGGCTTCGTATATTTTACCCCAGTGTCACTTTGATGGTATGCACTGCTCTCTCACTCAATAATAATAATAATAATAATAACGATAATAATAATAATAATAATCCATTCTACCATAGGCACAAGGCCTCAAATTTGGGGGAGGGGGTATATTTCCTACTATAGGCACAAGGCCTGATAGGAGTGCGTAACTGGTACTTAATTTAAAGGCGGCAAGCTAGCAGAAACATTAGCACGCCGAGCGAAATGTATAGCAGTATTTCGTCTGCCACTGAGTTCAAATTCCGCCGAGGTCGACTTTGCCTTTCATCCTTTTGGGGTAGATAAATTAAGTACCATTTACGCACTGGGGTCGATATAATTGACTTAATCCGTTTGTCTGTCCTTGTTTGTGCTCTCTGTGTTTAGCCCCTTGTGGGTAGTAAAGAAATAGGTACTTAAATTATTGGCCCCAAAAGGATGTCAAGCAAAGTCAACCTTGCCAGAATTTGAACTCAGATTGTAATGATGGATGAAATGCCACTAAGCATTTTACCCAGTATGTTAATAATTCTGCCAGCTTGCACTTTTATTCAGTGGCATTTATGTCAATATTGTGGATGACATTAGGTAGACATAGACACTTAAAGTACTTTAATCAATACACTACCAGACGTATAACCAAACTTTAATTAACTACTTATATTTCATTCACATATTATTCTGTCCATTTTAATATATTTAATTGAATGCTATTGTTTTCCCATGTAAATTATTGTCAACAGACTGCTCTCATTTCCATTTCTCTTTTGCGAATTTATCTCTCACTTATTTTATTTGTTTCGTGTCTGGTTTCATATTCTCCCCCTTTTTATTTTGTTTTGTATTTTTATTTTTGTTTCTTGTGCACACATTTTTGGCATATATTTATTGCATGTAGATCTACTTTCTCAAAACATACACATGAACACACACACACACACACACACACACATATAAGTATGTGTGTGTATGTGTAATTTTTAGATGTGTATGTATTTGTGTGTATGCATGTGTGTGTGAATGTCTTTGGAACATGAAGAATATTAAAAGAAATTCCTGTGAAATGATATCACCAAATTAATCCAAATATTAACCAAAAATCATTCTTACTTTGCCAGACTATAGACTAGGTGGAGTACAATCTGACATAATTACTGACTCTACAAAATGTACTTGTGTATATATATATATATGTGTATATATATATATATATGTGTATATATATATATATTATGTGGAGGCGCAATGGCCCAGTGGTTAGGGCAGCGGACTCGCGGTCATAGGATCACGGTTTCGATTCCTAGACTAGGCTTTGTGAGTGCTTAATGAGCGAAAGCACCTAAAGCTCCACGAGGCTCCAGCAGGGGTGGGGGGTGGAAATCCCTGCTGTACTCTTTCGCCGCAACTTTCTCTCACTCTTTCTTCTGTTGACCTGCTTGCTTAGCCAGCGGGGTGGTGTCATTTGAAGGCTAAAACAATGCGAAACGCATTGTGACCAGCGATGTGTAGCAACATCTGATAGCCTGGTCGGTCACGGTGATCACGGTGATATATATATATATATATATATATATTATATATATACATATATATATATATATATATTATATATATATATACATATATATATATATATATATATATATATATATACATATATATATATATATAAACATATACATATGCATGTGCACACACACACACACTCATACAGATACATACATCATCATCGTTTAACGTCCGTTTTCTATGCTAGCATGGGTTGGACAGTTCTGGGAAGCCAGAAGGCTGCACCAGGCTCCAGTCTGATCTGGCAGTGTTTCTACAGCTAGATGCCCTTCCTAACACCAACCACTCCGCGAGTGTAGTGGGTGCTTTTTCCGTGCCACCGGCACAGAAGCCAGTCAAGTCGGCGCTGCTATATATATATATATAAACATATACATGCATACATATATATCAACAACAGAAAATGGAATTCGTGAGACTATTCAAATCCACTACAATTGTTTCAACTCATCTTGCATCTGTACCTTGCATGTGCGATGTTGTACAATCAATTGTCTTGCATCACAGGCGCAGACTACATCCATTCAATCCACTCAGCCGACAAAACTGAGTGATCCTACAATGGATTGATGTTCCACCCGTGGCAGAATATATATACACCACAAAATCTAGGAAACCAGTTACATTAAGCAGAATGTCACTAACATTTGTGGAAGATGTTCACAGACTTCTCCCACAAAGTTTGTCCTGTCTATCAGTTCAGACTAGAACCAGGTGCTTAAAAATAGGTATTACTGACCAGAGCAAGTGCGAGTAGGTAATCTGATAAGTAATAATAGGTAGAAATAATAGTAATATCATGTGACATGATATTAATGATATAAGAAGCAATTTTAGTTTTGTGGTTAATCAGACTTGTGATATGTCTGTTTCAGACATATCACAAGTATGTGGCACCATCCCCAGTGCTTTTTAGTTGACACCATTATCACTGCTTTTTACGAGGAGGAGGCAGCGGCGGCGCCATCCGTCCGTCCGTCCGTCCATCCATCCATCCATCTATCCATCTGTATCACATGAGCAAAAGCATTCTAGTCATATTGTATATCTATAACTATGTTATTCCATGTATGTTTGTCATTTTCAAGATCTCAACTATGAAGGACTTGGACTGCTATTTCTACTATATTAATCAGCCACTTCAAGACTGCCTAACATTATTTGAGTACAGACTGATGTTCTCCCAGGCTGTGTCCTAACAATCTTTCTATTCAATAAAGTTTGCAAGACTAAAAAAAAAACAAAAAAAACAACTGTGGCTCTTGAGGAAACTTACACGATAATGACTCAGTTCTCATAAGAGAACAACTAGGTTGAAGATTACCTTTTACTTGTTTCAGTCATTTCTCAGGATCTTGAATCTTACAGAAGAGAAGACAAAGAACCAGTGTGACTGGTGAAATTCAGTACTCGGAAAGATCTGCTCATCTTGGCAAAAGTGAATTTGAGGAAGCAAGTGTGGATATATTAAGTACAACTGGCAACCTCACCAATTTCCTCTTCAAGCCATCCCAACTATCTGTACCTATTTCGTTACAACCCACAAGGGGCTAAACACAGAGGGGACAAACAAGGACAGACAAACGGATTAAGTCGATTATATCGACCCCAGTGCATAACTGGTACTTATTTAATCGACCCCGAAAGGATGAAAGGCAAAGTCGACCTCGTCGGAATTTGAACTCAGAACATAGCGGCAGACGAAATACCTATTTCTTTACTACCCACAAGGGGCTAAACACAGACAAATGGATTAAGTTGATTACATCGACCCCAGTGCATAACTGGTACTTAATTTATCGACCCTGAAAGGATGAAAGGCAAAGTTGACCTTGGCGGAATTTGAACTCAGAATGTAACAGCAGACGAAATACGGCTACGCATTTCGTCCGGCGTGCTAACGACTCTGCCAGCTTGCCGCCTATCTGTACCACTTATCAGTCTCATTACACAAAACGGCTTCAATACATATCTTGATTCTTAGTACTGTCCCTTCAAATTTTCTTTCCTTCTTCGCCAGTATACAACTCTCACTCTCCCCATACGTTATGTCTGCCACTCACATTAAACTCTTGCTACCCAACCATATCATTTCTTTCCTGTTTACTGTATCATTATTACTCTTCTGTTGTTTAATCACACACCTCCTACTACCCTCTTCTTTCCCATCTCATATGTATCATTGATCACTCCCACCCCTTACCCATCATTCATTACATCCACCCCTCACCTCTGCCTAATTTCTACAGTTGTCACCAACACTTCCCTATCTTCCCCACATATCCGTACCTCAACACTTCTTCATTCATTATATTCACCTCCACCAAATCATTCCAACCCTCTCTTTTATGAAGTCTAGTCACACAGATCCTATACAGAAAGAAATTTGTTCTAATCTGGACCTTCCTCTCACCTCTCTTCCTTCATCCTACAACATAGAGCCATCTCCTTTTTTTACTCTGATCTCAATTGAAGTGGACTATCTGTTGTATGATGACCACACTAAGGCTGGTGCTACAAAAAGAAGGCAACCAGTACATGTTGGTAAAGTGGTTGGCTTTAGATAAGAGCATCCAGCCATAGAAAATATATCAAAGCAGATATTGGAGCATGAAGCAGTTCTCAGATCTATTAGATCCTATCAAACTGTCCAACTCATGCCAGCATGGAACATCACCATCATCATCATCGTTTAACGTCCGTTTTCCATGCTAGCACGGATTGGACGGTTTGACCGGGTTCTGGGAAGCCAGGAGACTGCACCAGGCTCCAGTCTGATCTAGCAGCGTTTCTACAACTGGATGCCCTTCCTAACGCCAACCACTCTGTGAGTGTAGTGGGTGCTTTTGATGTGCCACCGGCATAGGTGCCAGGGGAGGCTGGCAGCGGCCACGATCGGTTGGTGCTTTTTACGTGCATGGACACTGTATATGTTAATGATAATTATGATGATATATATCCAAGAGAGTGTGTATCATCATCATCTTTTTAGTAATTTTATGGAAGTAACACAGAAGTGTCATCATTCATCAGCCCCTGAGTCATATCATGTTTCCAATTCTTTATCAAATACACACACATGCACATATTTACATATACAACTATATACACATATATACATGTCTCTTCTAAACACCAGGGAACACGATATTGAAAAATATGGTGATGTGTGTGTGTGTGTGTGTGTGTGTGTGTGTGTGTGTGTGTGTGTGTGTGTGTGTGTGTGTGTTTACACACGTGTGTGTGTGTGTGTGCATGCACGTGTGTGTGAAGGAGGAAAGTTACCAGTGTAAATAATTCATACAAAATGGACATAATACACTGAAGCAATGTAGAAGCTGTCGGGTTACCAATCCTGTAAAGTTAAGATATTATCAGCATAGTTATACATTGTGCAAGGAAATCCAATTCAATGTTATTTAAACGTTTGAGACAGTAAAAATAAGAATATTAGTAACTTTAAAATCGCTTTATATAAATTAAAATATGCCAAACATACAAAGGATATCAAAGCTTATAATCTTTACATCTCTAAGAAGATGAATATAGATTAATCCATAGAGATTTCTTTTTAAATATTTCTTTTGAGTTAACATCTTTTTGTCACCATGAGTCAGAATGTTTGTTAAAAGATTTCAAAATATCTTACGGTCGGTTTAACACTGCATATCTCTGTATTACACTGTTGACTACTTCAAAGCAATCAAAGGACTTAATTTTGTTTACATACAACTACATGCAACTTTTAACATTTTGCATATATTCAGCAGTTGTTCATTTCATATATAATATCTTCTGCTACGTTTTGATTATTTCTCAAAGATTACAGACAGGACAGTTGTTATTTGTAAAATTGCACTTTCAAGCAATCGTTAGCAGAATTGTAAGCATGCCAGGCAAAATGTTTAGTGGTATTTCATCTGCTTTTATGTTCTGAGTTCAAATTCAGGGTTGATAAAATAAACACTAGTTGGTTACTGAGGCCAAAGTAAATTGACTTCTTCCAACCCACACCCAAAATTGCTGGCCTTAATTACCGTTAAAATTTGAAACCATTATACACACACACACACACACACACACACACACACACACACACACACGCACAGATTTATTTATTTATTTAATAGAATAAACTCTTACAACAAGGATATTTGTTTTATTTTTTTAAATATTTAAAAGCAATGGAATTCAAAAAGTTCAAGAATTTATAATATAAAAACACAGGGAAAAAAGTAATGAAAATACAGGAAATATTTGAAAACTTGTCATATCTATAGATGTGTGGTGTGTGTGTGTGTGTGTGTGTGTGTGTGTGTGCGTGTGTGTATTTTGTCACTTTCCAACCCTATCCATTACTTAACAAACAATGTTGACTTGTTTTAAGTCCCCCGCCTAACTCAGCAGTTTGGCAAAAGAAACTGAAAAAATAAGATATATAAAATTTAAAAGAAAACATAATTCAAGGCAGTGCCTCAATATGACCACAGTCTAATGACCGAAACAAGTAAAAGTTAGAACTAAAAAATAGATATTCACAGTGGACACTGTGGGCAGAGAATATGTTGGATGTTGGAATATGATTTAACTCATTAAATAATGGTAAAGAATAAATCAAAGATGAGGTTGCTATGGAACATAAAGAAAATGTGGAGAATCAGACGATGGAAATTGAAAAAGAATAAATTTGGAAAGAGATAAGATTCTAGTGGAAGTAAGTTAATGGGAGAGAAAGTAAAAAGATTATTGAGAGATAAGCATGAAAAGTGATTTAAACATCAAAGACTAATTAAAGTGAGTTAATTAAACAAACAAATAAGGAATCCGTGTGTGTTTGTGTGATGATATGTATAAAAGCACACACATTATATATATATATATATATATATATATATATATATACTAAATGTGATTGAGGATGCCAAAACACTTATACTGCTAGAAATAAGAGTTAAAGACTCTTAATGCTATAAGAAGAGCACAATATATATACACTGAGAGGGGAGAAAACTGTCCCATGACCATCTCTAGAATCACTAGACTAAACTAGTCTCACCTATTTGGTTGGTACATCAGTAGTGAGTACTGAAATGGTCGATGGCTTGACTAAATCCATAGGCCAATATATATATACAGCTTTAAGAGTCTTTCACTCTTATTTCTAGCAATTTAGGTACTTTGGCACCCTCAGTCACATTCAGTGATGATAAAATTATTCCTTTTTGGTATTACATTGCACCTAGTTGTTTATATTAATTCTTAATATACAGATTACCATTTCCCTAAACCACCAAAAAATTTTATAGCAAAAATATATATACTGGCAGATGGATTTAGCCAAACTATTGACCAACAGCAGCCATAATCCTAAAAGAAGAACAAGTCAACATCATCGGTAACCACTGAGCCGCAGGTTTTATAATAATAATAATTATAATTATAATAGTAACTTGGGAAAATACCTTAGGAATGAGAACCCAGGTTCGAAATTCCCCCAAGACACTTGATGAAGGCTGGAGGGTATATCAGCCGAAATGTTGTGTTAACAACAAACAAGACAAATATCCGTCGAATGTAAATGATGTACAGATATATATATATATATATATATATATATATATATATATACACACACACTCATATGTACTACTTGTACTTGTACTTGTGTCGACATTTACCCTGGGCGGGTTGAGTCGGCTTCTTCTACCAGCCTTGAGGCATCTCGAACTATGGCAGCCAACGCACGACGGTCCTGCGCCAGTTCACTGGAGATAGCGAGCCAGTCACGGTTCCATCAGCGCAGGCCAAACACCTGCAGACCCGTGAGCACGGAGAGGTCCTCCTTAATCGTTGTAACCCAGGTCTTCAGCTGCCCGACCGCGTGTTTCTGCCAGTTGGGAAGTGGAGTCGGGAGAAGGACATCACGGCTCAGTTCACCCACCGGACGCCTACATGCATGGCCAAACCACCGCAAGCGCCATTGCATATGCACACATATCTATATACACACACCTACACACATATGCATATATATACACATGGAAGTATATAAAAATAGATATGCATATATATATATGTGTGTGTGTGTGTGAAGATATATATGTATGCACACACACACACACAAGTGCTTATACACACACCAGTGCTTGTTTCTCTTTTACATCTGTCTTTCAGCATCCGACATAAATCCCCACCCCTTACTCCCTAATCCCCAGCCCCTTAGTCATTGGGGACTTTTCTCTTTCCTGTTCTTTTCTGTCTTGCAACTTACTTGATGATCTCACTCGTGCCAGTTGCACAAAAAAAAAAAAATCCCAGTACATACCTATTTCTTTACTACCCACAAGGGGCTAACCACAGAGAGGACAAACAAGGACAAGTCGATTATATCGACCCCAGTGCGTAACTGGTACTTATTTAATCAACCCCGAAAGGATGAAAGGCAAAGTCGACCTCGGTGGAATTTGAACTCAGAACGTAGCGGCAGACGAAATACCGCTAAGCATTTCTCCCGGCGTGCTAACGTTTCTGCCAGCTTGCTGCTGGTTAACATTAAGAAGGGTAGCCAGCATACCAAAGTTGGAAATGGAGCTCAGTGCAGCTCTGTGGTTTGCTAGACCCTAGCAAATCGTCCAACTCATGCCAGCATGGATGATAATACAACATGCGATATATATATATATGTTACTCTTACTCTTTTACTTGTTTCAGTCATTTGACTGCGGCCATGCTGGAGCACTACCTTTAGTCGAGCAAATCAACCCCAGGACTTGTACTTTGTAAGCCTAGTGCTTATTCTATCGGTCTCTTTTGCTGAACCGCTAAGTTATGGAGACGTAAACATACCAGCATCGGTTCTCAAGCGATGTTGTGGGGACAAACACAGACACACAAACACACACACACACACATATATATATATATATATATATTATATATATATATATATATATACATATACATATAACGACAGGCTTCTTTCAGTTTCCGTCTACCAAATCCACTCACAAGCTTTGGTTGGCCCGAGGCTGCCACACAGTGGGACTGAACCCGGAACCATGTGGTTAGTAGGCAAGCTACTTACCACACAGCCACTCCTGCACCTCTCTCTCTACCAATTATATGTTTTTATTATTTTTTTGCAATTTACTTAATCCTCTGTATTTTATTGTTATTTAACTTTAATATTTCTATTATATGTAATTTTCCGGATGGTGTAATTTAATTGTTCATTTTGAATTGATAAAAGGTGGTTTTTTTCTAATTTCTATATATATATATATATATATATATTATATTGTGTGAAATTTGATTTAGTATTTCTAAACTGAATTTTTTTCCCTGTAAGTTAGGATTAATTTTCCCTCAAATAATTACTATTATATACATATATATATACAGAGAGAGAGAGAGAGTGACTGTAGCAAGCAGCTAAATTACTTATGGAAAACTGAATGAAACCTTTCTCAGATCAATGCCAAAATAACAACAAAAAAAACTGAAAAAGAAATGTTCAATGAATGTGGTTAAAGGTCACATAATCTGTCTGGTTGTCACGTAGCCCTACCCACCACCACTACCACCACCACCACCACCGCCATCACCACCACATGTAATATCATCCCTCTCACTTTCAATACTGCTGCTGCAGTCGTCGTTGTTGTTGTTGTTGTTGTCATTAGCCTTGATCTTTTATCTTTATGCTAGTAATAATTGTAGTGACCTAGTTTCTGGTTGATTTTTTTTATGAAAGACATTTTGTTGTTATTGTTAAATAGAATAAAATTGTGTCTACGAGTAAAGATAATTCACCAAGAATCTTTATAACATTACGACCGCATCAACCCCTCCTCTACTCCCACCATCTTCCCCCTCCCCTATTTACCTTGGAATAGATTATCAAATGTTGTTATTCATCGCTGGTTACATCTGAGTTTCTATTTTTGCCTTGGTTTCCCCCCTTCCATTTGAGTCCCTCGGTTTTGTTTTTTTTCCTTCAAGGCATAGGCATGGCTGTGTAGTAAGAACCTTGCTTCCCAACCACATGGTACTGGGTTCAGTTCCACTGTGTGGCACCTTGGGAAAATGTCTTCAAACTATAGCTTTGGGCCAACCAAAGCCTTGTCAGTGGATTAGGTAAATAGAAATTGTCATATACACACACACATGCACATATTCCGTTGTCAAGCAAGAGGACAAACATAGACACAAACAGACAAATCATCATCATCATCATCATCATCGTTTAACGTCCGCTTTTTATGCTGGCATGGGTTGGACAGTTCGACTGGGGTCTGGGAGGCTAGGAGGCTGCACCAGGCCCAGTCTGATATGGCAGTGTTTCTACAGCTGGATGCCCTTCCTAACACCAACCACTCCGAGTGTAGTGAGTGTTTTTTACATGCCACCTGCACAGGTGCCAGGCGAGGCTGGCAATGGCCACGATCAGTTGGTGCCTTTTATGTGCCACCGGCATGGAGGCCAGTCGGGGCGGCACCAGCACTGGTATCACAACTACAATTTCCATTGATTTTTGAGCGATTTCAATATGTATATCATCATCATCATCATCGTTTAACGTCCACTTTCCATGCTAGCATGGGTTGGACGGTTCAACTGGGGTCTGGCAAGCCCGAAGGCTGCACCAGGCCAGTCAGATCTGGCAGTGTTTCTACAGCTGGATGCCCTTCCTAATGCCAACCACTCCGAGAGTGTAGTGGGTGATTTTATGTGCCACCGACACAGGTGCCAGACGAGGCTGGCAGACGGTCATGCTCGAATGGTGTTTTTTATGTGCCACCGACACAGGTGCCAGACGAGGCTGGCAGACGGCCACGCTCGGATGGGTTTTTTATGTGCCACCGACACGGTGCCAGACGAGCTGGCGAACGGCTACGATCGGATGGTGTTTGTTACGTGCCCACAGCACGGGGCCAGTCGATGCGGTACTGGCTACGGTCCCGTTCGGATGGTTTTCTTATGTGCCACCGGCACTGGTACACAAGGATACAAATTCCATTGATGTTCATCTATGATTTGATTCGATTTGACTTGACTTTCACTTGCCTCAACAGGTTTCACAAGTATCACAAGCAGGAAGGTATGCACAGGTGGACTGACTACGTCCCAGGTAGTGGCCATGGGTTATGGCTTCACTAGTCTTGCCGGGTCTTCTCACGCACAGCATACTTCCATAGGTCTCGGTCTCTAGTCATTTCCATGGTGAGACCTAACGTTCGAAGGTCATGCTTCACCACCTCGTCCCAGGTTTTCCTGGGTCTACCTCTTGCACGGGTTCCCTCAACTGCTAGGGATTGGCACTTTCTCACACACCTATCTTCATCCATTCTCGCCACATGACCATACCAGCGCAATCGTCTCTCTTGCACACAACAACTGATGCTTCTTAGGTACAACATTTCTCTCAAGGAACTAACGCTCTGTCGAGTAAGTACACTGACATTACACATCCATCGGAGCATACTGGCTTCATTCCTCATGAGCTTACGCATGTCCTCAACAGTCACGGCCCATGTTTCACTGCCATGTAGCATGGCAGTTCGTACACATGCATCATACAGTCTGCCCTTTACTCTGAGCGAGAGGCCTTTTGTCACCAGCAGAGGTAAGAGCTCCCTAAACTTTGCCCAGGCTATTCTTATTCTAGCAGTTACACTCTCAGTGCACCCACCCCCACTATATATATTATATATTATATATATATAATATATTATATATACGATGGGCTTTTTCAGTTTCCATCTACCAAATCCACTCACATGGCTTTGGTCGGCCCAAGGCTATAGTAGAAGAAACTTGGCCAAGGTGCCATGCAGTGGGACTGAACCTGGAACCATGTTGCTGTGAAGCAAGCTACTTACCACACAGCCATGTCTGCACCTATATATACATATTCTTCTACTATTTTATGTTTCAGCACATGCATGTATGTGTGTCCCCGACCACTGTTTGACAACCGGTGGTGGTGTGTTTACATAACCCATAACTTAGCGGTTCAGCAAATGAAACTGATAGAATAAGTACCAGACTTTTAAAAAGAATAATCACTAGGGTTGATTCCTTAGACTAAAAACTTTGTAGAAGGCGGTGCCCCAGCATGGCTACAGTCTAATGACTGTAAAAGATTAAAAGAGATAACTGGAATTTATCATGAGGTGCCCCTCCCACCTTTCCTGTTCTCTGCCCCTCCCACCTTTCCGCTCTCTGCCCCTCTCTGTCTCTCCCTCTCTCTTCTTATCCTCCATTCTTGCCTCTCTTTTCTTGACGACAGTCAAAACTAAAAGTACAGCACTCATTGACCTTTTTTTGCTGTACCTCAAAGACTGGTGGTCATGGTGGCGGTAAAGCATATCTAAGGAGAGCATATCTAATCTCTGAAATAAGTAGGGAGAGGTGGAAACATGGTGTGAACATGTAAAGGTATAAAAATTCTGTTAAAGGCCATGCCCACCCAGTAGATGAATTTGGTTTAAAGCATACAGTTGATCCTACAGACTTCCACACAGGATTTCCTGCCCCTCAATGTTAATTATATAACAAAGTGTCAGCCAATGAATAGATAGTTTCAAGGGAGCTTTTCAGCCTGCTAGACATAGCAGCCAAATACCTAACAATTTACTTTTAAGATTCATTTTTTTTTTGTGAGAATCTTGACATGAATACATGTGTTGGAACGAATTTTATGGAGTATTGGGGGAGTCATTACACCAGTAATAATAACATGTGCCACTTCTGTTTGTTAGTCAGTTGGTCAAATATACAACCAACTACCTAACCAGTGAATTGTTTAATGTGATGGTTTAAACAATCAATCAGTCATTTGTTAGTCAAAGCTTTTTGGTTGCTGTTTGCAACCTTTTCAGTGACTTACTCTTTTACTCTTTTACTTGTTTCAGTCATTTGACTGCGGCCATGCTGGAGCACCACCTTTTAGTACTTATTCTATCGGTCTCTTTTTGCCGAACCGCTAAGTGACGGGGACGTAAACACACCAGCATCGGTTGTCAAGCAATGCTAGGGGGACAAACACAGACACACAAACACACACATACAAACATATATATATATATACATATATACGACAGGCTTCTTTCAGTTTCCGTCTACCAAATCCACTCACAAGGCATTGGTCGGCCCGGGGCTATAGCAGAAGACACTTGCCCAAGATGCCACGCAGTGGGACTGAACCCGCAACCGTGTGGTTGGTTAGCAAGCTACTTACCACTTTCCTTATCATTCCAAGTACTTCTCTGAGTCTGTTTCACAACTCATTAGATAATTAATATATCACACTTGCTGGCATAAAATATGGCAAGGGTATACTAGACACACCCCAATTTTTGCAGCACACATTCAGGTAATAAGAAAAGAAACAAAAACAAGGGTTGTAGTGCATTTAAAGCATCTTATACAGGTGTATGACATGGGTGACTCTTTTCTTTCAGACATTTGCTGGGTGGGAATAAAAGAGTATCTGGGATCTTTTCGGTTTGAACGGCAGTTTTTTCTTGCAGTGTCATATGAAATTGTCACCCATAATTATGACCCTGGTATCGATCTATTGCATTTCAATGTTTTAGGGTTAGGGTTGGTTAGGGTTAGTTAGGGTTAGGGTTAAGGGTGGGGGGAAGGGTATCTTTTTTTCTTCATAAATGTAAATAAACCCAATCTGTTTCTAAAACGAAGAACATATTCATACGGCACAGAATGTTTTTTACCTCAATAGATGTCAGTGATTGGTTGAAATTGCAGAAATTGAAGAAAAAAACCTAGCAAATATCTTACAAACTATAGAATTTTCTCAATAAAGCCAAGAGATAAACACATTCTACCAGTATACGAAGTTTAAAAGTGTTTAGTTACGTGAAAAATTATTTTAAAAAACTGCCGTTCAAATCGAAAAGATCCGTGTATCTGTCTTGCTATTAAATATGACAGACATGGAATGCATACTGACTGGAGAAAATGGTCATGGCTGGGAAAATCTTAGTCATGAGATTAACTGGATCAGGATTAATATGAGGTGGTACTGAAAATTGCCAACATCACTTACCATACAAAAATTTTGCTAGCTATAAATTTTCAAATATTAAATGTACACACACACACACACTCTTTTACCTATCAAAGGAGAAACAAGCACGTCCACACACACATGCACAAAACTGAACTTCCACCAACCAAACCTATTTGTAAGGCTTTAGTTGGCCTGAGGCTATGGTAGAAGACACTTGCTTAATGTGCCATGCAGTGGGATTGAACCTAGAACCATGTGGTTGGGAAGCAAACTCCTTGCCTACACATCTATGCTACCATCTATTTATATATATTTCTTTACTACCCACAAGGGGCTAAACACAGAGGGGACAAACAAGGACAGACAAACAGATTAAGTCGATTATATCAATCCCAGTGTGTAACTGGTACTTAATTTATCGACCCCGAAAGGATGAAAGGCAAAGTTGACCTCGGCAGAATTTGAACTCAGAACGTAATGGCAGACGAAATACCTATTTCTTTACTACCTACAAGGGGCTAAACACAGAGAGGACAAACAAGGACAGACAAATGGATTAAGTCGATTATATCGACCCCAGTGCGTAACTGGTACTTATTTAATCGACCCCGAAAGGACGAAAGGCAAAGTCGACCTTGGCGGAATTTGAACTCAGAACGTAGCGACAGATGAAATACTGCAAAGCATTTCGCCCGGCGTGCTAACGTTTCCGCCAGCTGGTATATATATCAAATGATATATATACCAGCATGGACAATGGATGTTAAATGATGTATGTATATATGTATATAAAAATTTTCAGGTTTCAAAAGAATCAGACATTTAAATAGGAAAAGTAACAAGGTAGAATCAGGGATGGTGCACCTGTGTACCAACAATGCATACTGACATACACTTACTAAAGTAAATATGGATTTACTCTTTCAGTCATGTATACATTCACAAGTAACCAGCTGGATACACAATGTATTGTCAAAGTCATACAGATGTACACTCACAGCACATATTCTGCTTTGACTATAGACCCCGGATCCAAACATATGGAAGGTTCTGACTGTGTTATTATTTATATATATATATATATTGCTGACCACATCTGATGTTCAGCTGTAGTCAAGGCTGTAATGGATACCAGCTGCTGAAGACTAAAAATTATGACACAAGTATGACAAATGACCAAGTCCTTTGGCAATATGCTGTGCTTGAGAAGAAGACCCATCAAGCCAAGTGATATCACAGTCATGGCAGATACTGGCACCCATGCCGCTGGCACCTGTGCCACTGACACATAAAAGCATCAATCACACTCTCAGAGTAGTTGCATCAGGAAGGGCGTCCAGCTATAGAATCCATGCCAAATCAGACTAGAGTCTGGTGCATCCCCTCAGCTTATCAGTCCTGGTCAAACTATCCAACCCATGCCAGCATGGACAACAGATGATGATGATGATATGATATATATATATATATATATATATATAAATTAGAAAAAAAAAAGCCTTTTAACAATTCAAAATGAACAATTAAATTACACCATCTACAAAATTACATATAATAGAAATATTAAAAATAAAATAACAATAATATACCGATGATTAAGTAAATTGCAAAATAATAATAAAAACGTATATATTTGGTAGAATAACGGCACGTGTTTCATGGCTATATTTAAGAAATGATTACAGTAAAAAAGGAATAATATTCCCTCAAATAATTATTATATATATATATACATATATATACATATACATATATATATGTATATATATATATATATGATTCAAAATGTGACCGCGTGTGTACCACTGGTGATATTTTTTCCTCTGTCTTCCCTTTTCTGGATCTTTCCTTTTCCTATGTTTCTGACAAAGAGCTCCACTTGATACGTAGAACCCTCCTTCTTCCCTTCCTTCCTGGGCATCCAATAATACTATATTTGTTTCACGTCCTCGCATTGTTGTATTTTCTCTTTGTGTTTTCATGTTTGGATTAACTTTATATATATATGTATATATATATATATATATATATATATATATATATATATATACATATTGGAATTGTGTTTGTATGAATAAGACTTACAAATTTACTTGTTTGTGCAATAAATGAAACCTGGTTACAAAGTGAATCGAGTTCCATATTTAGAGATGAGGAATTATGTACATTCTTTACATTATTTACACTTGACAGATATTTATCCTCATCGTGTTTGTTGTCAACAAAATGAGGACAAATATCCGTCAAATGTAAATGATGTACTGAATTGAGTGTAGTGGATTCCACTCAGGCAAACTGCATATCACGGCATGTTGTATAAATTTGCCAAACTATTGTAATCTCTACAGCATGAAGCTATTAATATTTTCAAAAGAACTGAAAGCACATCTATAAAAGCAAAAGCCAAACACATTTTGTGAAATCTCTTCCCAAAGGTTAATGTCTTTCAACTTTCTAAAAAGGTTCTTTTCTCAATCTTAACTCATTGAGAAAAAGTCTTCTCTCCAGATATTATAGCTGTATCAAGGAATTTCCAAAACACTCCAAATATATAGATATACATTATATCATTATATATATATATATATTATTATCATCGTTTAACGTCCGTTTTCCGTGCTAGCACAGGTTGGACGATTCGACCAAGGTCTGGGAAGCCAGGAGGCTGCACCAGGCTCCAGTCTGATCTGGAAGTGTTTCTACAGCTGGATGCCCTTCCAAATGCCAACCTCTCCGTGAGTGTAGTGGGTGCTTTTTACGTGCCACCAGCACAGGTGCCAGGGGAGGCTGGCAGCAGTCATGATTGGTTGGTACTTTTTACATGCCACCGGCACAGAAGCCAGTCAAGGCGGTGCTGGCATCGGCCACATTCGGATGGTGCTTTTTACGTGCTACCAGCACAGGCATCACAACTACTATTTCCATTTGATATTTATTTCGATGTTGATGTACTTGACTCAATAGGTCTCCTCAAGCACAGCAGGTCATGTTCCACCGGCACAGAAGCCAGTCAAGGCAGCGATGGCACCGGCCACGTATATATATATAATATATATATATATATATATATTATATAATATATATATATATATATACTCTTTACTCTTAACTCTTTTACATGTTTCAGTCATTTGAGTGTGGCCATGCTGGAGCACCGCCTTTAGTCGATTGAGCAAATTGACCCCAGGACTTATTCTTTGTGAGCTAGTACTTCTTCTATTAAGTCTCTTTTGCCAAACCGCTAAGTTACAGGGATGTAAACACACCAGCATCAGTTGTCAAGCGATGTTGGGGGGACAAACACAGACACACAAACATATGCACATACATACATATACATATATACAATGGGCTTGTTTCAGTTTCTGTCTACCAAATCCACTCACAAGGCTTTGGTCGTCCCGAGGATATAGTAGAAGACACTTGCCCAAGGTGCCATGCAGTGGGACTGAACCCGGAACCATGTTGTTCGTAAGCAAGCTACTCACCACACAGCCACTCCTACGCCTATATATATATATATATATATATATATGTATCATCATCATCATCATTTAACGTACACTTTCCATGCTAGCATGGGTTGGACGGTTTGACTGGGGACTGATGAGCCAGATGGCTGCACCAGGTTCCAATCTGATCTGGCAGAGATTCTACAGCTGGATGCCCTTCCTAATGCCAACCACTCTGAGAGTGTAGTGGGTGCTTTTAAGTGGGCTGGTTACACTATTGGCATCAGCCACGGGTTATGGTATCACATGGCTCACCGGGTCTTCTCAAAGACAGCATATTTCTAAAGATCTCGGTCACTAGATATTGCATCGGTGAAGCCTAATATTTGAAGATCATAAATACCCAGACACACACACAAAATAGTTTATGTAAACCATTCCAATGGTCTGTTACTTTGATGTTTCTAGAGTACTTCACCGCTTCTTCAGACAAGTCACAGTCACAATTAGAAAACCCTAACCCTAACCCTTAAACAAACTACACCACTCTACATTTATATTGAATACTCCTTCTCTGGATCATGACCCAACAAAGGAACGGTTTTCAAAGAAAATTTGTGATATTTGCAATTATATCAACAAGACTATTTTTTTTATCAGTATCTAAATTGAAATGGAATGAAAGCAAAATGTCAGATGCAGAAAGGATTATAAATTTTATTTTTAATTACTCACTCAGCATGCCGTATGTCTTTCAAAGACCTCTGTAATGATATTTTATCACTGACAAAAGCATTAAATCCATTGGTTTTATAAAGAGTATCTTTTTGTTTTTCTTCGTTGGGTGTTAAAATTACAGCTGCACCCTGTTCGCCAGGACCTACAGATAAATAAGACAAATTGATTAGTTTAATTAGAATCGGAACATATCATCAATAAGATTGACATGAACATGTACACACACACAGATACAGATTTAGATAAAATGAACAAACCCATTCTTTTAAAAATTATACGCACCACAAGTGATTTATGTTAAGCATTTGTAGGTTAGTGGAAGGGAAAATAAGAAAATAAACGATTATAACATATACATACACCTCTATGTGAGTGTGAAGATAAAAAGAAAAAAATTACAGTAAGGCAGACATCATAAGAGTAAGGGTGGAAGTGATGTATGTGCGTGTGTGTGTGTGTGTGTGTATGTGTATGTGTGTATGTATGTGTGTATGTGTGTGTGTGTGTATGTATGTATATGTTGCCGCCATGAGGCTCAATACTCGAAAGAAACTCCTTAAAGCAGAAAGTGTAGAATTAGAATTAAAATTCCAAGAGTGGAAACAAAACCTGAAGTGAAAGGATTGTTAAAGTCAGCTTAGCAAAGACTAAAGTTCTAATTAGCAGGAAAACACACAGCACAATGACCCCTTCAGGTAAATGGCCCTGTTCCATATGTAGACAAGGTGTAGATGGTATTGTTCAGTGTTGACTATAGACACATGAGAGGTGCAGCGGAATCAAAGGAAGGTTAGCAGAGAACAGAGAGTTTGTAAGAGATGTAAAAGAGCAAATAATAATAATAATAATAATAATAATAATAATAATAATAATAATAATAATAATAATAATAATAATAGCACATAATAATAATAGATGTTCTAAAACACCCAGGAGGCTCCCTAGAAGTAGTTGATAATCTCTGTTATCTAGGTAGCCTAATTAGCATTGAAGGAGGATGCTCTGAAATATAGTTGCTAGAATATGAATTGGTTGGAAAAAGTTCAGAGAACTTTTACTTCTGTTCATAATAAAAATCCCTTCAGAATGAAAGGCATATTGTACAATGCCTGTGTACAAACAACAATGCTACAAGACAGTGAAACTTGGGGCTATGAATGAAAAGGGACGGGCAAAGATTTGAAAGAAATGAAACAAGTATGTTCTGATGGACAGGCAGCATCAGTGTGCATGTATGACAAAATACATTAGAGAAAAATTGGGTATATATTTCTTTACTACCCACAAGGGGCTAAACACAGAGGGGACAAATAAGGAAAAACAAACGGATTAAGTCGATTACATTGACCCCAGTGCGTAACTGCTACTTAATTTATCGACCCCGAAAGGATGAAAGGCAAAGTTGACCTCGGCGGAAAATTGTGTATAAGAGGCATCAGATGTGGTGTGCGGGAAATAAGACTGCGCGGTTATGTTCATGTGATGTGGATGGGTGAGGACAGCTGTATAAGGAAGTACTGATCACTGAATGATGTGGAAGGAATTTGTCGAAGAGAGAGACTTAGAAAATCATGGGACGAAGTGGTAAAGACTAACTTCAAGATGTTGAGCATCTCAGAGAAGATGACAGGGACCAAGATGAATGGCATTATGCTGTGCTTGAGAAGACCCATTCCATCTCAGTAGAACTGAGACCCTGTCAAGAATTCTTCAGCAACTCATCTTCTGACACCCACTCTTCCATCAATCTTCTAACATCATCACCACTGCCGCCGCCACCACCACCATCGTTTAACGTCCGTTTTCCGTGCTAGCATGGGTTGGACGGTTCGACCAGGGTCTGGGAGGCTGCACCAGGCTCCAGTCTGATCTGGCAGTGTTTCTACAGCTGGATGCCCTTCCTAACGCCAATCACTCGGTGAGTGTACTGGGTGCTTTTTACGTGCCTCCGGCACAGGTGCCAGGGGAGGCTGGCAACGGCCACGATCGGTTGGTGTTTTTTACATGCCACCGGCACAGAAGCCAGTCAAGGTGGCGCTGGCATCGGCCACGTACGGATGGTGCATTTTACGTGCCACCAGCACAGGTATCACAACTACAATTTCCATTTGATTTTTGATGTTGATGTTGATGTACTTGACTCAATAGGTCTCCACAAGCATGGTGCTTTTTACGTGCATGTTACCCTATATTCTTCACTTCACCCTACACTTAACCAATATCTTCCGCATCCAACTCATTCCCTATCTCTGATAATCTGTCACATTATTTTCACTCAGTGCCCCACTTATCTACACATTCACCCTTTCTACTTTTCTTTCTATTCTGTCTCACATTCACTCTCTCTCTCTCTCTCTTTTTTCCCTCACTTTCAAGGAGGACAAGCCATGTATGTATTCACCTCTTCAGTAAGACACTTGCGCCACTCCCTGTATCTTAGTTTCTCCAGTTTATGCCTCTCACTCATTTGAGGAGTCAAGTCTTGCAGATACTTAGTGACCTCACTTGTGCTGGAGCCATGTACAAAGCAACCAGTACACTTTGTTAAGTGGTTGGTATTAGAAATGGCATCCAGCTGTAAAAACCATGCCAATGGAGACAAGGAACCTGGCAGTGGCCTCTGGCTTGTCTGTTCTTGTCAAAGCATCCAACCCATGTCAGCATAGAAAAAGGGACATTAACTGATGACAATAATATATAATTCTCCATTCTCATTTTCAATGTCATATATATATATATCATCATCATCATCATTTAAATGTCCGCTTTCCATGCTGGCATGGGTTGGAAGATTTGACTGAGGACTGGTGAACCAGATGGCTGCACCAGGCTCAAATCTGATCTGGCTGAATTTCGTCAGCTGGATGCCCTTCCTAATGCCAACCATTCTGAGAGTGTAGTGGGCGCTTTTACATGCCACCGGCATGGGGGCCGGTTAGCTGCTCTGTCACAAGTCCAGGCAAGGTTGCTTATGGAAGACCAGCAGTCACCCATGCATACCAGCCTCCCGTCACCACGTCACCAATCTTATCCAAGGGAAAGGCAAAGCCAGGTACAGCTTGGCACCAGTGACATAACAACTCGTTTCTACAGCTGAGTGAACTGGAACAATGTGAAATAAAGTGTCTTGCTCAAGAACACAATACACAGCCTGATCAGAGACCAAATTCACTATCTCAGGATCATGAGCCCGACGCTCTAACCACTAAGCCATGCACTTTCATGTACACACACACACACGCATACACACACACACACATATATATATATAAAGACAGAAAGAGTCAGAGAGAGGGAGAGAGAATTAGAGATATATCTGCACAGGTTTTCAGAAGGTCTAATAATCCTATTATATTTGTTTTGTTTTTGATATTTGTTTCTTTTTGTTGATTATATTAATTAATTAAAACTTGTAAGAAATCAATGATTGCAAGAAGGAGTAAAAAGGAAATATGAAGAGTAGCAAAAAAGAGAAGTGTTTCTTTGACTTGCAATGTTTAGCTTAATTACACACATCTAAATATATCTTCTAACACATTGAGGTCTTATCCAGGAAGACATCATCTCTTATCTTCTTAATACAGAACTGGTGGATAAATTCTATACCACCTCTACTATGGCCTGGCTTATTTGATCCATTTGTCTCTTTTCCTCTGGTCACTTATATATATTTCTTTACTACCCACAAGGGGCTAAACATAGAGGGGACAAACAAGGACAGACAAAGGGATTAAGTCGATTACATCGACCCCAGTGCAAAACTGGTACTTTATTTATAGCCCTCGAAAGGATGAAAGGCAAAGTCGACCTTGGCGGAATTTGAACTCAGAACGTAACAACAGATGAAATACTGCTAAGCATTTCACCCAGCGTGCTAACATTTCTGCCAACTCGTTGCCTATGGCACTTACATAGTGTCACTTACACTTCAGGTGCAACACTGACCACCATTTCCACATACACACCCATGTCCTTCTTCTTCACAGAGTTATTTCCATCCCAGTTTTTTTATTGCAGTATTAGTAATGGCTGGTCTCAAAGACTTTGCAAAGACTATGCTTATAGCCCATTAAAGTAAAATAAAACTAAAAAAATTTAAAATTAAGTATGCATACATATATATATATATATATATATATATATATATATATAAATAGCCGAGGGATTAAAATTAATCAAAGGACATACTAAGTGTGTCTACCTGCTTGAAATAACAGTCAAAACTCTTATTAAATCGCCAAAAATACACTGATGAAAACTACAGAAATCAAACGAAGGCAAAATCAGGTTAAGACAATCTACTAACATACATTTAAGTATTTGGACTCACGCGAACCGGTTTCTGCATTGGTAAAATACACCTTAGATTCTTCAGCATGCGTTACCATTATTAGAGACTCCCAAACCATCATTTTGAAGTCTGTGCCGCTACTGATTCGTTTTGTGCTGAATTCCCAGCAGCCCCCAGTGTAAAACAATCTCGATACAATTAACGAGAAAAATAATTCACCAAAAATAATTTACGAAGGTGTCATTAATTCTATTATCATCCAATGTAACTATATATATATATATATACATATACATATACGTGGCCGATGCCAGCGCTGCCCCGACTGGCTCCTGTGCCGGTGGCACATAAAAAGCACCATCCGAACGTGGCCGATGCCAGCGCCACTCCGACTAGCTTCTGTGCCGGTGGCACATAAAAAGCACTATCCGAACGTGGCCGTTGCCAGCGCAATCTTAGCTGGCTTCCGTGCCGGTGGCACGTTAAAAGCTCCTACCGATCGTGGCCAATGCCAGACACCCCTGGCACCTGTGCAGGTGGCACGTAAAAAGCACCCACTACACTCGCGGAGTGGTTGGCGTTAGGAAGTGCATCCAGCTGTAGAAACTCTGCCAGATCAGACTGGAGCCTGGTGCAGCCCCTGGCTTCCCAGACCCCGGTCGAACCGTCCAACCCGTGCTAGCGCGGAAAACGGACGTTAAACGATGATGATGATGATGATATATATACATATATATACATATATATATATATACATATATATACATATATATGCATATATATACATTTGGCAGTGGCTATGCTGGAGCACCACCTTTAGTTGAGCAAATCGACCCCAGGACTTATTTTATCAGTCTCTTTGCCTAACCACTAAGTTCCGGGGATGTAAACACACCAGCATCGGTTGTGAAGCAATGTTGGGAGGACAAACACAGACATACAAACATACACATACACACACACATATATATATATATATAATATATATATATATATATAAATAGCCGAGGGATTAAAATTAATCAAAGGACATACTAAGTGTGTCTACCTGCTTGAAATAACAGTCAAAACTCTTATTAAATCGCCAAAAATACACTGATGAAAACTACAGAAATCAAACGAAGGCAAAATCAGGTTAAGACAATCTACTAACATACATTTAAGTATTTGGACTCACGCGAACCGGTTTCTGCATTGGTAAAATACACCTTAGATTCTTCAGCATGCGTTACCATTATTAGAGACTCCCAAACCATCATTTTGAAGTCTGTGCCGCTACTGATTCGTTTTGTGCTGAATTCCCAGCAGCCCCCAGTGTAAAACAATCTCGATACAATTAACGAGAAAAATAATTCACCAAAAATTAATTTACGAAGGTGTCATTAATTCTATTATCATCCAATGTAACTATATATATATATATATACATATACATATACGTGGCCGATGCCAGCGCTGCCCCGACTGGCTCCTGTGCCGGTGGCACATAAAAAGCACCATCCGAACGTGGCCGATGCCAGCGCCACTCCGACTAGCTTCTGTGCCGGTGGCACATAAAAAGCACTATCCGAACGTGGCCGTTGCCAGCGCAATCTTAGCTGGCTTCCGTGCCGGTGGCACGTTAAAAGCTCCTACCGATCGTGGCCAATGCCAGACACCCCTGGCACCTGTGCAGGTGGCACGTAAAAAGCACCCACTACACTCGCGGAGTGGTTGGCGTTAGGAAGTGCATCCAGCTGTAGAAACTCTGCCAGATCAGACTGGAGCCTGGTGCAGCCCCTGGCTTCCCAGACCCCGGTCGAACCGTCCAACCCGTGCTAGCGCGGAAAACGGACGTTAAACGATGATGATGATGATGATATATATACATATATATACATATATATATATATACATATATATACATATATATGCATATATATACATTTGGCAGTGGCTATGCTGGAGCACCACCTTTAGTTGAGCAAATCGACCCCAGGACTTATTTTATCAGTCTCTTTTGCCTAACCACTAAGTTCCGGGGATGTAAACACACCAGCATCGGTTGTGAAGCAATGTTGGGAGGACAAACACAGACATACAAACATACACATACACACACACATATATATATATATATAATAATATATATTATATATATATATATATATATATACATATATACATATATACGATGGGCTTCTTTCAGCTTCCATCAACCAAATCCACTCACAAGGCTTTGGTCGGCCAGAGGCTATGGTAGAAGACACTTGCCCAAGGTGCCACGCAGTGGGACTGAACCCAGAACCATGTGGTTGGTAAGCAAGCTACTTACTACACAGCCACCTCTACACCTACGCTTTTTCTTATAATTTTTTCTTCAAAATTCCACACCCCCAACATAAATAGACTACCCTCAATTTGCCTAGGATTTGGCTTGAGCCAGTGAAAATACATGACACACACCCAGCTGGAAAAAAATCAATACTTTACTTTGTCAGCTGTGGCGAGCTCTTATCAACTGCTTGCACTGTACTGCCAGCAGTATTCATTAGCGAGTTATGATTTGCCACTGTTTTCATGTAAGCGCTCTTTTTCCTATTATTATTCCAACTTAAACAGCAGGTAAACATACTATTTCTCTTTATGTTATATCTTTAGGCTCAACCTTTCCATCTGCTAAACAGCACATGTCAGCAGTAATGTGGTAAGGAAAGTAAACTCAATTACTGCTGGGTTTTTTACAGATCGACCTACTGTCCCAATGGAAAACAATGACAATGGTGTGGGCGTATGACTCTGCATGTTCACTATTGCGTTAAATCAAACAATGCAGGGAACATCTGCCGTTATGATTTCTTTCATTCAATTGAGAAGGGCATACATGAATGGTCTAATAACCAAACAAGCATACTTAAGAAACAGCCTCGGGTTATGACTGTCAGTACATATAAGCCCTTCCCTTTCTCTCTTTGCAAGAGTTTCAATATATATCTATATATCTGTATATCTAATACAATGTAATTTTACAAACATTCCCATAGCTAATGAATAAACTGCTTAAATGAAGATTTTGAAATAACTAATTATGTATGTATTTTAGTACACTTACAGACACACACATTATTATCTTCATTATTATTATTATTATTAATATTATTATTATTATATATATATATATATACATATATAGGGCAGCGAATATTCGTTATAAATTTCACCACCAGTGGCCTAGCATGTATAAACAGTCAATAGACAACATATTCGCATTTTAAAATAGCGTACATTTAAACACAAATTTTTCTTTTGTGTTTAAATGTACACTATTTTAAAATACGTATATATATATATATATATATAATATATATATATATATATATATATATATATACAATTTTATATATATATATATATTATTTTATATATATGTATATCCATACATACATACATATATGTGTGTGTGTGTGTGTGTGTGTGTATATATATATATATATATACGTCATCATCATTTAACGTCCACTTTCCATGCTGGCATGGGTTGGAGGGTTTGACAGAGGGCTGGCGAACCAGATGGCTGCACCAGGCTACAATCTGATCTGGCAGAGTTTCTACAGCAGGATGCCCTTCCCAACGCCAACCACTCTGAGAGTGTAGTGGCTGCTTTTATGTGCCACCAGCACAAGGGCCAGTCAGGCGGTACTGGCAACGGCCACACTTAAAAAGTGTTAAAAGGTGCAGAGGAGCCAGTCTAGCAGCCCTGAAGGTTATAGTTTTGCAAGGTTTTCTGCACCTCTATGAAAATATCTTCTCCAGTTTTTGTTCCATGTATACTGCAAATCGATGCCTATTCTTCTATAATCTCAAAGTTGCAATTAACACCACCGATGACCACAAGAGGTTGTGATATACTAGAGAGATCAGTAGACTCATCTATCGCGAGAGAATACCACAAAAATTTCTTAGCTTTCTCATGTATCTGTAACAGTATATTCTCTCCAAGTTCTTCTATTCTCCACACAACTGAACTTGCTGAAAGGCTGATACAGCCAAACATGTTAGCTTTTGCAGGACACAAGTCATTTGCTACTTCCATCATGCACTCTTTTAGAAAGTTTCCATCAGTAAATGGTTTTCCTTGCTCTGCCAACTTATTCACTATTTTGTAATTTACACAAGAGATAGATTCATTTTCAACAAACTTTTTTATAAAGAAATTCCTTTGAGATTCCAAACTATGTTTCATAGATTCAAATTTCTCGGACTGCAACTTCCCAGAATATTTAGAATGTGTTGAGAGATGTTTTGCTTCATAGTGACGACGAATATTGTATTCTTTCATAACAGCAACACTTTCATTGCATATCAGGCAACTAGCTTTCTGGTTGTTTGTTTCCACAAAGAAGTACTTTTCTCCCCATTCTTTATTGAAAATGCGACATTCATCATCAACCTTTCTTTTCTTAGTAGCCCCAATGATGAGTGAAGAAAAAACAAAAGCAGTCTTAGGCCTCAGCATCAGATATTCTCATTTTAATTGTAATCACTAATAACTGACTGGCCCGAGGCACATGTGATATACTGTAGTAATTATTATGGTGCGTGAAATACATAGCATGTGACGTTGACTGACTCAGTATACATACGACATACGTAATCTAAGAAGTGTAAGAAGCTGTATAAAAGCATGTTTATTTTTTCCAGTATACGACAGTGCACCAGACAAATTGACGTCGCAGGCCAGATCTATCCCATGAGCCGTAGTTTAGTGACCCATAACCTAGATGAATATGGACTCCACCAGCTTTAAGATGTCGAAGACATCTTTCTCTTGTTGATATGGGTAGGTGGGTGAGTTGTAGGTAGGTATGTAGGTAGGTAGGTATGTAGGTAGGTAGATACGTATGTAGGTAGGTAGGTAGGTAGGTAGATAGGTAGGTATACACACCCACCCAACCTCTCACACAAACAGATATATCTGTCTGTGTGTCTGCCAATCAATCTATATAGCCACACACACACACACGTGTATATATACATGCATTTTTACATATACACATACATATGAATGTAAATACACAATTATAGTCCACCCTGTAAAGTGGTTGATATTAGGAAGGGCATCCAGCCATAAAAATCCTCTTAAAATAAGACTGTGAAGCTTGGTGCAGTTTTCAGCTTAGCCAGCCCCTGCCAACCCATACCAGCATGGAATGGACATTAAATGATGACAATGATGAATTGTGTACATGAATACTTAGACTCAAACACCTGCATGTGTGTGTGTGTGTGTGTGTGTGTGTGTGTGTGTGAGAGAGAGAGAGAGAGAGAGATGGAGATGAAAGTAAAGTAAGTCCAGCAGAGATATGAACAGACTACCATAACCAGCATGAGTACTGCAAAGCATTCTATTCAAACCCTGATAACTTTGCCAATTCATTGTGTTAAACACTAACTGCTAATACATCCTACTTGCAGCCCTATGACTCTACCAAGAGTTGAGCACTCCAGTGAAGGACGAATGTTCGTGGTTAATAAATCATTTATATAAGTTTTACAAGTTATGTTTCAAATTTTGTTAAATATCAAAAAAGAAAAAAAGGGTAGTTTTAATCAGCGAGGGATTAAAGGTTTAAAATAATAAATAAGGGTTTGTTATAGCTGTTGTTTTCTATTGTTTAGCCCTAGGTCTGCTCTGATTAAGCTGACATGCTACAGTATAATCCAGAAAGTGATCGTAGCCATGATGATCCTTATCTACCTAATGTAGTATATTATATATCTGTGACTAAATTGTGGAGGCACAATGGACCAGTGGTTAGGGCAGTGGACTCACAGTCGTAGGATCATGGTTTCGATTCCCAGACCGGGCGTTGTGAGTGTTTGTTGAGCGAAAGCACCTAAAACTCCACGAGGCTCCGGCAGGGGCTGGTGGCGATCCCTGCTGTACTCTTTTGCTCTAACTTTCTCTCATTCTTTCTTCTGTAGGCCTGCTCACTTAGCCAGCGGGGTGGCATCATTTGAAGGCTAAAACAATAAAGCACATTGTGACCAGCGATGTGTAGCCTGGTTGTAAGAAAAAAAAAATGACTAAATTAACAAATGAAGACATTTCTAAACACTGTGCCATGGGGAACACATGTGTCACATTATAGCCATCGGGTATGGTATTATTTGGAAAGGAGAAGGGGGCAGTTAAAAATACCCAAATATTTGTTTTTTAAATTTAGTGTTTTTAATTCACTAATTCAATGCTATGAAAGTGTCCCCCTATGTTTTAAAGCAATTTTAATAATACTTTGAAATATATCATCATCAGCGTATTTTAATGTCAACTTTTCCTAACTCTAACCCACACAAACAGGACAACATTTTGTTGAAGCGGATTTTCTAAGGCCATCCTTTTGCTAACCCACACCTCTTTCTAAGTAAGGTAAAGATCTCCTCATGACCATGCATGTTTACATATGATATTGGAAATGAAAGACAACACTTCCATGGCATTGATTTTCATTTACAACTATCATGTGATGTCAAGGCAACAAGACAATAACATACATGCACACACACATACACACACTCACATACATACATATATATTAATATACATATACATACATATACATATATATCAGTATACATATATATACATATATATACTAATCAAGCAATATATATATATATATATATATACATATACATCATCATCATCATCATCGTCGTTTAACGTCCGTTCTCCATGCTAGCATGGGTTGGACGGTTCGACCGGGGTTCTGGGAAGCCAGAAGGCTGCACCAGGCTCCAGTCTAATCTGGCAATGTTTCTACATACTAATATATATACATATACATACATATACACACTAATCAAGCACTATATGAACCCCGCCCAAAGAATGCGTGAAAATCAATTAATGCAGTTCATTTTTCCAAGGCCAGGAAAAACTGTCCTCGGGGACATAAAACCAGGTCATGAAGTACAACCTTACACCATGGAAAGATGTGGATAGTGCATGCACTACTCCTAAGAGGAAACAAAATATGGATGCAGCATGGGCAACAGCAGCTGAACAAATGTCTTTTGGGGGGAAATGGCACAGAAGGTTGTAAGGCAGCTGACCCGGTTCCATCAGACATTGAATTTGAGAAACATGTACCAGTACCTAAGATTACCTCAAACAACAAAAAGATATAGGGTGGCTACCTCTTACACCTCTACACATGTCAGACCAATGATCACTACAGACATACTATATGTCAAACCAGTATTCCTGTAACAACCCACCAATGCAAAATCAGGGTTTCAATTCCCAGACCGGGCGTTGTGAGTGTTTATTGAGCGAAAACACCTAAAATGCTCCACGAGGCTCCAGCAGGGGTGGTGGCAATCCCTGCTGTACTCTTTTACTGCAACTTTCTCTCACTTTCTTCTGTTGACCTGCTCGCTTAGCCAGCAGGGTGGCGTCATTTGAAGGCTAAAACAATGCGAAGCGCATTGTGACCAGCGATGTGTAGCAACATCTGATAGCCTGGTCGTAACAGTGACAAGTAATCAAAGAATATGCATGACACTGACAGAAACACATCTAAACATTGACATATCAGATGCTGAGATACACATAACAAAGTATGTTGCACTGCAAATTGACAAGAGAGAGGGAGGACCCTTGGTGGTGTTGCAGTGGACATCAGGGAAATGTCACACTCAAATTCAGTCTGTAACTCTTTGGTGGTACACATTATGCAGATGAAAATGGTAGCATTTACTACATATCACTTATCAGATGTTGCAAATCATGGGGACTCATTCAAAGAGAGCTTCAAAAAGATGGATGAAGTATTGACCAGCATTGATGTCAGCCTTCACACACTTCTGTTAGCAGACTTCAACCACCCTAATGACGATTGGCCTGAGCGCTTGTCTCCTCTCAGGTATGTCACTGCAGTAATAGGAGCAAGCAGAGTCTCAGTTCAACCTCACAAACATGCTTTTTATGGAACAAATAGTCCCAACAAGGGGGAAAAGATGTCCTGGACCTCTCATTCACAAATAGCATGGTGCTCATCTATAATGTTAAGGTGACACCAATGATTCTCTCAGACCTGTATTGAGAAAGATGTTATGGAACAACAAAACTGGTCTACCAGTCTCTATGCAAAATATTGACAAAGATACAACACTCAATGACAATCATGCATGACATAAGCAATAAGTTTGCTCCAGAGAGAATGCAAAACTAACAGAAAAATATAATCCCCAGAGATAGGAGGATTCTAATGAGACAATGAGCAAAATTTTCAAACCGTCTAAATGGACCACAAATGTATAACAAATGATCCTATCCCAAACAAACAATTTTCAATATCAAAAACAACCTCAACCACTCCCATGTAAAGGAAAGGGCAGAGAAAGCAGCCAGGGATATCAAAAATATAAAGACAAAACCTAAAATCTATAGAACTATTGAAAAGGTTGCAAGACGCAACGAAAATTTTAGGACAATAAAAATAAGAAAAAAGTGGAAATTTTACCGGTGAGTGTGTTACATAATAAGACACGAAAAGAAAATGACTCTCCCCAGACACAATAGAATATGCTTCAACACACAAACTCATATAAAGAATCTTGCAAACCAAATCCAAAAACGAAACTAAAATCTATAGATTTGCAAACGAGTCTGCTTCAGTAGAGTACAAGACAGGGCCACTGTTTGACTGACTGCAGACCTCAGAAGATCACTGACTGTGCAATACAAGAATGTTTTCACAACTCCATTGGGGCACTTGCAAATAGCTATGCCTATTGAGTTCTTCAACATCACAGCACTACTCAAAGAGATGACAATTATTGATAACATCGAAATAGAGGAAACAGATGTAATATCAGCCATTTATGAAATGAGTTCAAACTCAGCCACAGGCCCTGATGGATTCCCAACAATCCCTATAGAAAAATGCAAAAGGGCTCAAGTAAGACCACTACAGATCCTCTTCCGGAGCTTCCTCATTACTGGGAGACTTCCCTAAAAGTTAAAGAATGATATAGTATATTCTATCCATAGGTTATGGAATGCATTGTAAGGAGGAAACTGATCACATTCTTTGAAGATAATAACTTGCTCCCTGACACTCAGCATGGTTTCTGCTCAGGAAGAAGCTGTCTTACCGTTTTTGCAGCATTATGACTGGATGATGAAACAACTAATGAAACATGTATGTGATATATCTCAATTATTCAAAGACAAAAATAAATTCAACAGAAACCATGCATGATGAATGTAAATAACATACAGATAATAATTGTTTCTAACATAGGCATGAGGGTTGGGCGAAGGTAAAGGACATGTGCACCACCCATTTCCGGTGTCTTTTTTTCTTTTTCAAAAATTTCTTCGGATTTCTGTTTATCGATATAGGAGAATACGATTTTGCCCAAAAATCCCGTTTTCAAAATTTTTATTTCCCTCACCCCAATTTCTTGATTTTTAACTTTTTTCGAATTTTTTTTTAATCCACGTAAAAAAAAAATGCAGAGCTTTCGAATCTGGAAATTTGGCATAGTCAGAAAACTGGGAGAGTGGTGACATGAATTCTTAAGAGACATAAGCCAAGCCAATGAGGCCCTCTCTGAGGAGACAGTAATTGAGAGTGGAGTGCCTCAGGGAACTGTTTTGGGTTTGTGGATGTTAATGGTGGCTCTCTCAGACATGCAAACAGCCACACTTACAAGCTAGGCTGATGACACAAAAGTAGTACAAGCAGTCAAGGAACCTCCCACAGCGAATCTTCCCCAGAAAGACCAGGTAGTTTAATACCAGTAACTTCCAAGTTCTCCGCTGTTAGCTAGCCAGTACTCACATGCTGCAACGGCAAATCTTTGGACTAAAAGGAGCTGAAACCCCAGGGTCAAGTACAGTACGTCATCTGGGGATTGATATGAGCAACAATATAGGGTGGCGAGCTGGCAGAGACGTTAGCATGCTGGGCGAAGTGCTTCGCAGTATTTCACCCGTTGCTACGTTCTGAGTTCAAATTCCACCGAGGCCGACTTTGCCTTTCAACCTTTCGGGGTCGATAAATTAAGTACCAGTTACGCACTGGGGTCGATGTAATCGATTTGATCCGTTTCTCTGTCTTTGTTTGTCCCCTCTATGTTTAGCCCCTTGTGGGCAATAAAGAAATAGAAATAGGTATTTTGTCTGCTGATACATTCTGAGTTCAAATTCCACCGAGGCCGACTTTGCCTTTCATCCTTTCGGGATCGATAAATTAAATACCAGTTATGCACTGGAGTCGATGTAATCGATTTGATCCGTTTCTCTGTCTTTGTTTGTCCCCTCTATGTTTAGCCCCTTGTGGGCAATAAAGAAATAGAAATAGGTATTTTGTCTGCTGATACATTCTGAGTTCAAATTCCACCAAGGCCGACTTTGCCTTTCATCCTTTCGGGGTCGATAAATTAAGTACCAGTTACGCACTGGGGTCGATGTAATCAACTTGATCCGTTTCTCTGTCTTTGTTTGTCCCCTCTGTGCTTAGCCCCTTGTGGGCAATAAAGAAATAGAAATAGGTATTTTGTCTGCTGATACATTCTGAGTTCAAATTCCACCGAGGCCGACTTTGCCTTTCATCCTTTCGGGGTCGATAAATTAAGTACCAGTTACGCACTGGGGTCGATGTAATCAACTTGATCCGTTTCTCTGTCTTTGTTTGTCCCCTCTATGTTTTAGCCCCTTGTGGGTAGTAAAGAAACAGATATGTGCAATGAAGGTCTTGTTGCAAGTACATATCACCAAGATGGTGACAATAAGCAAGGAAATGGCTGAATGGATTCTGAAAACTTTCAGAATAAGGGACCAGGAAACTATGCTAGTTCTATGGAGGACATTTGTATTCAGCCATCAGGACCACTGTTCTCAACTGTGGTCATCCCACAGCACAATCTGAGACAGTTCAGTAGTGTTGCACCAGGAAGATTGCATCAATGGAGCAGATGAGCTACTGGAAGAGACTGAAAGAACTATGACTATATTCCCTGGAGCAAAGACAGGGGAGATATGCAGTGATGTATGTGAGGTGGCGAGCTGGCAGAACGTTAGCACGCCAGGTGAAATGCATAGCCGTATTTCGTCTGCCATTACGTTTTGGGTTCAAATTCCGCCGAGGTCGACTTTGCCTTTCATCCTTTCGGAGTCGATAAATTAAGTACCAGTTACGCACTGGGGTCGATGTAATCGACTTAATCCATTTGTCTGTCCTTGTTTGTCCCCTCTGTGTTTAGCCCCTTGTGGGTAGTAAAGAAATAGATATATGTATGGAAGATTCTGGAAGGACTGGCACCAAACTTTAGTATCAAGAGCTATACCAACCCCCAAACTAGGTGTCACTGTACTCTTCCAAAGGTGCCAGCAATCCCATCTACAGTGAGGATCATGTACTTACAGCAGCTTGGGATTCAAGGGCCCCACAGTAATTTAATACCTTGCCAAAATATCTGAGGGAGCTTCGTGGAGTAAGGGTAGATGTTTTCAAGAAACAACTCAATGTCCTACTGTCCAAGGTGCCATATGAATGGCAATGTTTGGGCACCACCTTCAACAGTGGAGGCACATGGCCTAGTGGTTAGAGCAGCAGACTCATGGTCGAGGGGTCGCGGGTTCGAATCTCAGATCGGGCGATGTGTGTGTTTATAAGCGAAACACCTAAGCTCCACGCGGCTCCAGCAGAAGGTAATGGCGAGACTTCTGCTGACTCTTTTGCCACAACTTTCTCTCACTCTTTCCTCCTGCATCTTGCAGCTCACCTGCGACGGACCGGCGTCCCGTCCAGGTGGGGAACCTATACGCCAAGGAAACCAGGAAACCGGCCGTTATGAGCCAGGCATGGCTCGAGAAGGAACAAACAACAACCACCTTCAACAGTTTTTGATCACTCAAATCAACCAAGCACAATTTTAAGCATCTTAACTCTAGTATATATATTTTATTTTATTAGAAAAACTGATTTTGTGCCACAATACTTTTAGCACCTTATTAATTTAAAAAAGGAAAAGATTTAAGGAATGAAAAAAATTAAAAAGGACTGAACAAAAATGTGTGTGGCACTACTTAAGGCTGTAACGATGTGATTTGAGGGAGGTTCAGCTACTTTTTCTAGCAGAGTGAGTGACCACTGAGATGCTTTCCCATTGTTGAAGACTACTATGGTAGTACTGCTGTTCTTCTTATAGCTGTTGTGGTGGTTATAGCTGTAGTGGTGGTGGTAATCATGATGGGGATAGTAGAAGTGGTGATGGTGATGATGATGGTGGTGGTGGTGGTGGTGGTAAAGGTGACACAATTCTTTTTTGTTCTAATTTTCTTTTGTTTCCTTTTTTTTTCTTCTCTCTATTGTTTTATTTGTTCAGAACAATTCTCTAGTTTCAAACGAAGCTGACCTATTTCATTATCATGGAAAAACAGGAAGGAAACTATAAACGAACTTTCATTAATTTAGGCAACTTCCACACTCACACACAATGTACTCATCCATTATATATATATATATATATTATATATATATATATATAAATATAAATATATATAATATAAATATAAATATATATATATAGGTGTGTGTGTATAATTATATATATATATATAATTATATATAATAATATATTATATATATAAATCTTTTAGTTAGCCCTGTTTTATCTCTATTAGTATTATTGTTATGACTTGTGAAATTTAGCCTCACGCCTTGTGTCTTTTTTTTATATGTACATATAATTCTATAGTTCATCTTAATTATATATCGTTGTCTCATGTCTTGTGTTAAATATATATTTAATCTTAAAGCTTGCCCCTAATTTTATTTTATCGATCAGTCTCACGCCTCGTAGATATAGAATAAATGTATTTATAATTTATAGCTCTTTATCGTTCACGCTTCTCCCATAGATTAGGCAAAATTTAGGTATTTATAGCTACTAATAACTATTTCTCTCCTAAGAAAGGAATGGCTGCCGGCCAGTTTTCGCGGTGCACCCACCCTCCCACCCCACCACCGGTACAGGAAGTCCTAAATTTTCTCATCTTTGTCTCCCTTATACACTTCAAAGTCTTACGCCACCCCCACCTCCTTCCATAAAAGGTAGTGGTCAGTCATTGCAAGATATTTTAGTGTTGTGTACGAGGTTTGAACTTAAGTTCTATTGTTTGTCTATGAATACTGCCAAACGCGAGTTCTCTTTTCAGGTCCATGACGCTATTAGGACCAATACCACTTCCACCCCCACCCACAGCCTCAGGGTTGGCACCCTCAACGTTGGCACACTGAAAGGCAGATCTGGCGAGATAGTTGAATTGCTTGAACGGAGGTGGGTTGATATATGCTGCATTCAAGAAGTGAGGTGGAGAGGAGGTTCTGCTAGGTTCCTCACAGGCAAAGGACAGAGGTACAAGATTTTCTGGGCTGGGAATACTGACGGAGTCGGGGGTGTGGGCATGCTTATCGCCGAAAAATGGGTAGATAAGGTAATCGAGGTAGTCAGAGTAAGTGACAGAATAATTAAGATTAGATTAGTGCTCCATCATAGTTTAGCAACTATTATATCGGCCTATGCCCCTCAGCCAGGGCTACCTGATGGACAGAAAGACTGTTTCTATGACACCCTACTGCAGACCACATCATTGACGAATGACAGGGACCTTCTCTTTGTGGCTGGTGACTTCAATGGGCATGTTGGACGATGTGCTGGGGGCTTCCATGGCGTGCATGGAGGCTATGGTTATGGTTCCCGCAACGAGGAGGGAACCAGGCTGCTGGAGTTCTGCGATGCGAATAGTCTTATGATTTGCAACACTAACTTCAGGAAACCGACAAGCCACCTGGTCACCTACCGATCGGGCCGGCATACTAGCCAAATCGACTACATCCTTGCCAGAAAAAGGGAAAGATGGCTGCTTATAAATGCCAAAACCTTCCCAGGTGAAGAATGCACCCCACAACATAGACTGGTAGTTAGTGACTTTAGGATCAGACTAAGAGGGCGACTAGAAGACGACCAACATGGAGAAGAAGGGTCTGGAAGCTTAAAGACCCTGTGAATGGACAGAGATTTAGAGATATGTTATTTGAAGCCTTAGACGAAATGGAAGGGAGTATAGCTACGCATGGGGTAGAAGACAACTGGACGCTTCTGAGGGACAACCTGCTGAAAGCGCTGACCAGATCTGTGGCTGGTGCAAAGTCCCCTTAAGACCCAAAATAACGTGGTGGTGGAACAATATTGTTGACAGGGCTATTAGACAAAAGAAACAGGCTTGGAAGGCCTGGAAGAACGGTGGTAGCAGGGAAGTGTATCAGTCTGCCAGAAGGGAAGCCAGGAGACAGGTCTATCTAGCCAGAGGGGAGGCAGATAAGGAAAAATTTGCCAATGTCCTGCGTCGTGAGGATGAAAGACTTGAGGTATTTCGTGTTGCAAGACAGTGTGTGAGAGAGAATCGTGACGTGGTAGGAGAGAAATGTGTTCGCAAGGATGACGGTTCACTTGCGCTTAATGAGGATGCAAAGAGAGAGGCTTGGAGACGCCACTATGATAGGTTGCTGAATGAAGAAAATGAATGGGATAAAGAGAGTCTGCCGAATGTCGACCCAACAGAGGGACCAGCAATCCGAGTTAACAGTTCCTTAGTAGATAAGGCAATTAGAAG
Organism: Octopus sinensis; assembly: GCF_006345805.1. Taxonomy (NCBI): domain Eukaryota; kingdom Metazoa; phylum Mollusca; class Cephalopoda; order Octopoda; family Octopodidae; genus Octopus; species Octopus sinensis. The sequence continues at coordinate 7,132,108 of NC_043016.1, read as the reverse complement.
CATGAAAACAGGGAAAGCCCCAGGCCCATCAGGAATTACTGCAGAGATGCTCAAAATATCTGGTGGTGTCGGCTATAGCTTAGTCACCCGTATAGTTAACCAGGTGATACACGAGGGGGTCATACCCAATGACTGGTGTAGCAGCATAATAGTCAACTGCTACAAAGGTAAAGGCGACGCCCTAGAGACAAATAACTACAGGGGCATCAAGCTGCTGGATCAGGTAATGAAGGTTACGGAGAGGGTTATAGCCCAACTAATTAGAGAGAGAGTTAGCTTAGATGATATGCAGTTTGGGTTCGTGCCAGGGAAAAGTACTACTGATGCTATATTCCTGGTAAGACAGCTGCAGGAGAAATACCTAGCCAAAGATAAGCCCTTGTACCTGGCTTTTGTTGACTTGGAGAAAGCCTTTGACAGGGTCCCCCGATCCCTTATCTGGTGGTCAATGAGGAAACTAGGGATAGAAGAATGGTTGGTGAGAGCTGTGCAAGCCATGTACAGAGACGCTGCTAGTAAGGTGAGGGTTGGCAACGAGTACAGTGAAGAATTCCGGGTAGAGGTTGGGGTCCACCAAGGTTCAGTCCTCAGTCCCCTCCTATTTATCATAGTCCTCCAGGCAATAACGGAGGAATTCAAGACAGGTTGCCCCTGGGAGCTCCTCTATGCTGATGACCTTGCTCTAATTGCTGAGTCACTATCAGAACTGGAGGAGAAGTTTCAGGTGTGGAAACAAGGATTAGAATCGAAGGGCCTTAGAATCAACCTAGCCAAAACCAAAGTCCTAATAAGTAGGAAGGTAGATCAATCACAACGCCTTCAGGTAGATGGCCCTGCTCGATCTGTAAAAAGGTGTAGGTAGAAACTCTATAAGATGCACCAAGTGTAAGCTATGGACACATAAGAGGTGCAGCAATGTCAAAGGAAGGCTAACTAGGAAAATAGTTTTTGTCTGTGGCAAATGCTCAGGAGCAATAAACACTGGAAATGTGCAGAGACCAACTTCTGCCACGTTCCAGGGAGACAAACTAGAAGTAGTTGATAGCTTCCGCTACCTAGGAGACCAAGTCAGTAGCGGGGGCGGGTGTGCTGAAAGTGTAACTGCTAGAGTAAGAATAGCCTGGGCAAAGTTTAGAGAGCTCTTACCCCTGCTGGTGACAAAAGGCCTCTCGCTCAGAGTAAAAGGCAGACTGTATGATGCATGTGTACGTACAGCCATGCTACATGGTAGTGAAACATGGGCCGTGACTGCTGAGGATATGCGTAAGCTCGCAAGAAATGAAGCCAGTATGCTCCGATGGATGTGTAATGTCAGTGTTCATAATCGTCAGAGTGTAAGTTCCTTGAGAGAAAAGTTGAACCTAAGAAGCGTCAGTTGTGGTGTGCAAGAGAGACGATTGCGCTGGTATGGTCATGTGATGAGAATGGCTGAAGATAGTTGTGTGCAAAAGTGCTACCCCTAGCAGTTGAGGGAACCTGTGGAAGAGGTAGACCCAGGAAAACCTGGGACGAGGTGGTGAAGCACGACCTTCGAACTTTAGGTCTCACTAAGGAAATGTCTAGAGACCGAGACCTATGGAAGTATGCTGTGCGTGAGAAGACCCGGCAAGACTAGTCAGGCCAACCCGTGGCCCCTACCTGGGACATAGTCAGTCCTCCTGCATACCTTCCTTCTTGTGACACTTATGAAGACCTGTTGAGGCAAGTGAAAATCAAATCAAAACAAATCAAAATAGATGAACATCAGTGGAATTGTATTCTTTGTGGTACCAGTGCCGGTGGCACACAAGAAAACCACCCAAACGTGGCCGTAGCCAGTACCGCATCAACTGGCCTCCGTGCTGTGGGCACAAGAAACACCATCCGATCGTGGCCGTTCGCCAGCCTCATCTGGCACCTGTGTCGGTGGCACATAAAGGCACCATCCGAAGACCCGGCGACGTAGTCAGTCCACCTGTGCATACCTTCCCTCTTATGACACTTGTGAAGACCTGTTGAGGCAAGTGTGTGACACTTGTGAAGACCTGTTGAGGCAAGTGAAAATCAAAATCAAACCAAATCAAAATAGATGAACATCAATGGAATTTGTATCTTTGTGGTTCCAGTACCGGTGGCACACAAGAAAACCATCCGAACGTGGCCGTAGCCAGTACCGCATCGACTGGCCTCCGTGCTGTGGGCACAACAAACACCATCCGATCGTGGCCATTCGCCAGCCTCATCTGGCACCTGTGTCGGTGGCACATAAAGACACCATCCGAAGACCCGGCGACGTAGTCAGTCCACCTGTGCATACCTTCCCTCTTATGACACTTGTGAAGACCTGTTGAGGCAAGTGTGTGACACTTGTGAAGACCTGTTGAGGCAGAGGCAAGTGTGTGACACTTGTGGAGACCTGTTGAGGCAAGTGTGTGACACTTGTGAAGACCTGTTGAGGCAAGTGAAAATCAATCAAACCAAATCAAAATAGATGAACATCAATGGAATTTGTATCTTTGTGGTTCCAGTACCGGTGGCACACAAGAAAACCATCCGAACGTGGCCGTAGCCAGTACCGCATCGACTGGCCTCCGTGCTGGGGCACAACAAACACCATCTGATCGGGCCGTTCGCCAGCCTCATCTGGCACCTTGGTCGGTGGCACATAAAAAAACCATCCGAAGACCCGGCGACGTAGTCAGTCCACCTGTGCATACCTTCCTACTTATGACACTTGTGAAGACCTGTTGAGGCAAGTGTGTGACACCTACTTATGACACTTGTGAAGACCTGTTGAGGCAAGTGTGTGACACTTGTGTAGACCTGTTGAGGCAAGTGAAAATCAAATCAAATCAAATCAAACCAAATCAAAATAGATGAACATCAATGGAATTTGTATCTTTGTGGTACCACCAGTACCGTTGGCACACAAGAAAACCATCCGAACGTGCCGTAGCCAGTACCGCATCGACTGGCCTCTGTGATGTGGGCACATAACAAACACCATCCGATCGTGGCCGTTCGCCAGCCTCATCTGGCACCTGTGTCGGTGGCACATAAAACACCAACCGAAGACCCGGCAAGACTAGTCAGGCCATAACCGTGGCCCCTACTTGGGACGTAGTCAGTCCCCTGTGCATACCTTCCTTCCTTCCTGTGACACTTGTGAAGACCTGTGAAGACCTGTTGAGGCAAGTGAAAATCAAATCAAATCAAATCAAAATAGATGAACATCAATGGAATTTGTATCTTTGTGGTACCAGTGCCGGTGGCACACAAGAAAACCATCCGAACGTGGCCGTAGCCAGTACCGCATCGACTGGCCTCCGTGCTGTGGGCACGTAACAAACACCATCCGATCGTGGCCGTTCGCCAGCCTCATCTGGCACCTGTGTCGGTGGCACATAAAAACACCATCCGAAGACCCGGCAAGACTAGTCAGGCCATAACCCGTGGCCCCTACCTGGGACGTAGTCAGTCCACCTGTGCATACCTTCCTTCTTGTGACACTTGTGAAGACCTGTTGAGGCAAGTGAAAATCAAATCAAAACAAATCAAAATAGATGACATCAATGGAATTTGTATCTTTGTGGTACCAGTGGCGGTGGCACACAAGAAAATCATCCGAACGTGGCCGTAGCCAGTACCGCATAGACTGGCCTCTGTGCTTGGGGACGTAACAACACCATCCGATCGTGGCCGTCCGCCAGCCTCATCTGGCACCTGTGTCGGTGGCACATAAAAACACCATCCGAGCGTGGCCGTCTGCCAGCCTCGTCTGGCACCTGTGTCGGTGGCACATAAAAACACCATCCGAGCGTGGCCGTTCGCCAGCCTCGTCTGGCACCTGTGTCGGTGGCACATAAAATCACCCACTACACTCTCGGAGTGGTTGGCGTTAGGAAGGGCATCCAGCTGTAGAAACACTGCCAGATCTGACTGGCCTGGTGCAGCCTTCGGGCTCCCCAGACCCCAGTTGAACCGTCCAACCCATGCTAGCATGGAAAACGGACGCTAAATGATGATGATGATGATGATGAAATATATATAAATATAAATATAAATATATATATAGGTGTGTGTGTATATGTATATATATATATATATATATATATATATATAAACTAACATTCATACATATATACACAGATACAAAATAACACACACAAACACACAGAAATACACATGCATTTGGCAAATTCGATTCTGTTGCAAGCATCTGGGCAGGTCTCCAAGTCTCTGGTGTCCAGACTCTGGTCTGGGCACGTGTCCAGTTCCTTGGGCCAAGGATAACTACCTCCCTTAATTCATCTCACCCATTACTGAGGTCCTGAAAAGGGGTCACCAGGTGCTACCCTTCCTCTTCTGGCTAAGCAATAAAAAAAAAAGGTATATGCATGTTTTTATACACATGCACCTATACAGAAGCACACTAAGCATACAAACATGTACATATTCACATGATAAGCAGACATATGCTGATAAACCTCTCGAAAGAGCTGTTCTTCACTCCTGCTCCAGAGCATGGGCTGCAGGGTCACTCCGAAAAGCTCTATCTACGACGATTTCATCTCAATTGAAGGAGAGGGGCTTTCTCAGTCCGGATTGCGGTTCTGTGGAATAAGCCGCCGGACGAGATAGTGAAGATGCCGACGACCGCTCGGTTCAAAGTCTCTCTTGACCAGAAATGGCCTGAACTCTTTGTATGACAACCCTCCCTGTCCCCCTACATGGTAAGTGTTAAAGTGATCTAAATTCAAACCTCACATCAGAATTCCATGTTAATTTATGTCCCAAACAGCAACTTAATAACAACAAAAACTATTTTATAAAACTTTTCATTATTTTCAATTGCAAAAAATGCTAATGTATTTCAACATAATTATGGTAACAAAAAGGATTATGTTATCCAGTATGGCTTCTGAAAGAGCCAGACATCATCATCATCATCATCATCATCATCATCGTTTAATGTCCGCTTTCCATGCTAGCATGGGTTGGACGATTTTGACTGAGGGCTGGCGAACCAGATGGCTGCACCAGGCTCCAATCTTGATCTGCCAGAGTTTTTACAGCTGGATGCCCTTCCTAACGCCAACCACTCCGAGAGTGTAGTGGGTTCTTTTTACATGCCACTGGCATGAGGGCCAGTCAGGCAGTACTGGCAATGACCTCGCTCGAATCTTTTTATACGTGCCACCGGCACAGGTACCAGTGAAGCAACATTGGTAATGATCACGCTCGAATGGTGCCCTTTTACGTGCCACGGGTATGGAAGCCAGTTGGCTGCTCTGGCAACAATCATGCTCGGATGGTGCTCTTGGCACCCTACTAGCATGGGCACAAGTGCCAGTAAGGTGACGCTGGTAACAATCATACTCGAATGGTGCCCTTTTATGTGCCACTGGCATGGGAGCCAGTTAGCTGCTATTAAGACAAAATGAGTATGACTTTGTTGGAGAATATTTTCAAAATCTCTGTTCACGGTGTTAATAGGACATGTGGGATCTGGAAGGTTAGTCTGAGGTGAAGAGCGAAATCATTTGAATATTGGTGGGTGTTGTTGGAGGTGGAGAGCAAATAGGTCTTTGATCTATTGGAGGATGAGTACGGCACACCCAACTTGATAATGAAATTCAGAGAAAGCTCCGTTAGTCCATGATATAATGTGATCTGACAGGAAACTCCTAATTTAGAAGAGAGAGAGAGGGTTGGTACCCATAGTTAAATAGTTTAACACGAATCTAGCTAGACGCAGCTATATAAATGCAGTTTCATTGGTGATAGAAAATTCAACAACATTGTTTATATCAAGGGTGAGTGTGTATGAGGTAGGTGTCGTCTAATGAGTGATATAGCCTAGCCAGAAGATGTCTTCCTAAGATGACATACATTGATACCCAAACTGCACAGTTACAAAGAAAACCACCCAAATATACAGCTATGACTGTGGAGGCGCAATGGCCCAGTGGTTAGGGTAGTGAACTCGCAGTCGGAGGATCATGGTTTCGATTCCCAGACCGGGTGTTGTGTGTGTTTATTGAGCGAAAACACCTAAAAGCTCCATGAGGCTCCTCTAAATGCAGCAGCAACGACAAGTGGAGATGCAATGGCCCGACGGTTAGGGCAGCGGACTCGCGGTTTCGATTCCCAGACCGGGTGTTGTATGTGTTTATTGAGCGAAACCACCTAAAAGCTCCATGAGGCTCCAGCAGGGGGTGGTGGCGACCCCTGTTGTACTCTTTCGTCCCAAATTTCTCTCACTCTTTCTTCTTGTTTCTTGTCCCCGACTTCCTATGCAACCACTGAGCCTGGATGCGCATTCATCCATCCATCGATGCTCTCGGTGTCGGGGGTTGACCTGCTTTCTCTTCTGCAGGTCTTACGAATAGTAAAGGACCACATTTTGGACTTCTCCCAATACAAGAAAGACCGCTTCGTTAGCTATGACTGCATCCTATTCTTAGACCCTAAAATTACCACAGTAGGGGAGCTTGTGTCACAACTCAGACCAATAGATACTTTTGTGTCTAGCACTACAAACCAATGAAACAATTTAAAAAGAAAATCCCAGAGTTTAAGCAAAGCACAGAGGCATCCTTCACATTTCATGGTTTAGATTACTGATTCTAAACCAGGATCCATATGACCGTTGGGGCACGGTTCATATAAGAATTTTATTGTTAAAATTTGTGTAATAAATTGCTTTTACATATACTATATACAGAATATTTTAACAACTTTTTTAGCATTGCTATTGGTACCAACGTCACTTCACTGGCACCTGTGCCATTGGCATGTGTAAAAAAATTCGAGCGAGGTCATTGCCAGTACCACCTGATTGGCCCCTGTGCCGGTAGCACATAAAAGCACCCACTACACTCTTGGAGTGGTTGGCATTAGGAAGGGCATCCAGCTGTAGAAACTCTGCCAGATCAAGACTGGAACCTGGTGCAGCCATCTGGTTCGGCAGCCCTCAGTCAAAATCGTCCAACCCATGCTAGCATGGAAAGCAGACGTTAAACGATGACGACAAACTCCTAATGATATTTGATTATAAATATGTATGATTTTTTTTAAAACCTGATTCAATATGTGTGTCCATCCAAGTAAAATAGAAATGAATGGGGTCCATAAGTATAAAAGGCCATAAAAATGGAATGAGTCTAACCATTTAATATGGCACCTTCTTCCCCTATTATGACTGGTCCTGTTGTTAAAAATAAAGCTCTTATGGATCCTGTTAATGGTCAGGGTCTAAATTCAACTAAATGGAATGGATTTCGAGTCATAAATTAGAATAGTTTTTTTAAACTAAAGTTTAGATAGTTGACAAAATTTGGACAAATTTAGATGTATGATCCAGTTGAGGGGGGGGGTGTTGTTTAATATGTAGAGATTTGCCCTTGTGGCAAATTAAATAAAATAAAATAATGTAGAGATGTGACAGAAGTTTAAACAAAGCAGAACTTGGACAGACCGAGAGGTAAGGAACAGAACTGGTTTGGTAAATGATGCATTAGGAAGTGAAAAAGAGATCAATGCTTTTTGGAGTGTCAGATGTTTCAACCATTTTTCAATGACACTAATTACTGTAACGAGAGACTTGAGGATTGTAAAGGATTCGCTTTCTGCATCAGCAATTTTAGTTTAGTCTGAGTTGTGAACCAAGAAGAGTTAATAAAATAACAATATTTTCTTGCTTATTGGACATTATTGTTGTTGATCTTGTTACTTAACTCAAAGTCAGCCATGAGTAAGCAAATCTATGGTCAAAATAGATTCCAACCATAACCATTTAGAATTAAGTTATCCGATATCTCCTTTTCTTTTTAAGAGAGTAACACATAATTTGAGCATGATTTGACTGCTATTTCTGTATATGGAGGTATCCTTCTTGAGCCATGCTGGGCTCATAAGGGCCGGTTTACCGGTTTCAGTGGCGTAGAAATTCCCCACCTGGACGGGACGCCAGTCCGTCGCAGGATTACTCATTTTTGTCAGCTGACTGGACTGGAGCAATGTGAAATGAAGTGTTTTGCTCAAGGACACAACGCATCGTCCAGTCCAGGAATCGAAACTGCAACCTTACGATCATGAGTTCAACACCTTAACCACTAAAGCCATGTGCCTCCACAAAACTGCTATTTCCAGCAAGTTCAGAGACCACACACACACACACCACACAAGCATGCTCATACACACATGCACGCACGCACACACACACACACACACACCACACAAGCATGCTCATACACACACACACACACAGACACACACACACATACACAAGGATGTATAAATGTATGCGAGTGTGTGTGTGTGCGCATACACGTGCGTGTATGTTGCCATCATACAAAAACAATGTCGTGTTTACAATCAATCTTGAAACCATGGCCAGCAATCCCGCTGCTTTGTGTTTGAAGAACTAAGGAGAAAATTCTGTTTCTAGGAAACTGGCAAGTGAGGGTTGCTAACAAGAATAACATCCAGTCATGGAAATCACAAACTCATTGGAAAAAGAAGAATGGACATTAAAACAATTGTGATAATGATGATGATGATGATGTATATGTGTGAGCGTGTGAGTGTGTGTATACGTACATCTGTGTTTGTATGTGATATCGGTTTTACACTTGACTCTCTTCGAGAAAACGGTTTTCTATATTTATGTTCCATAACTTTCTCATTTGTAACTCTATAATAACTTTGTAATTAAAAAAAAACTGGCACTTTGTCAGTTCTGACGATGAGGGTGCCAGTTGGTTCAATCAACAGGACTGCCTTCTCGTGAACTTAATGTGCATGCGGCCGAGTACTCCTCAGATACACATAATCTAAATGTAGTTCTCTGAGAGATTTTAGTGTGACACAAAATGTGCCAAAGATAGCCCTTTGAAACATAGGTATTACTCATTTTTGCCAGCTGAGTAGATTGGAACAGTGTGAAAATAAAGTGTCTGGCTCAAGCACACAATGTCCCACTGAGTATTGAAATCATGAACTTACGTTCATGAGCCAAGTACCCTAACCATTAAGCCATGCATCATCACAGGGCAATATATATATTGACAATTGACAGGGCCCTTGAGGCACTGCAGCCATGCAATGTATCTAGGGTGAGAAATTCTGGTGGGGCCCATCCCTCTCCAGGTCAAACTCATTTCCTCATTTCTACAGCTGAGTGAACTGGAGCAATGTGATGTGAAGTGTTTTGCTCAGAAACACAACACATCACCCAGTCCAGGTATAGAAACCACAGTCTTATAATCATGAGTACAACACTCTAACCACCAAGCCACACGTCTCTGCAATATACATATAAATATTTACATACATACATATATATATAAATCACCATGATCACCATGGCTGACCAGACCATCAGATGTTGTTACACATCGCTGGTCACAATGCGCTTCGCATTGTTTTAGCCTTCAAATGACGCCACCCTGCTGGCTAAGCGAGCAGGCCAACAGAAGAAAGAGTGAGAGAAAGTTGTGGCGAAAGAGTACAGCAGGGATCGCCACCACTCCCTGCCGGAGCCTCGTGGTGCTTTAGATGTTTTCGCTCAATAAACACTCACAACGCCCGGTCTGGGAATCGAAACCACGATCCTACAACCGCAAGTCCGCTGCCCTAACAACTAGGCCATTGCACCTCCACATATATATATATATAATTGCTAAAATAAGTACTGGGTGGCAATACAAACAGCAAAAAGCTTTTAAAGCAGCACCCCAGTATGACCACAGTCTAATGCCTGGAACAAGTGAAAGAGTAAAAGTGTAGCACAAAAAGGTTGGGTCTTGTCAAGAATATAGAAACAAGAAACATCCAAAGATTTTCTTGATATCAAGAAAATTACACAAGATATTTGCAACAAAAAAATTAAAATAAAGATAGAATAAAACAAAAATTCTAACGGAACATTTTCTCCCTTCAAGATTTTAATTTATGTAATTAGATTTCAACTGAGATTTTAATTTAACATAAATATGAGAACATTAATTAAAAAATACAACCAATTTTAGGTAGGTTGGTTAATATGGGAGTAGAAATGCTGTTTTGGAATAGAATGGGTTAAGTTAATAATTAATAATAATAATAAGATTGAAAAAGAAAATCAACTGATTAACGACAAGTAAAGAACTGATTATTATTTTTTAATTAAAACACTCTGGTGGCGATTGTAAGCGAGTGTGTATGTATACATGCTGCTTGTTTCTTTGAGCTTAAACATGAATGGGTGTACGTGTGTGTGCGTGTGTGTGTATGTGAAAGCATACACTCTTCTGTGTAAGTGTATATGCAGAAGGTTAGAAGGTTGGTTTAATGCTTCTACATACATGTAAAATGTGTGCGTGTTTGGAGGGTGGGTTGGTTAGTTCTTCTGCATACAAAATCTGGTACAGACCAAGGAACAAAGACAAGTTTGTTTATAGGTTATATAATAATAACATTGTCACAAGATTACAAATTCTGTGAAGGAGTGTGACACAAGGTTCCTGTCTCTCAGTTAATAGAATTAACGCAATCTACATTATTGACAGATTCTACATTCCAAGAGAAAGAGTCTATCCAGTTGCTTGACCTACAAGAAGATATAGCAACCAAGTCTCTCCATATTACATTCTCTCTTTTCTCACTGAGCACTGGGTCTCATGCAGGAAATGACAAGTGACCAAGACCTTTGGCAATATGCCATGCTCAAGAAGAAGACCCCTCAAGCCAAGTGAAATTGTAGTCATGGAAGATACTGGTGTCGTGCAACTGGGACCAGTACCAGTGGCACATAAACAGCACCCTTCAAACATGGGCAATATGCCATGCTCAAGAAGAAGACCCCTCAAGCCAAGTGAAATTGTAGTCATGGAAGATACTGGTGTCGTGCAACTGGGACCAGTACCAGTGGCACATAAACAGCACCCTTCAAACATTGGGCAATATGCCATGCTCAAGAAGAAGACCCCTCAAGCCAAGTGAAATTGTAGTCATGGAAGATACTGGTGTCGTGCAACTGGGACCAGTACCAGTGGCACATAAACAGCACCCTTCAAACATTGGCAATATGCCATGCTCAAGAAGAAGACCCCTCAAGCCAAGTGAAATTGTAGTCATGGAAGATACTGGTGTCGTGCACTGGGACCAGTACCAGTGGCACATAAACAGCACCCTTCAAACATTGGGCAATATGCCATGCTCAAGAAGAAGACCCCTCAAGCCAAGTGAAATTGTAGTCATGGAAGATACTGGTGTCGTGCAACTGGGACCAGTACCAGTGGCACATAACAGCACCCTTCAAAACATTGGGCAATATGCCATGCTCAAGAAGAAGACCCCTCAAGCCAAGTGAAATTGTAGTCATGGAAGATCTGGTGTCGTGCAACTGGGACCAGTACCAGTTGGCACATAAACAGCACCTTCAAACATTGGGCAATATGCCATGCTCAAGAAGAGGCCCTCAAGCCAAGTGAAATTGTAGTCATGGAAGATACTGGTGTCGTGCAACTGGGACCAGTACCAGTGGCACATAAACAGCACCCTTCAAACATTGGGCAATATGCCATGCTCAAGAGAAGACCCCTCAAGCCAAGTGAAATTGTAGTCATGGAAGATACTGGTGTCGTGCAACTGGGACCAGTACCAGTGGCACATAAACAGCACCCTTCAAACATTGGGCAATATGCCATGCTCAAGAAGAAGACCCCTCAAGCCAAGTGAAATTGTAGTCATGGAAGATACTGGTGTCGTGCAACTGGGACCAGTACCAGTGGCACATAAACAGCACCCTTCAAACATTGGGCAATATGCCATGCTCAAGAAGAAGACCCTCAAGCCAAGTGAAATTGTAGTCATGGAAGATACTGGTGTCGTGCAACTGGGACCAGTACCAGTGGCACATAACAGCACCCTTCAACATTGGGCAATATGCCATGCTCAAGAAGAAGACCCCTCAAGCCAAGTGAAATTGTAGTCATGGAAGATACTGGTGTCGTGCAACTGGGACCAGTACCAGTGGACACATAAACAGCACCCTTCAAACATTGGGCAATATGCCATGCTCAAGAAGAAGACCCCTCAAGCCAAGTGAAATTGTAGTCATGGAAGATACTGGTGTCGTGCAACTGGGACCAGTACCAGTGGCACATAAACAGCACCCTTCAAACATTGGGCAATATGCCATGCTCAAGAAGAAGACCCCTCAAGCCAAGTGAAATTGTAGTCATGGAAGATACTGGTGTCGTGCAACTGGGACCAGTACCAGTGGCACATAAACAGCACCCTTCAAACATTGGGCAATATGCCATGCTCAAGAAGAAGACCCCTCAAGCCAAGTGAAATTGTAGTCATGGAAGATACTGGTGTCGTGCAACTGGGACCAGTACCAGTGGCACATAAACAGCACCCTTCAAACATTGGGCAATATGCCATGCTCAAGAAGACCCCTCAAGCCAAGTGAAATGTAGTCATGGAAGATACTGGTGTCGTGCAACTGGGACCAGTACCAGTGGCACATAAACAGCACCCTTCAAACATGGGCAATATGCCATGCTCAAGAAGAAGACCCTCAAGCCAAGTGAAATTGTAGTCATGGAAGATACTGGTGTCGTGCAACTGGGACCAGTACCAGTGGCACATAAACAGCACCCTTCAAACATTGGGCAATATGCCATGCTCAAGAAGAAGACCCCTCAAGCCAAGTGAAATTGTAGTCATGGAAGATACTGGTGTCGTGCAACTGGGACCAGTACCAGTGGCACATAAACAGCACCCTTCAAACATTGGGCAATATGCCATGCTCAAGAAAAAGACCCCTCAAGCCAAGTGAAATTGTAGTCATGGAAGATACTGGTGTCGTGCAACTGGGACCAGTACCAGTGGCACATAAACAGCACCTTCAAACATTGGGCAATATGCCATGCTCAAGAAGAAGACCCCTCAAGCCAAGTGAAATTGTAGTCATGGAAGATACTGGTGTCGTGCAACTGGGACCAGTACCAGTGGCACATAAACAGCACCCTTCAAACATTGGGCAATATGCCATGCTCAAGAAGAAGACCCCTCAAGCCAAGTGAAATTGTAGTCATGGAAGATACTGGTGTCGTGCAACTGGGACCAGTACCAGTGGCACATAAACAGCACCCTTCAAACATTGGGCAATATGCCATGCTCAAGAAGAAGACCCTCAAGCCAAGTGAAATTGTAGTCATGGAAGATACTGGTGTCGTGCAACTGGGACCAGTACCAGTGGCACATAAACAGCACCCTTCAAACATTGGGCAATATGCCATGCTCAAGAAGAAGACCCCTCAAGCCAAGTGAAATTGTAGTCATGGAAGATACTGGTGTCGTGCAACTGGGACCAGTACCAGTGGCACATAAACAGCACCCTTCAAACATTGGGCAATATGCCATGCTCAAGAAGAGGCCCCTCAAGCCAAGTGAAATTGTAGTCATGGAAGATACTGGTGTCGTGCAACTGGGACCAGTACCAGTGGCACATAAACAGCACCCTTAAAACATTGGCAATATGCCATGCTCAAGAAGAAGACCCCTCAAGCCAAGTGAAATTGTAGTCATGGAAGATACTGGTGTCGTGCAACTGGGACCAGTACCAGTGGCACATAAACAGCACCCTTCAAACATTGGGCAATATGCCATGCTCAAGAAGAAGACCCCTCAAGCCAAGTGAAATTGTAGTCATGGAAGATACTGGTGTCGTGCAACTGGGACCAGTACCAGTGGCACATAAACAGCACCTTCAAACATTGGGCAATATGCCATGCTCAAGAAGAAGACCCCTCAAGCCAAGTGAAATTGTAGTCATGGAAGATACTGGTGTCGTGCAACTGGGACCAGTACCAGTGCACATAAACAGCACCTTCAAACATTGGGCAATATGCCATGCTCAAGAAGAAGACCCCTCAAGCCAAGTGAAATTGTAGTCATGGAAGATACTGGTGTCGTGCAACTGGGACCAGTACCAGTGGCACATAAACAGCACCCTCAAACATTGGGCAATATGCCATGCTCAAGAAGAAGACCCCTCAAGCCAAGTGAAATTGTAGTCATGGAAGATACTGGTGTCGTGCAACGGGACCAGTACCAGTGGCACATAAACAGCACCCTTCAAACATGGGCAATATGCATGCTCAAGAAGAAGACCCCTCAAGCCAAGTGAAATTGTAGTCATGGAAGATACTGGTGTCGTGCAACTGGGACCAGTACCAGTGGCACATAAACAGCACCCTTCAAACATTGGGCAATATGCCATGCTCAAGAAGAAGACCCCTCAAGCCAAGTGAAATTGTAGTCATGGAAGATACTGGTGTCGTGCAACTGGGACCAGTACCAGTGGCACATAAACAGCACCCTTCAAACATTGGGCAATATGCCATGCTCAAGAAGACCCCTCAAGCCAAGTGAAATTGTAGTCATGGAAGATACTGGTGTCGTGCAACTGGGACCAGTACCAGTGGCACATAAACAGCACCCTTCAAACATTGGGCAATATGCCATGCTCAAGAAGAAGACCCTCAAGCCAAGTGAAATTGTAGTCATGGAAGATACTGGTGTCGTGCAACTGGGACCAGTACCAGTGGCACATAAACAGCACCCTTCAAACATTGGGCAATATGCCATGCTCAAGAAGAAGACCCCTCAAGCCAAGTGAAATTGTAGTCATGGAAGATACTGGTGTCGTGCAACTGGGACCAGTACCAGTGGCACATAAACAGCACCCTTCAAACATTGGGCAATATGCCATGCTCAAGAAAAAGACCCCTCAAGCCAAGTGAAATTGTAGTCATGGAAGATACTGGTGTCGTGCAACTGGGACCAGTACCAGTGGCACATAAACAGCACCCTTCAAACATTGGCAATATGCCATGCTCAAGAAGAAGACCCCTCAGCCAAGTGAAATTGTAGTCATGGAAGATACTGGTGTCGTGCAACTGGGACAGTACCAGTGGCACATAAACAGCACCCTTCAAACATTGGGCAATATGCCATGCTCAAGAAGAAGACCCTCAAGCCAAGTGAAATTGTAGTCATGGAAGATACTGGTGTCGTGCAACTGGGACCAGTACCAGTGGCACATAAACAGCACCCTTCAAACATTGGGCAATATGCCATGCTCAAGAAGAAGACCCCTCAAGCCAAGTGAAATTGTAGTCATGGAAGATACTGGTGTCGTGCAACTGGGACCAGTACCAGTGGCACATAAACAGCACCCTTCAAACATTGGGCAATATGCCATGCTCAAGAAGAAGACCCTCAAGCCAAGTGAAATTGTAGTCATGGAAGATACTGGTGTCGTGCAACTGGGACCAGTACCAGTGGCACATAAACAGCACCCTTCAAACATTGGGCAATATGCCATGCTCAAGAAGAAGACCCCTCAAGCCAAGTGAAATTGTAGTCATGGAAGATACTGGTGTCGTGCAACTGGGACCAGTACCAGTGGCACATAAACAGCACCCTTCAAACATTGGGCAATATGCCATGCTCAAGAAAAAGACCCCTCAAGCCAAGTGAAATTGTAGTCATGGAAGATACTGGTGTCGTGCAACTGGGACCAGTACCAGTGGCACATAAACAGCACCCTTCAAACATTGGGCAATATGCCATGCTCAAGAAGAAGACCCCTCAAGCCAAGTGAAATTGTAGTCATGGAAGATACTGGTGTCGTGCAACTGGGACCAGTACCAGTGGCACATAAACAGCACCCTTCAAACATTGGGCAATATGCCATGCTCAAGAAGAAGACCCCTCAAGCCAAGTGAAATTGTAGTCATGGAAGATACTGGTGTCGTGCAACTGGGACCAGTACCAGTGGCACATAAACAGCACCCTTCAAACATTGGGCAATATGCCATGCTCAAGAAGAAAACCCCTCAAGCCAAGTGAAATTGTAGTCATGGAAGATACTGGTGTCGTGCAACTGGGACCAGTACCAGTGGCACATAAACAGCACCCTTCAAACATTGGGCAATATGCCATGCTCAAGAAGAAGACCCCTCAAGCCAAGTGAAATTGTAGTCATGGAAGATACTGGTGTCGTGCAACTGGGACCAGTACCAGTGGCACATAAACAGCACCCTTCAAACATTGGGCAATATGCCATGCTCAAGAAGAGAGACCCCTCAAGCCAAGTGAAATTGTAGTCATGGAAGATACTGGTGTCGTGCAACTGGGACCAGTACCAGTGGCACATAAACAGCACCCTTCAAACATTGGGCATATGCCATGCTCAAGAAGAAGACCCCTCAAGCCAAGTGAAATTGTAGTCATGGAAGATACTGGTGTCGTGCAACTGGGACCAGTACCAGTGGCACATAAACAGCACCCTTCAAACATTGGGCAATATGCCATGCTCAAGAAGAAGCCCTCAAGCCAAGTGAAATTGTAGTCATGGAAGATACTGGTGTCGTGCAACTGGGACCAGTACCAGTGGCACATAAACAGCACCTTCAAACATTGGGCAATATGCCATGCTCAAGAAGAAGACCCCTCAAGCCAAGTGAAATTGTAGTCATGGAAGATACTGGTGTCGTGCAACTGGGACCAGTACCAGTGGCACATAAACAGCCCTTCAAACATTGGGCAATATGCCATGCTCAAGAAGAAGACCCCTCAAGCCAAGTGAAATTGTAGTCATGGAAGATACTGGTGTCGTGCAACTGGGACCAGTACCAGTGGCACATAAACAGCACCCTTCAAACATGGGCAATATGCCATGCTCAAGAAGAAGACCCCTCAAGCCAAGTGAAAGTGAAATTGTAGTCATGGAAGATACTGGTGTCGTGCAACTGGACCAGTACCAGTGGCACATAAACAGCACCCTTCAAACATTGGGCAATATGCCATGCTCAAGAAGAAGACCCCTCAAGCCAAGTGAAATTGTAGTCATGGAAGATACTGGTGTCGTGCAACTGGGACCAGTACCAGTGGCACATAAACAGCACCCTTCAAACATTGGGCATATGCCATGCTCAAGAAGAAGACCCCTCAAGCCAAGTGAAATTGTAGTCATGGAAGATACTGGTGTCGTGCAACTGGGACCAGTACCAGTGGCACATAAACAGCACCCTTCAAACATTGGGCAATATGCCATGCTCAAGAAGAAGACCCCTCAAGCCAAGTGAAATTGTAGTCATGGAAGATACTGGTGTCGTGCAACTGGGACCAGTACCAGTGGCACATAAACAGCACCCTTCAAACATTGGGCAATATGCCATGCTCAAGAGAAGACCCTCAAGCCAAGTAGTGAAATTGTAGTATGGAAGATACTGGTGTCGTGCAACTGGGACCAGTACCAGTGGCACATAAACAGCACCCTTCAAACATTGGGCAATATGCCATGCTCAAGAAGAAGACCCCTCAAGCCAAGTGAAATTGTAGTCATGGAAGATACTGGTGTCGTGCAACTGGGACCAGTACCAGTGGCACATAAACAGCACCCTTCAAACATTGGGCAATATGCCATGCTCAAGAAGAAGACCCCTCAAGCCAAGTGAAATTGTAGTCATGGAAGATACTGGTGTCGTGCAACTGGGACCAGTACCAGTGGCACATAAACAGCACCCTTCAAACATTGGGCAATATGCCATGCTCAAGAAGAAGACCCCTCAAGCCAAGTGAAATTGTAGTCGTGGAAGATACTGGTGTCGTGCAACTGGGACCAGTACCAGTGGACATAAACAGCACCCTTCAAACATTGGGCAATATGCCATGCTCAAGAAGAAGACCCCTCAAGCCAAGTGAAATTGTAGTCATGGAAGATACTGGTGTCGTGCAACTGGGACCAGTACCAGTGGCACATAAACAGCACCCTTCAAACATTGGGCAATATGCCATGCTCAAGAAGAAGACCCCTCAAGCCAGTGAAATTGTAGTCATGGAAGATACTGGTGTCGTGCAACTGGGACCAGTACCAGTGGCACATAAACAGCACCCTTCAAACATGGGCAATATGCCATGCTCAAGAAGAAGACCCCTCAAGCCAAGTGAAATTGTAGTCATGGAAGATACTGGTGTCGTGCAACTGGGAACAGTACCAGTGGCACATAAACAGCACCCTTCAAACATTGGGCAATATGCCATGCTCAAGAAGAAGACCCCTCAAGCCAAGTGAAATTGTAGTCATGGAAGATACTGGTGTCGTGCAACTGGGACCAGTACCAGTGGCACATAAACAGCACCCTTCAAACATTGGGCAATATGCCATGCTCAAGAAGAAGACCCCTCAAGCCAAGTGAAATTGTAGTCATGGAAGATACTGGTGTCGTGCAACTGGGACCAGTACCAGTGGCACATAAACAGCACCCTTCAAACATTGGGCAATATGCCATGCTCAAGAAGAAGACCCCTCAAGCCAAGTGAAATTGTAGTCTTGGAAGATACTGGTGTCGTGCAACGGACCAGTACCAGTGGCACATAAACAGCACCCTTCAAACATTGGGCAATATGCCATGCTCAAGAAGAAGACCCCTCAAGCCAAGTGAAATTGTAGTCATGGAAGATACTGGTGTCGTGCAACTGGGACCAGTACCAGTGGCACATAAACAGCACCCTTCAAACATGGGCAATATGCCATGCTCAAGAAGAAGACCCTCAAGCCAAGTGAAATTGTAGTCATGGAAGATACTGGTGTCGTGCAACTGGACCAGTACCAGTGGCACATAAACAACAGCACCTTCAAACATTGGGCAATATGCCATGCTCAAGAAGAAGACCCCTCAAGCAGTGAATGAAATTGTAGTCATGGAAGATACTGGTGTCGTGCAACTGGGACCAGTACCAGTGGCACATAAACAGCACCCTCAAACATTGGGCAATATGCCATGCTCAAGAAGAAGACCCCTCAAGCCAAGTGAAATTGTAGTCATGGAAGATACTGGTGTCGTGCAACTGGGACCAGTACCAGTGGCACATAAACAGCACCCTTCAAACATGGGCAATATGCCATGCTCAAGAAGAAGACCCCTCAAGCCAAGTGAAATTGTAGTCATGGAAGATACTGGTGTCGTGCAACTGGGACCAGTACCAGTGGCACATAAACAGCACCCTTCAAACATTGGGCAATATGCCATGCTCAAGAAGAAGACCCCTCAAGCCAAGTGAAATTGTAGTCATGGAAGATACTGGTGTCGTGCAACTGGGACCAGTACCAGTGGCACATAAACAGCACCCTTCAAACATTGGGCAATATGCCATGCTCAAGAAGAAGACCCCTCAAGCCAAGTGAAATTGTAGTCATGGAAGATACTGGTGTCGTGCAACTGGGACCAGTACCAGTGGCACATAAACAGCACCCTTCAAACATTGGGCAATATGCCATGCTCAAGAAGAAGACCCTCAAGCCAAGTGAAATTGTAGTCATGGAAGATACTGGGTCGTCGGCAACTGGGACCAGTACCAGTGGCACATAAACAGCACCCTTCAAACATTGGGCAATATGCCATGCTCAAGAAGAAGACCCCTCAAGCCAAGTGAAATTGTAGTCATGGAAGATACTGGTGTCGTGCAACTGGGACCAGTACCAGTGGCACATAAACAGCACCCTTCAAACATTGGGCAATATGCCATGCTCAAGAAGAAGACCCCTCAAGCCAAGTGAAATTGTAGTCATGGAAGATACTGGTGTCGTGCAACTGGGACCAGTACCAGTGGCACATAAACAGCACCCTTCAAACATTGGGCAATATGCCATGCTCAAGAAGAAGACCCCTCAAGCCAAGTGAAATTGTAGTCATGGAAGATACTGGTGTCGTGCAACTGGGACCAGTACCAGTGGCACATAAAAACAGCACCCTTCAAACATTGGGCAATGCCATGCTCAAGAAGAAGCCCTCAAGCCAAGTGAAATTGTAGTCTTGGAAGATACTGGTGTCGTGCAACTGGGACCAGTACCAGTGGCACATAAACAGCACCCTTCAAACATTGGGCAATATGCCATGCTCAAGAAGAAGACCCCTCAAGCCAAGTGAAATTGTAGTCATGGAAGATACTGGTGTCGTGCAACTGGGACCAGTACCAGTGGCACATAAACAGCACCCTTCAAACATTGGGCAATATGCCATGCTCAGAAGAAGACCCCTCAAGCCAAGTGAAATTGTAGTCATGGAAGATACTGGTGTCGTGCAACTGGGACCAGTACCAGTGGCACATAAACAGCACCCTTCAAACATTGGGCAATATGCCATGCTCAAGAAGAAGACCCCTCAAGCCAAGTGAAATTGTAGTCATGGAAGATACTGGTGTCGTGCAACTGGGACCAGTACCAGTGGCACATAAACAGCACCCTTCAAACATTGGGCAATATGCCATGCTCAAGAAGAAGACCCCTCAAGCCAAGTGAAATTGTAGTCATGGAAGATACTGGTGTCGTGCAACTGGGACCAGTACCAGTGGCACATAAACAGCACCCTTCAAACATTGGGCAATATGCTCTGCTTCAGAAGGCCCATCAAGCCAAGTGAAATTGTAGTCACAACTAATACCAGTGTCACATAACTGGCACCCATGCTAGTGGCACATAGAAAGCACTCATTGAACTTTGGGCCTCACAGAGGCAGTGACAAATGACCAAGACTTTTGGCAATATACTGTGCATGAGAAGACCTGAGAAGCCAAGTGAGATCATAGTCATAGCCAATACCAGCTTTTTGTAACTGACACTTGTGCTGGTGCCACATAAAAAGCACCCACTATACTCATGGAGTTGTTGGTGTTAGGAAGGGCATCCAGCTGTAGAAACATTGCCAAATCAGACTGAAACTTGGTGCAGCTCCCTAGCTTACCAGTTTTCAGTCAAACTGTCCAATCCATGCCAGCACAGAAAACAGATGTAAGATGATGATAATGATGATGATGATGATGACTTGAAGACAAGTATTGGTGATCATGGATTACCAATACTTGCCAAAGTCTGAAGTCTCATGATACTTTGGTAGGAAAGATACAACAGTAGTTTCTGGTTGTCATCTGTTAATATATCTGTAGTTTGCTAGTTTCCTTCATTCCCAAACTTCAACAATGAACAACAACTACGACTATGGTACCTGCGGTATCCCCATGTTACTTGCTCTTCCAGTGGAGCATCTGTCAAATTTGCAAGCTGGATTTTTGGGTTGCAGGCAGAAGTATTACTTTGCCTGCTGGAACATTAGAGCTGGCCACCAAATGTGTACAGCATCCATGAAAGATGTGGTAAACTCAGAGGTCGGAGCCAGCTCAACCCACTCTGGGTGGATGCCACCTCAAGTACAAGTAAGTAATTAATCTTGAAGCACAGAGTTTAATTTAACCTTTGGGCTGGAGAAATGGATCACGTGACAATATATCTCCTTTGAGCCCTGAATGTCTTAACCAGAAGACCAACTTCTGCTATTTGACCCATAAATAGGACTTTTAATAGGTACGACTATCCTGGTCCCTGAGTAGATCTGTGAGTAGCTGAGACTAAGGAGTAAATTCTATGTTCATTAAACTCCTGAACTCACAAGCTGGAACCTCATCTTAATACCTTGAACAAGCACACCTACCCTAACATCTTTAAAAAAAAGAAAAAGACAAATCAAATACGTAGTCCAGGTTTCTGTTTATATGGGAAGTTCTCACCATTGGGGTTATTGGTCACAACTAGATAAGCTTTTGGCCCCGTGTTTACTGGGTCAACGTTAACATGAGGCTAAATAACAACAATTAGCAAAGTCAACTTTAGTTGGGTATAGCAACGTTAACAACAACAATAACTGTTTCTTATTCAAGCAAGAGGCCAGCAATTTTCAAGATAGGTGGATGGGTAGGTGATTAGATTGACCTAGTACTAAACTGGTACTTTATTTTATTAGTTCGAGAGGGAGAAGAATGAAAGTTGGCCTTGATAGGATTTGGACTAGAAACTGGAAGAAATAATGATGATGATGATGATGAAGATGATGATGATGATGATGAAGATGATGATGATGAAGATGATGATGGTGAAGATGATGATAAATCTCCTGTCAAAGATGATGTATGGATAGTCAACATTTGTTGAACCACCTGCACAAATGATTTGTTTATAATGATCAAACGTGCTGTGCTGCACATTGGTCTACTCTCTCCATCAAAGTGATTGCAGAGCAATGTGAGATGAAGTGTTTTCTTCAAGAACACAACAAGCCATCTGGTCTAGGAATTGAAATCACAATCGCTAGATCATGAGTACAACACCATAACCACTAAGCCATTTGCCCTAATAATAATAATAATAATAATAATAATAATTATAATTATAATTAATAATAATACATTGTTTTGTCTTGGTAAAAAAGATGGGCTACAGCAAATATTCTGCTCAATACCACAGATTTGCTTGTCAGTTGTTTGACCATAACCAGTTGAGCATGTCCCTTAGTGGCTGACGATATGTGCATCGCTGATCATGAGCAGAAGTAGTGGGGGAGCATCATAGCCATGTGTTGAGAGGGATTCTTTAGGGTTTGAATAATTCACCTCTGGAAACATGGGTGTTTCGTTCAACATCCTTAAACAACCCTTATTCAGGGACCTTTTGAGCGGGATGGGTTACTTGACCAGAAAAAAATTCTAACTGGGCCCCACCTGCAAGGTCATGTGCTGTTTATCTTGATATGAGATCATCATGTCACACACATATGACTGTGATTATGTGCCTAGTGTACCTTTATCAGACAGGTAGTCATGATGGGTATACTGGGCTTCGTATATTTTACCCCAGTGTCACTTTGATGGCATGCACTGCTCTCTCACTCAATAATAATAATATACTTTAGCCATGCCAGTCGTGACTTACAGTTTCAATATCGTTAACTGGTCAATTACTGAAATATGTAATCTTGACAGAAAAATATGAAAACTGTTGACAATGTATAGAATGCACCACTCTAAGGCAGATATAGAATGACTTTACCTGCCAAGAAAAGAGAGTGGCCATGGAATTTTACAACTGGAATTAATGATGAAGATTCCACAATTGGCCTAGATACCTACCTGAGAAACTCTGATAACTGAATGTTAAAACTTGTCTCAAAACATGAAAACAAGAAATCATCATACTCAGTAACAAAACAAGGAAAGGAATATCTAAGTGAATTCTAAATACAACAAATTCCAGAATTAGACGTACAAGAAACAAGCACAGAAAAAGCTAGGCGCATGAAAACCTGTGCTAAAACTGCTGCCTTAGATATTCTTACTGATAAATGGCAAGAAAAACCTCTCAATGGCAGATATCCAAAGAGAGTTAATAATGCCGATGTTGACAAAGCCCTTACCCATCAATGGTTTGTGTCTTCTGGATTAAAATCAGAGACAGAAGGGTTTATCATAGCAGCCCAAGATCAATGCCTACCAACAAGGAGCTACCAAGCCAACATCTTAAAGAACAGCAGTAGCCCAACATGTCGTGTATGTCAACAACAAAATGAAACCATTGATCATGTTGTCTCCAAGTGCAGTCTTCTTGCACCTACAGAGTATCTCAACAGGCATGACAGAGCTGCACAATATATTCATTGGGTAATTTGCAAAAACCTGGACCTACCCAATAATAAAAACTGGTGGGAACACAATCCACCTCCAGTGCTTGAAAATGACCACATCTCACTCCTCTGGAACTTCACCATTCAAACTGACAGGAAGATAGATGCAAATAGGCCAGACATTATATTGAAAAACTTCAGACAAAGAACATGCCTCCTCATTGATATGACTGTCCCAATCGATATAAACGTATCTGTCAAGACCTACCAGAAACTGAGCAAATATAAAGATCTTGAAATAGAAATCAGCAAAATGTGGAACCTGAAGACTAAAACAATACCTGTTGTCATAGGTAACTTAGGAATGATAGCAAAAGGGGCCGATTCCTACCTAGCTCAGATACCAAGAAACCCCAAAATGGCAGAAATTCAAAAAATAGAGTTCATGGGAACTGCCCATATCCTATGCAAAATACTGTCTTTGTAATCTCAAATTTTAAAACAAACTTATAATTTTCTCAATTTTTTTTAAACATTCTCCAGAACATTACTATGTGCAAAACCAACCCTAGGCATAACACCAACTTGAACTTCTAACCTGTTGTCTCTGGGCTGAGGTCTCTTGGTGAGATTTGGAATCAGCTTGTATACATACAAAGCAAAAGTCAATCATATAATAATAATAATAATAATAATAATAATGATAATAATAATAATAATTCTTTCTACAATAGGCAGGAGGCCTGAAATTTTGGGGGCAGTGGTAAGTCATTTACATCGACCCAGTACATGACTGGTATTTATTTTAGCAACCCTGAAAGGATAAAAGGCAAAGTCAACCTCGGCAGAATTTAATCTCAGAAGGTAAAAGCAGATGCAGTGCCACTAAGCATTTATTTTGCCTGACATACTAATGATTCTGCTAGCTGCCACCCTAATAATAAATAAATAGATAAATAAATAAATAAATAAAAATAAAAATAACGAGTCTCCAACATATAACGACTGATTACCTAATTTACCCTGTTGTTCACGACAACAGCTGCATGCAGTATGACAAGTAGAGATGGGTGGAATGTGTCCATTAATCACCCTCAAATCATATCCTTATTGTCGCAAAAAGGACAGGGAAATATGCCCCTATATACACCACAGCTTTAAAAAACTCTCACTGATTAGAGCTTAGCTCAATAACATCTCAAATATCTACTTCTAGGATCAGCTTACATCATTATGATTATTAATGATTTCATTATATATTATTATATATTATTACACGTTATTATATATCATTATATATTATTATACACCAATATACTCGTTTAACACAAAATTAATGTTTCTACAATCTTTACTTATATACCCTACTGTCTTTGATATTTTCCAAGAGATTCCACATATATAGCATAGCAATATCAACACTTTGGCTTTAATCTGTTGTTGGCAAACCTAAAATGTTCAAAGATTCCCAAAGTGGTGCTCTTCACATATATAGGAGACAGTGTTGTTGATATATACATATATTACTCTTTTTACTCTTTTACTTGTTTCGGTCATTTGACTGTGGCCATGCTGGAGTACCGCCTTTAGTCGAGCAAATCGACCACAGGATTTATTCTATTGAACTCTTTTGCCTAACCACTAAGTTGCGGGGACGTAAACACACCAGCATCGTTTGTCAAACGATGTTGGTGGGGACAAACACTGACACACAAACATATACACACACATATATATATATATATATATATATATATATATACATATATAAGATGAGCTTCTTTCAGTTTCCGTCTACCAAATCCACTCACAAGGCTTTGGTCAGCCTAAGGCTTTAGTAGAAGATACTTATCCAAGGTGCCACACAGTGGGACTGAACCCGGAACCATGTGGTTGGTAAGCAAGCTACTTACCACACAGCTACTCCTACACCTATCTGTCAATTTCTACAATGATGATTCATTTTGTTGATCAATAGCTCTTTGAATTAACATGTAAAATGACAGAGTATTCCACACAAAAAGTGTTCCCTTTAAAGCAGTGGTTCTGAACCAGGGTCTATATGATTTTTGGCTGGGCAGGTCCAAATAAGGTTTCATCATTGAAGTTTATGTGCAATAAACTGGTTACACTTCCACCAATACACAAAATATATTACAAATTTTCTTATATAAATTTCTAATATTTAATTATAAAAATATAATGGGATTTGTTTAACCCTTTAGCATTTAAACTATCCATATTTGGCCAAAATATTCTACTTATTTTAAGTTCAAATGGGGCTTCTCACACATCATTCACATTTCAAAGCTACTAGATAATGCATCATCATTATCATCATCATCGTTTAACGTCCACTTTCCATGCTAGCATGGGTTGGACGAATGACTGAGGGCTGGCGAACCAGATGGCTGCACCAGGCTTCAATCTTGATCTGGTAGAGTTTCTACAGCTGGATGCCCTTCCTAACGCTAACGACTCCGAGAGTGTAGTGGGTGCTTTTACGTGCCAGTCAAGCGGTACAGGCAACAACCTCGCTCGAATCTTTTTACACATGCCACCGTCACAGGTGCCAGTAAGGCAATGCTGGTAACAATCACGCTCAAATGGTGTCTTTTACGTGCCACCGGCACGGAGGCCAGATAGCCGCTCTGGCAATGATCATGATTAATTCAAAATAATGTGAATAAATAAGAATAACATTTGACAAATAAATCTGAATACTTAAGAGTTTAAAATCAAATGACTATGAGGATCCAACTTTGTACAATAGGAATCAAAGGGGTTCATAGGCAAAACGCAGTTGAGAAACACTGGTTTAAAGTAATTCTCAGACAGAATTAGCAAGGCGGCGAGCTGGCAGAAACGTTAGTACACCAGGCAAAATGCTTAGTGGTATTTCGTCCGCCAATACGTTCTGAGTTCAAATTCCGCCAAAGTCCACTTTGCCTTTCATCCTTTCGGGGTCGATAAATAAAGTAGCAGTTACGTACTGGGGTCGATATAATCGACTTAATCCCTTTGTCTGTCCTTGTTTGTCCCCGCTATGTTTAGCCCCTTGTGGGCAATAAAGAAATAAGAATTAGCAAGACACAGCAAGTGGCAAAGCTTTACTTTTGAATTACATGCACAGACTGATGAGTCCCTCTATGCTGTTTTCATCTGCCAAATGTCAATGACAAGGTATGAGTTGAGTTAACACTCACAGAAAAATAACACTTGCTCAAAATGTCATGCAATGGGGTTTCAAACCCAGGCCGTTGAGGTTGCATAGCAAACTTCTTAACAATTGAGCTATATTGCACCTATTATAGTGCTATACATCTAAAATTGAGAGACCCCCTTCGGTCACGACACAGACCGTGGCATTGCACCTAGAAAGTTACACTCCCAGGCACAAGTCAGGGCAAGTTTGTTTATGGAAGACCAGCAGTCACCCATGCATACCAGCTGTCCCTCTCCACGCCACTGATGTTATCCAAAGGAAAAGCAAAGGGGCTGATACAGCTTCGCACCTGTGACGTCACAACTCATTTCTACAGCTGAGTTAACTGGAGCAACGTGAAATAAAGTGTCTTGCTCAAGAACACAACATGCAGTCCAGTCCGGGATTCGACCTCACAACCTCATGGTCGTAAGCTCGACTCTCTAACCACTGAGCCATGCACCTTCACATCTAAAATAAAATGCCTCCAACTAATCATCAAAGACTCATTTGCTGACAACTTAGGCTCAAAGACAAGCTACTTTTCCTCAGTCAGACCATTATTTCATTGCTGTTACTACAGCCTGTTTCGGTTGTTTTACCTTGGTTTTCACTTAGTTAAAGGGATGAAACAAACCAACAGATGCTGACAAGCAGTTGTGGGGAGGACAAGCACAGACACAAAGGCAGATACACACACACACACACACAATGGACTTACACAGTTTCCATCTCCTAAATTCATTCACTGGGCCTTAGCCACCCCAGACCTATAGTAGAAGGCACTTCCGCAAGGTACCACGTAGGTGAACGGAACCCAAAACCACAGGGTTGCAATGCAAGCCTCTTAATCCCATAGCCATTCCTGTACCTATGTATCTTTTATCTTTTACTTGTTTTAGCCATTAGACAATGGCCATGCTGGAACACCACCATGAAGAATTTTAGTTAAATGGATCAACCCCAGTTCTTTTATTTTATGCCTGATACTTATTCCATTGGTCTCATTTTCATAATCACTAAGTTACAGGGACACAAACAAACCAACACAGGTTGTGAAGAGTTGGTGAGGGACAAACACAAAACACACACACACACATCCTCGCACTCGTCCACATATATGACAGGGTTCTTTGGTCAGCCTAAGGCTGTAGTAGAAGACACTTGCTCAAGGTTCACCACTGTAGGACTGAACTCAGAACCATGTGATTGGGAAGCAAACGTCTTGGTATACAGCCTTGCCTGTGCCAATGTATATTCTACAGTCTCAGGAATAAGGATGGTGTCACAATATTCTTGTTTTATTTTAGCTTGTCTGTAATAATATTGAACACAAATCCTTTCTATTAAATAGTGGTAAATTCTTTCTTTATTCTCTTACAATAATGGGATATTAAACATTCCTTACATCTGACAAAAAAAAATGTCATTATCAATGTCAGGCGCAGGAGTGGCTGTGTGGTAAGTGGCTTGCTTACCAACCACATGGTTCCGTGTTCAGTCCCACTGCGTGGCACCTTGGGCAAGTGTCTTCTACTATAGCCTCGGGCCGACCAAAGCCTTGTGAGTGGATTTGGTAGAGGGAAACTGAAAGAAGCCCGTCGTATATATGTATATATATATGTGTATGTATATATGTGTTTATATTTTTGTGTGTCTGTGTTTGTCCCCCCAACATCACTTGACAACCGATGCTGGTGAGTTTACGTCCCCGTAACTTAGCGGTTCGGTAAAAGTAACCGATAGAATAAGTACTAGGCTTACAAAGAATAAGTCCTGGGGTCGATTTGATCGACTAAAGGCGGTGCTCCAGCATGGCCGCAGTCAAATGACTGAAACAAGTAAAAGAGTAAAAGAGTCAATCTTCAGATAGGAATACATTTGCTCTCTGTGCAGCTGGTAATATTTCAACTAACCAATTCCACTTACAACAGCAATACTGGTGGAAATGTCCACACCATGTCTTGGATTTCATTTAAATTAGCCCTTTGGGGAGTCTTTAATTGCATTTACTGTAGCAGCTATGCAATTCATAACATGCAGATTAACACATAAAATTTAGATATCAGCAATGTCCAATGCACATTACCAATCGCAAAACTACATTTGTGTTTTATTTCCATATCATTTTTAACTAATCTTTCCTTTTATGGCATTTAATAAGTCCCCACTGCACATACTACACTGTTGCAGCATCGATTTCTCTTTACCCACTCCTTCATTATCACATTTTTATTATGTATTACAGCTGGACACCTCTATCGATTACAAAAATAAATAGTTAGTTAGTTAATATCGTGTGTGTGTGTGTGTGTGTGGGTGTGTGGTGTGTGTGTGCGTGTGTGTGGGTGTGTGGTGTGTGTGTGTGGGTGTGTGGTGTGTGTGTGGGTGTGTTTTGTTTTATGCTTGTATTCTCACGCATATAGTTACATATCTAGATACGCTCATATATATTTAAATGATAAAATTCTGTAAAGTTTTACAGATTTTTACAGTGCCAGTGATGGACTAGATCTGTAGTCTTCAAATTAGCTTTCTCCTTTCTGGTTTTGAGAAGCCTAATTTCTCAAGATTGGTATTTATATGTGTTACATATTCCAGGGCCCCAATAATTACAGGTATAAACTTGAACTTGTAATCTGGATTTCTCAATAGTTCAGCATAGATATTTTCTTTTCCACTGATCTTCAGCTTTATGTTAACATCCACTGGACAGTTAATATCTACAACTGTACACAGTTTTTCTTCTCTGTCCCAGATCATTATATCAGGCCTGTTGTGCTTACATTTTATTGAGATCTTCACTGGGATATTCCACCAATACTCCATTTTATTATGAGTGGCTATGGCTTCTTCCATACAGTGGGTTCTTATTTCTTTGTCTTTGGGGTTATCCCTTTGACTAAAACAACGTGTCTCATCATAACTGCTTATGATGTGGGTGATATCTTCAGTGTTAACTCTACAAAGTCTGCATCAGTTGTTACATTTTACTGTTCATCCTGCATCTCTATCCCTTTTGTGTACCAGATATTTGGTTGATATTTCTTGTTCCTGGATTGTAAACGCATACCCTTCAAAGTATTGGTCCTTGATAGACTGCTTTGATGATCAACATTACTATCATCTCGGAGCTTTCTACTAAAATATCCATGCGTAGTCTTCTGCTCATACAGGCTCATCCTTTCGTCTGATGATACGTGGCGGTAGAATCGTGCGGCTTCTTTGAGCATGTATTCTAGGTTATCAGACAAAGAGAGTTGCTCAAGGAGTTGCCTTCCCAGTCTTATGATGTTATCAACCTCATGTATGCGAACTTGGTCAAGGGATGCACTTCGACACTTGGTGGTTAAAAGATGTTGTCGAAGGTATATGATGAGACATACAAAGGTATTTTGACTCGATGTTAAGCCTCTTTCACATCGTTTTCGTTTTAGGTAGAGGCGGTCTACATCACTGTTTATGTGGAAATTATGTGTGCTTGTTAGTATTTTTCGGGTTTCCACATCAATGGCTCGGATCTCATCAAGAGTCCAATCAAGTAGCCCAAATGTTGGTATGAGTACTGGCACTGCAAACACATTGTGAGCCACTGTTTTATTCGTATCAGGACAATTACCCAGCTTGGTGGATTACCCTCTCTTCAATATATTAAGAAATCTTAAATCATCATCTGTTGTTCTTAGAGGTAATTGTCCTTGGAGTGGGGGAGTTACTGTACATGGGGAGGGGGTTAAATGTCCCAGACTCGTTTTATTGAATGCAGAGAGTTTTGAGGTCCACATTTTCTTTACTCAGTTGTAATATTCTTTAGTGACACGTGTTTTGTTATAGGTGCCACTGTAAAATATATTTTTATCTATACCTAGATACCTATAAAATTCCTCGTCAGATAAAGGGGAAACAATCAAATCATTGATGGAGATGTTACTAGTTTGGTTTGTAGTCTTCCCCCTTTTCACAACCTTATAAGA
>NC_043016.1:7093937-7096437 GCF_006345805.1 Octopus sinensis | reverse complement strand
CACCATCTGAATGTGGCCGATACCAGCGCTGTCTTGACTGGCTTCCGTGCCGGTGGCACGTAAAAAGCACCCACTACACTCACAGAGTGGTTGGCGTTAAGAAGGGCATCCAGCTGTAGAAACACTGCCAGATCAGACTGGAGCCTGGTGCAGCCTTCTGGCTTCCCAGACCCCAGTTGAACCGTCCAACCCATGCTAGCATGGAAAGCGGACGTTAAATGATGATGATGATGATATTCAGATGAATATGGTACTTAAGTTGAGGCACCAGAATTTAGTACAGTATTATGTATACAATTTCAAAATAAGGTGATCAAAATCAAAATAATCAACAAGAACATCCAGAGCTAATGCAGTACAATCGTTTCAAGCAACTCGATTTAATTGAACAATGCAATCATTACATCAATTTAAATGCAGAGCAATACTCAGCTGCATTTAAACTGATGTAATGATTGCATTGTTCAATTAAATGGAGTTGCTTGAAACGATTGTACTGGATTAACTTTGGATATCCTTGTTGCTTATTTTGATATATATATATATATATATATATATATACATACTGATATATATGAGAGTATTGTTGATTGCTGGAAGCACAGTGTATTGTTTGTGAAATGTAACATATCTGGAATGGTACAACAACGTAGAGTGGACTACAATACATGATAAAAATAATTTAATTATTTATAGTCAAATATTTTGGAACATAAAAATTCCTTCTTCAGAGATTGCTAGGAAGAATTAGACTGTAAATAATTAAATTATTTCTAACAGTTATTATAGTCCACTCTGTTTCATTGTACCATTCCAGACACGTTACATTTCACACACATGTGTGTGTGTGTCTATATATATATATATATATGTGTGTGTTAGGTGGCAAGCTGGCAGAAACGTTAGCACGCGGGCGAAATGCTAAGCGGTATTTCGTCTGCCGTTACGTTCTGAGCTCAAATTCCACCGAGGTCGACTTTGCCTTTCATCCTTTCGGGGTCGATAAATAAAGTACCAGTTATGCACTGGGCTCGATATAATCGACTTAATCCGTTTGTCTGTCTTTGTTTGTCCCCTCTGTGTTTAGCCCCTTGTGGTCAATAAAGAAATATATGTGTGTGTGTGTGTGTGTCTGTTTGTCTCCCAACACTGCTTGACAACTGGTGTTGGTGTGTTTACATCCCTGTAACTTAGCTGTTCAGCAAAACAGAACTAATAGAATAAGTACTAAGCTTTAAAAATAAGTATTAGTTGATTTGTGGCCACAAATGAGTGAAACAAGAAAAAGATATACAGGCATACCTTTTCTTAAGTCGTTTTAATTTAAGTCATTCTCAATTTTGTGTCAGTTTTTAAAAACAATAAATGTTAATATAAAAATCTCGTGAAGTCATTTTACGTGACTTTACATCTGTCCACCACTAATACAAGAATCTTAAAGGTGGCAAGCTGGCAGAATCGTCAGCATACCGGGCAAAATACTTAGCGGTATTTCATCTGCCGTTACATTCTGAGTTCAAATTCCGGTGAGGTCGACTTTGCCTTTCATCCTTTCGGGGTCGATTAAATAAATACCAGTTAACTACTGGGGTCGATGTAATCAACTTAATGTCTTTGTCTGTCCTTGTTAATCCCTTCTGTGTTTAGCCCCCTGAGGGCAATAAATTTGGAGGAGGAAGATTTCACAGATTTATTTGAAGTCAAATAAATCTATGAAACCTTCCTCCTCTAGTCTAGCCTAGAGACAAGTCAATTTGACTTAAGTCGTGTCTCTTGGAACAAATTAACCACATAGGGTGAGGCATGGCTGTGTGGTAAAAAGCTTGCTAGGTCCCAGTACTTGAGGGTTTAGTTCTGTTCATCTGAGAGTAATCTGAATGTTAAATGGTTAAGATATCTTATTCCTCATTCCCAGACTTTCATACACAAACTCTGCTAAAGTCAAGAAATGCAATTATATTATTCCACACTGATACAAAATAACAAGTTACAGTGATGATAGAATGCAGCTTCAGTTACATGCATGTGACTTGTTATTTTTTCTTTTGTTCTTTTTGAGAACGTGTTAGTATTGTTTGTACTTTTTGCTGGCCTTCAAATGTTAGCTTCTATTTCATCTGATAAACATGAAACAAACAACATACATGCAGGGCTTTTTTTTTCCTTCTGTTTATATTTCCAATATGGTAATTGCTGCCGACGCAATATCAAGTTGGTATAATGTGTGGGTAAGTGTGTGTTTATACACACAGACACACACACACAGCTAGACATATAGACATACATAAACAAAATCAAATACCTATATACGTAAGTGCATTCATACACACGTGTCTATACATACAGATGTTACACCATTCATGATATAAGTTGAAGAGTGATGGATGACTGTAAGTCAAGAGGTTGCAATCAACCAACGATATTTGTATATATATATATATAATATATAATATATAAAATTTATAAGTTTAATTATTTAAATAATTTTTTATTTTTAACT
>NC_043016.1:7051437-7091437 GCF_006345805.1 Octopus sinensis | reverse complement strand
GATTTGCTCGACTAAAGGCAGTGCTCCAGCATGGCCACAGTCAAATGAGTGAACAAGTAAAGAGTAAAAAAGAAAAAAGAGTAAAATTACTGAAGATGGAGAGAATTTATATAACAAAATTGTATTGGCCCTCTCAGGACATCATTGGTCCTCAGCACATCATCAGTTATGCTTCAGTTTACATGTTTAACTCATGTTCTAAAACTAAATCTCGAACTTAGTACACAGAGAACTATCAATAAATTCTAGAACTGCTGGTTTATGGTAAAACAACAACAGGGAAAGATACATTATATAATGTTGCCAATGATTCGTTATGTCTGAATAAAGAATAAAAAATGGTCATAGCTGGAACATCTTTGATTACAAGGTTAAGCAAGGATTAAGGTTAAGCAATGGTTTAACAAACAGCAGCGATAGAATTTAAAAGACCTCTGCTGATGAGTGAGTGAGAAAGAGAAATACATACCTTTCCTACTTAGGTCTTCCTCAATTAGTTTGTAATTATGCCAATCATATTTACCATCCTTATCCACTTGGACAGCAATTAAATTCTTAAAAGAGAAAATAAAAAAAATTAAATACAAACACTGAAGTATTTGGTATAATATATATATATATATATATATATATATAGGGAGAGTTTACGAAAGAAACAAAAGACGAAGACAGGTGGTGTACAAAACAAACAGATGTATTAGTATAACGCTCAGGAATAGAAAAAGTCTTTTACATTTCGAGCCTATGCTCTTCTACAGAAAGGGACACAGAAAAAACAAGGAGAGAAAAAATGTGTGTAGTGGCTAACAATATATCATGGCATAAGAGCTTGTAGGTGTATCCCAAGTCCCAACAAACCACATCAAGTAGTAAGAGGTATCAAAGGTCACTTAAGGTAAGCAATCCCATTGTAATACCTATTTCTTTACTGCCCACAAGGGGCTAAACATAGAGGGGACAAACAAGGACAGACAGACGGATTAAGTCAACAATATCGACTCCAGTGCGTAACTGGTACTTATTTAATTGACCCCGAAAGGATGAAAGGCAAAGTCGACCCCGGCGGGATTTGAACTCAGAACGTAGCAGCAGACGAAATACTGCTAAGCATTTCACCCGGCGTGCTAACCACTCTGCCAGCTGCCCACTGTAATACCTCTGATGGCTAAATATGGGTTTGCTTCACTAGATTATGAATATTTTCAGTATAATAAATCCAAAACAATTACAAAGAGTATGGGACATCTTCAAATTTTTCCTTTAATTTAACAACATAATTAATTAGTTGAAATGACCGACACATGTTTCTGCTGCATAGAGTATGTACAGCTGCATATGCAACCCATGACGACCTGCTATGCACCTTCATTCTTGGTCCTTCCACAAGTGTGGTCCAAAGTGAACTAAGTTTATTTATGCATGGCTGCCTATTTCATTATCTTATTATGGTTTAAGACACAAAAGGAAAGTGCGGTGGAGATATCGAAGTTTGATACTGCTATAGAATATACTTTGCATCTGACCTCAAGTTAACCTTAGTCCCAGGATGGGACTGAGAGTTCTAAATATTGCATTTCTTTTTTTCTTCACCCTTTTCAAGCCTAGCCAGGTTCATGGGCCCGTTTTCCCAGTTTCTATGGCATATGTGTTTCCCCTAGCTGGATGGGATGCCAGTCCATCGCAGCATTACTCAAGAAACAGGAAGAAAGAGTGAGAGAAAGTTGGGGCGAAAGAGTACAACATATGATCTATTAGAATTTACACACCATAGAAAGAAGCCTCTTCACCCATTCTACACAGCATATTCCTTGGATAACGGAACAACAACTTTAACATCCAAGATGTATTTTTATTTTCATATTTCCCTTTATACTTTCTGTATCTCTCCCTTTCCAAAATAACTTTTTATATAACGAACTCTTCTAATCCCTTCTATTGAAACTCTCTTAACTCGTCTCTGATGATGAGATATCATTTATTTTCCTGAAACAGCTGTTAAGACCACTTTTCTCTTTATAAATGTCCTAGAAATATCACATTACCTTGGCCTTGTTATCTTATTTTATTTAACATATACACTCTCACACAAGACCTGCCTTAGACTCCTCACTCGTACTATTATTGGACTGAGAGTTTAACAGCGGTCCTTCTGTGCACTTACATAGCCACACCTGCCTTTTGGGTCTTCTGGACACCAAATCTTTTTGTGCATGTGCATGCATGTGTGTGTGTGTGTGTGTGTGTGTGTGTGTCTCTGTCTGTCTCTAACCATCACTTGACAACCAGTGTTTATGGCCCTGTAAATTAGCAGCTCAGCAAAAGAAACTGATAGAAGAAATACTAAAAAATAAGTCCTGGGATAGATTTGTTTGGCAAAAACCTATCAAGGGGCTGCACCAGCATAGTTGCAGTTAAATGAGTGAAACAAGTAAAAGATAAAAATATGTATATGTATAATGTGTGTATTAACATACACACACGCATAAATATATATACATTCATATATATATATATATATATATATATTTATTTGTGTGGAGGCGCAATGGCCCAGTGGTTAGGGCAGCGGACTCGCGGTTGTAGGATCGTGGTTAGGGCAGCGGACTCGTGTTTGTAGGATCGCGGTTTCCATTCCCAGAGCAGGCGTTGTGAGTGTTTATAGAGCGAAAACACCTAAAACTCCACGTGGCTCCGGCAGGGGGGGGGGGGGTGGCGATCCCCTGCAGTACTCTTTTGCTGCAACATTCTCTCACTCTTTCTTCTGTTGGCCTGCTCGCTTAGCCAGTGGGGTGGCGTCATTTGAAGACTAAAACAATGCAACGCGCATTGTGACCAGCGATGTGTAGCAAAATCTGATAGCCTGGTCGGTCACGGTGATCATGGTGATATATATATATATATATATATATATACACCCATAAACTTTCTATATATAAACATTTATTCAACCATTAAGTACTTGTAGAAAATAAATTTAATTAAATACACAAATATTTGGTATAAACTACATCCAACATATAGATGGCTGGATGGATCTAATAGACACACAGATAGATAGATAATTATAATTCTAGCTAATCACCTCATTAGCACATCGCGTCTGAAAACCTACAGGAGATATCAAGTGAAATTTCTAAGCGTTCGGTCTATTTACATATTGTGATATGCCCAAGTGAACTCATCCCAAAACATTCATTTGATTAATGGTGCCTTCAAATCATGACACCTGAGGAAGTGAATGGACTATAGAATTATTACATATTTCCATATAATATGACATGTATTAAATAACACTGTATGAAATAACATTGTATGAGATATGGTATAAGAATATTATCTGTTTATGGAAACAATTGTAATGTCAATTTGATTTCTCCTCTCATCATTTAAATTATTAATCTATATATATAAACAGCAAAACGTGTGTGTGTGTGTGTGTGTGTGTGCATGTCCTTTATACAAATCCACAATTTTTCAGTTAGAGGGCTCACACTTTCTATGGTCATTCAAAACCGTCCAAGGGTGGTCGTGCACATCTTTACATTTCCCCAGTCACCCCGCAAAGCCATTAAAAATCAAAAGAAGTTATTTTTTGTGAATTTTCTATCCAAAACCCAATCAAAATGCCCGAAACTTGATACGCCAATTGAATGCCAGCTAGCTGTATGTGATTGGTCAGAGATTTGGACAGTACTCGCGTGTAGGTGCGCACGCATGCAGCTGTATATGCATGCACTAGCACTATGACCCAGCATTGCCAGATCATAGTGCTAGTTCTATATATAATGAGTAAATACTACCATGCTTGGAACAGTTTGGCAACAGGAAGAACATCCAACCACAGGAAAATGTGCCTTAAAGAATTTTCTCTAACCTATACAAGCATGGAAAAATGGACATAAATATGATGAAAATGATAATGATGTTGATGATGATGGCAGCAGTGGTCTTGGTGGTGGTGGTGGTGGTGGTGGTGGTGGTGCTTATGTCTTGTGAAAACATTCATATATCCTGATGTGAAACTACTGTTTTATTGACATGATCTACATCTCCCAGCACTGGCGAATTAACCAAGTTTGTAAAATACATTGACCAGTTGCTGTCTGGTAAAGCATTCCCTAGCAATTCGTTGTCTGATTCCGATTGGGTGTTAGCTAAGACGGCACGTTTCTCTGTGAGCTGTTCTGGCCAGATGACAAGTATTATCTTTGGGAGGTGATGCTTTGTTATTTTGATAGGAAATTTTAAATCCACACCAAGGCTTCAAGCCAACGGCTGAGTTGAAATAGTAATCTTCACCTTGTTTTGTTATCCTATGTTATTTTGCTGTCAATCACAATTACAACACTGACATATGACCCCCACCCATGTGTGTGTGGGGGGGTCGTGTGTGTGTGTGGTGTGTGTATGTGGGCATGTGTGGTGTGTGTATGTGTGTTTGTGTGAGTATGTGTGTGGCCTGTGTGTGGTCTGTGTGTATGTTGTGTGTATGTGTGCGGTCTGTGTGTATGTTGTGAGTATGTGTGTGCATATGTGTGTGATTACATATGTATGTGTGTGTGTGTGTGTATTGTGGTGTGTGCACACAAGTGGATATAGATTTTTCCCTTCGCCTCATTTCTATTCTATCATTCTTTCATGCGCACCAGCATCACTACACATACAACAAAACATTTTTACCTCCTTTTTATCTAAACTTTACAAACCTTTTTGCACTCAAGTGCACATCTTGCAGCTATGTTGCACTGCCATTTTGTATACTAGTGTCATACAATCACCTTTCAATCTTTGTTAATAGCAGAGGTAATAAATGATAGTTCCTTGAAGTTTTTCCAACCCATTCCTTGGCTGGCTTGCGTGCCGGTGGCACGTTAAAAGCTCCAACCGATCGTGGCCGATGCCGGACCCCCCCTGGCACCTGTGCAGGTGGCACATAAAAAGCACCCACTACACTCGCGGAGTGGTTGGCATTAGGAAGGGCATCCAGCTGTAGAAACTCCGCCAGTTCAGACTGGAGCCTGGTGCAGCCGCCATGGCTTCCCAGACCCCGGTCGAACCGTCCAACCCGTGCTAGCGCGGAAAACGGACGTTAAACGATGATGATGATGATGATTCTCTCATTAACAGCTTTCAAAACAAAATACCTACTTCTACTACAAGTTTAGTCACATCTTCACTGTTTTAATGCCCTATTTTTCTATGATTGCATGTGTCGGACAGAATTTGTTATGGGAGATATTTTTATGTCCAGATGTCCTTCCAGTCACCAACAATCGGTTTTCTTGTTTCCAAGCAAGATAATATTTCCCTGTACCAGGGCATGTTTTCACAAAAGACTGGAAATAAACAACACTGCTTGTATGACAGTGACGTTCATTTCACAACCATCAGGTGATGCCAAAAAGCATGGACAAACACATATACAGAAACTGAAAGAAGCTCATTATACATATATATATATATATATATATATATATGTTCTTGAGAACACATTCTTCGTGGTAAATGATGAGTTTGACATCTATTTCTAGCATACAGGTTGTCCACTATTAGTGGTCATTCGTCTAAATTTTGTGTGTATATATATATATATAAATTAATAATAAATATT
This sequence comes from Octopus sinensis, assembly GCF_006345805.1. Lineage (NCBI taxonomy): Eukaryota > Metazoa > Mollusca > Cephalopoda > Octopoda > Octopodidae > Octopus > Octopus sinensis. The sequence goes on along the minus strand of NC_043016.1, from coordinate 7,085,826 downwards.
AGGGAATAAATCCAAACTTACAGGGAAAAATCAGATTTAGGATTGAATCCAATTTTCATCATCATCATCATCATCGTCGTTTAACGTCCGTTCTCCATGCTAGCATGGGTTGGACGGTTCGACCGGGGTTCTGGGAAGCCAGAAGGCTGCACCAGGCTCCAGTCTAATTTGGCAATGTTTCTACAGCTGGATGCCCTTCCTAACGCCAACCACTCCGTGAGTGTAGTGGGTGCTTTTTACGTGCCACCTGCACAGGTGCCAGGCGGGGCTGGCAACGGCCACGGTCAGATTGGTGTATTTTATGTGCCACCGGCACGGAAGCCAGTCGAGGCAGTGCTGGCATCGGCCACGAGTCGGATAGTGCTTTTTACGTACCACCAGACCAGGGATCCTGGCTGGTTCAATTCGATTTCGATTTCGCTTGCCCCAACATGTCTTCACAAGCAAAGGGGGTTGGCAAGGGTGCCTGTCGTACGGTCGCATTGGAGTATTTTACGTGCCACGGCCACGAGTCGGATAGTGCTTTTTACGTACCACCAGACCAGGGATCCTGGCTGTTCCAATTCGATTTCGATTTCGCTTGCCCCAACATGTCTTCACAAGCAAAGGGGGTTGGCATGGGTGCCTGTCGTACGGTCGCATTGGAGTATTTTACGTGCCACGGCCCCGAGTCGGATAGTGCTTTTTACGTACCACCAGGCCAGGGATCCTGGCTGGTTCAATTCGGTTTCGATTTCGATTTCGATTTCGCTTGCCCCAACATGTCTTCGCAAGCATGGGGGGTTGGATGGGTGTCTGTCGTCGGATGAGGTTCTATATCGACTTCGCTTGCCTCAACCGGTCTTTGTGTCCAGGGAGGAAAGGCATTCATAAGTGGGCTGGGCTCACTTGTCCTGCCTGGTCTTCTCACGTACAGAATATTTCCAAAGGTCTCGGTCTCTGGTCATTTCCTCAGTGAGGCCTAAAGTTCGAAGGTCGTGCTTCACCACCTCGTCCCAGGTTTTCCTGGGTCTACCTCTTCCACGGGTTCCCTCAACTGCTAGGGATTGGCACTTTCTCACACACCTATCTTCATCCATTCTCGCCACATGACCATACCAGCGCAATCGTCTCTCTTGCACACCACAACTGATGCTTCTTAGGTACAACATTTCTCTCAAGGTGCTAACGCTCTGTCGAGTATGTACACTGACATTACACATCCATCGGAGCATACTGGCTTCATTCCTCACGAGCTTACGCATGTCCTCAGCAGTCACAGCCCATGTTTCGCTGCCATGTAGCATGGCTGTTCGTACACACGCATCATACAGTCTGCCTTTTACTCTGAGCGAGAGGCCTTTAGTCACCAGCAGAGTAAGAGCTCCCTAAACTTTGCCCAGGCTATTCTTATTCTAGCAGTTACACTTTCAGCGCACCCACCCCCACTACTGACTTGGTCACCTAGATAACGGAAGCTATCAACTACTTCTAGTTTTTCCCCCTGGAAAGTGACGGAAGTTGTTTTCTGCAGATTTTCGGAGGTTAATGCTCCCGAGCATCTGCCACATACAAAAACTATCTTCCCAGTTAGCCTACCTTTGACATTGCTGCACCTCTTATGTGTCCATAGCTTACACTGGATACATCTTATAGAGTTTCTACCTACACCTTTTCTACAGATCGAGCAGGGCCATCTTCCTGAAGATATTTGTGGATTGTCTACCTTTCTACTTATTAGTACTTTGGTTTTAGCTAGGTTGACTCTAAGGCCCCTTGATTCTAAACCCTCCTTCCACACCTGGAACTTCTCCTCCAGTTCTGATAGTGACTCGGCAATAAGAGCAAGGTCGTCAGCGTAGAGGAGCTCCCAGGGACAGCCTGTCTTGAATTCCTCCGTAATTGCCTGGAGTACTATGATAAATAGGAGGGGGCTGAGTACTGAACCCTGGTGGACCCCAACCTCTACTTTGAATTCTTCTGTGTACATGTTGCCAACCCTAACCTTACTTACGGCATCTCTGTACATGGCTTGCACAGTCCTCACCAGCCATTCATCTATCCCTAGTTTCCTCATTGACCACCAGATAAGGGATCGGGGGACCCTATCAAAAGCTTTCTCCATGTCAACGAAAGCCAGGTACAGGGGCTTATCTTTGGCTAGGTATTTCTCCTGCAGCTGCCTTACCAGGAATATAGCATCAGTGGTACTTTTTCCTGGCACGAACCCAAACTGCATCTCATCTAAACTAACTCTTTATAGTAAAATATTATATTATATTAAATTAGAGACAAAACCACTATTAGGCAAATCATACAATGAAAAACTTAAGCCAATACATAAGATTATTTAATTTATATTATTTAAATATATAACAAAATTATTAAAAAAATATAATTAATTATATTTTTTTAATAATTTTGTTATATATTTAAATAATATAAATTAATCATATGTATTGGCTTAAGTTTTTCATTGTGATTTGCCTAATAGTGGTTTTGTCTCTAATTTAATATAATATATATATATATACATGGAGGCGCAATGGCCCAGTGGTTAGGGCAGCGGACTCACGGTCGTAGGATCGCGGTTTCGATTCCCAGAACAGGCGTTGTAAGTGTTTATTGAGTGAAAATACCCAAAGCTCCACAAGGCTCTGGCAGGGTGTGGTGGTGATCCCTGCTGTACTCTTTCACCACAACTTTCTCTCACTCTTTCTCCTGTAGGCCTGCTCGCTTAGCCATTGGGGTGACATCATTTGGAGCGCATTGTGACCAGCGATGTGTAGCAACATCTCATAGCCTGGTCAGTCACAGTGATCACGGTGATATAATACACACACAAATATGAATTAGAAGCAATGTATGTGCTTTGTTTATTTGCCAGTAGGTTGCAATTTGATGAGGTGGAGATGAGTCTCTTTCAAAGCATTGGGTGTTAAAAAAACCCTGAAGTCATAGACAGGTAAGACTACTTAGTCCAAGTCTCATTGTATAATTAGTGTATAATTAAATTAAATACGATTCTATATAATATTACTTGTTTCGCTATCATTCACAACTGATTATAAAAATGATAACTTGTGATGTCCTTTAGTTACCTGATGAATTCCAATGTTATGTAACCACACCTTGCAGTCAACTTACTTAGTTATTTTGGTCAACCTACTAAGTTTTTTCTTAAGTGGAAACTGTTAACAAATTTCAAATAGTTGCAGGTATGACTGTGTGGCAAGAAGCTTGCTTCTCAACCACATGGTCCAGGGTTCAATACCACTGCACAGCATCTTGGACAAGTATCTTCTACTATAGCCTCTGGCTGACCAAAGCCTTGTGAGTGGATTTGGTGGATGGAAACTGACAGAAGCCTGTCGTGTGTGTGTTAGTGTGCCTTTGTGGTGCTTATTCTATCAATCTCCTTCACACCTCTAGCCCTGTATGTGTGTATGAATAGAAAAGTAGTTGAAAATGAACTGGGATTCATTTAGATTTTTTTATGTTAAAACTTTAAAGACTTAACCAGTTTCACAGATTTCTCTGATTATCAAAAATTGAGATAAAAGGACATGGAACTGTGTTGCAACTGTCTTATTTCCGACCAGAGTTGTAAGATTCTCTTGTTTTTACAAAGAGAACATGACTCAAATTAGTAGCTGTTTTGGACATGATTTGATTGGATGAGTATGATCATGTAACTAGGTTTAGAAAGTTTTATAAGCTCCCCAACACATCCATTCTTTAATATCATGTGACAATATGTTTTATGTTTTAAGTTAGTTGTCATGGCTGAGCGAACGTGTTGAATGACACTCCCAAAGCTGCCACAGTTCAGTGAATTTGTTTAGTAGAGAATTAAATTTTATGCCTAGGTACACAGATACAAATTTAGGCTGACGTGGTTGAGAGAACATGTCTAGTGACAGTAAGCAATTAAAGCTCTCTAAATTTAATTTGGTAGACTGGACAAGAACTGTTCCTAAGTTGCCCAGTGACTAAAGGTAATCCAATGCATATTCAACTTCCTTTAGATACATCATCATCATTATTTAACATCCTTTGTCCATGCTGGTAGCATTAATGTTGCTTAGCACTGATGGAGGAAGTAAAACAATTGAAAGGTGCAGAAACCATTGTGAGCTTCAATTGACAGCTGATGAAGAAAATGTCATGCAGTGCCAGCTGCATATAAAATGGTGGTGGTGGTGGTGGTGGTAGTGGTAGTAGTCGTAGCAGCAGTAGTGGCAGCAGTAGTGGCAGCAGCAGTAGCAGTAGTAGTAGTAGTAGTAGTAGTAAGTACAACAACATTGTTGGGAAAGGTTAACATGATACAAAGTTGCTTGAATGTTCCAGAAATGATAATAATAATAATAATATCCAATAACATATGTTAAGAAAACAAATTAAGTTTTTAAGAACATTGAAGGCTAACCGCATATGTAATACTGCGTAAAATCTACTAACTACTTCATATTATTGACATTTTACAAACATTTACCATATTTGGCAATCTCATACCACATGTTAACGCACCGGGGAGCACAAAGTATATCAACATTAGATTGATCAGTCCCCTAGCACCACACAAAATAGACAATTAAAATAAAAACTGTATCATTCTATCCCAAGTTATTAACTTTGGAACAACATATTTTGAATTTTTTTTTTTTCACAAAATGTGTGCAAAATTCAACATAACAGAAACAAATAAACAGGCATATGATGAAAATAATCTCTCTATATATAAACGGCAAAATGTTTGTCTGTGTGTCTGTCCTTTATACAAATCCACAATTTTTCAGTTAGAGGGCTTGCACTTTCTATAGTCATTCAAAACCATCCAAGGGTGGTCGTGCACATCTTTACATTTCCCCAGTCACACCGCAAAGCCATTAAAAAATCAATAGAAGTGACTTTTTTGTGAATTTTCTATCCAAAACCCAATCAAAATGCCCAAAACTTGATACGCCAATTGAATGCCAGCTAGCTGTATATGCGCATGCACACAGCTGTATATGCATGCACTAGCATTATGACCCGGCAACACCGGGTCATAGTGCTTGTGAGTAAATATAAGGTTAAACTTTAGCCCTCAAGATTTTAAAAATCAAATAGAAAGGGTATAAATAGAAATGAGGGTAATATTTTTCTATACTACATGCATATTTTACAGCAACACTCTACCCATCATAAACAAAAACAGAACACTATATCTATATGATGTTGGGAAAGAAGAGAAGTCAGATGTAAACTGCATCAGAGGTTGCCATGATGCTATGTAACTCAGATACATTATCAAACCAAAATATAAAATTTCAAAGAAAGAATATACTATAAAAACACAAGTAACGATTACAAAATACTAACAACAATAATAAAAACACAGAGAATATAAACCATGCAAATAGGACTAACACATGGAAAAACTGATGAAGCAAAAAACAAAAAATGAGGATCTTTTCGGCTTGGACGGCAGTTTTTTAAAATAATTTCCACGTAACTAAACACTTTTAAACTTCGTATACTGGTAGAATGTGTTTATAAAACATCTTTTTCTCTTGGCTTTATTGAGAAAATTCTATGGTTTGTAAGATATTTGTTTTTTTTTTTCTTCAATTTCTGCAATTTCAACCAATCAATGACGTCCATTGAGGTAAAAAAAAAAACATTCTGTGCCGTATGAATATGTCCCTCGTTTAAGAAACAGATTGAGTTTATTTACGTTTGCGAAGAAAAAAAGATACCCTTCCCCCCACCCCTAACCCTAACCCTAAATCTAAAAGAGATTGAAATGCAATAGATCGATACTAGGGTCATAATTATGGGTGACAATTTCATATGACACCACTAGAAAAAATTGCCGTTCAAACCGAAAAGATCCAAAAAGGAGAAAGCCAAACTCTAAACCAAATCAGACCAACAACATCATAATCAGAACTGCACAAACAAAAATATTGATTAAAAGGAACATAGAAGACAGAAAATTTTAAAAGGTAGAAATCATGTCCTTGATACTATAGAACTGAGTATAACTCAAGAATTAAGAGAACTAGAAGATCATTCTATGGACCAACAAAAGCATTTCACAAGGATGGAATTTAACAACAAAACACACACACACACACACAACTTGGTTACCACATACTTAATTAAAGAAGATACAAATATCAATATTATCAGGCTAAATGAAATAAGCTCTACATTTAAAGGAAATTGGGTGCTCACTGTCTTGGAGCCGATCAATAGGAATATCAAAACCCAAATAAGCATGTAAAGCAAATACGCAGAGAAAGATAGAAAACATGATAAAGGATCTGATAATTGTAATGAAATCAATAAAGAAACAAACAAAATTATAAATATATAAAAGAGAGAGACAAATATATGAAAGAAATATGTTGTAAGAATTAACGATAATCAAGTAACACCTAAAACAAGAGACTCTTGCTAGATCACAAAGAATCCATCAGGATGGAAAACGTCCATGATTCTTTGAATGGAATAAAAACAGATCAGATCCAAACACAAAATGATTTTATCAAGAACTTGATAAAAATAAAATAGGAATTCGATGCAGTTCCAACAGCAAGAAGAAGGAGAAGAAATTTATGGCCATTGAAGGACTGTGAATGAGATTGCTGAAAATAATACCAGCATCTGAATAATCATCATCATCATTTAACGTCCACTTTCCATGCTAGCATGGGTTGGACGAATGACTGAGGTCTGGCGAACCAGACTCCAATCTGATCTGGCAGAGTTTCTACAGCTGGATGCCTTTCCTAATGCCACCTACTCCGAGAGTGTAGTGGGTGCTTTTACGTGCCACCGGCACGAGGGCCACTTAGGTGGTACTGGCAACGGCCAAGCCCAAATGGTGCTTTTTATGTGCCACCTGCACAGGAGCCAGTCCAGTGGCACTGGCAACGACCTCGCTTGAATGTTTCACGTGCCACCAGCACAAGTGCTAGTAAGGCGACGTGATAACGATCACACTCGAATGGTGTGTTTAACGTGCCACCGGCACTGACAATTAGTGAAAAGAACACAAACAGCAAGCATTATGAAAGTAGCAGGAAATAAGATTCCAAACTTTCGGTTAAAATCCATGAGCAAAAGATCTTTCTATGGACCAATGAAACCTTCTCGCAAGGATTAAAACTCAATGGTAAAACAGCAACAACTGAAATTTGGCTGCCACAGGCTTAATTAAAACAGATACAAATACCAATACTACCAAACTAAATTAAATAAACTCTGAAATCACAAAAGAGAAATCAATGCTCTTCTTTGATCCAATCAATAGAAACATCAAAACCCAAGCAAACAACATGTAAAGCAAGTATACAAGAAAAGATACAAGGTGTTAGCGGAAGTTCAATGAGACACCAAGAGAGCTATACTAACAACACACCTGACGGGCTCACTCATCCACAAGTCTTAAGAAATCACCAAAACCCCAGCAGTACAGACCTTTCGTAAAGGTCTGTGGTGCTGGAGTTTCAGTGATTTCTTAAACCTACAAAGCCTTAACAACACAAAAAAAATTAATTACATCAGATTAAATTATGAGCCTAATTTTTCTTATGAAAGGAAAAATTTTTGCAGCCAGAGTCAAAACAAACTCTAGTATATAACATATTTATTTTTATTGTTACTAAAAAGATGAAATGGAAAAATGGATCCTGAGCAAGATTATTATCTTGGCACAAAGAGAAGAATAAACTAAATATTTTATCAGATTTTCTTATTGTCAACAGTCAGCTATCAACATAAAATATATTTGTATTAATTATTCTGTTAACTGCGTGGGTATGGATGTGTGTATGCATGTATGCATGTATGGCTGTATGTGGATGTATATACATATTGTGTGTGTGTGTGTGTGTATATAAGGGCATATCATACCAACTATGAAATATGAATAAAATGACCTCAAATCAATAAGATTCACAAAGGTAATCTTTTGACAAGAATTTAACTTTTTTTGACCAGTCCTAAAAATATTCCATTTCTTTATTCCTGATAGTCTAATCTAGGGATGGGAAACTTTTCCTTAACTGGGAGCTGCATCATACCATTTCCAAGTGGAAGATGGCTGCTTGATAAAACACATTACTCTTTTACTTGTTTCAGTCATTTTACTGTGGCCAAGCTGGAGCACTGCCTTTAGTCTATATATATATATAGTGGCTAATACCATAGCGGATCTATTTTTAGCGCAAGAGTCGACCATATGGTGGTCACCCTCTTATATTTGTGTATATATATATATACTCTTTTACTCTTTTATTTGTTTCAGTCATTTGACTGTGGCCAAGCTGGAGCACCGCCTTTAGTCGAGCAAATCGATCCCAGGACTTATTCTCTGTAAGCCTAGTACTTATTCTATCGTTCTCTTTTGCCGAACCGCTAAGTTATAGGGACTAAAACACAACAGCATCGGTTGTCAAGCGATGTTGGGGTGACAAACACAGTCACACGAACATATACCCACACACACATACATACGACGGGCTTCTTTCAGTTTCCGTCTACCAAATCCACTCACAAGGCTTTGGTTGGCCCGAGCCTATAGTAGAAGACACTTGCCCAAGTTGCCACGCAGTGGGACTGAACCCGGAATCATGTGGTTGGTAAGCAAGCTACTTACCACACAGCCACCCCTACGCCTATATATATATATATGAAATAACTCTTGCACACTTTACAGTGAATTTTTTACTGTTCCTAATTTTATTTGTCTTAGTATGAAACTTTACATTAAGCTGGCATCTCCTTAATTATTTCATAATGGTAATAATGATGATTACTAGTGTAAATAGATTATAGTTTAAAATATTGAGGTATAAAAAGAAGAAGAAAACTCATTGATATTTTATTAAAGAACTAATTTCATTATCTGTATCAATGAAATTTTTGCATATTCACATTCTTTACCATATTTTCAATATCAGGTAGAATTTGAGATGCGGCTACTCTTAGTTTAGTGAGTCTTGATTTAGTTTTAGATTTAACATGTTTCATTCTTGAAAATAGTTGCTCACATAGATAAGTACTTCCAAAAATAGAAATAAAATTTCTTGCTTTTTTTAAGATCTGGGGATATTCTTCTCTTGGCAAAGACTTATACAACTCCAATAGAGATGTCTCTTTGAATCTCAGATGGAGACTGTTACTTCCTCAGAGCTCAAGTAATTCCATTTGAAGAATTTCAAATGGAGGCAACATCTTCTTCAAATCCTTAAATCCTTAAAAATGTTTTAGCCCGAAGGCCACGGCCATGCTGGGGCACCACCGCCGGAAGAAGAAACAATTGTGAAATAAGATTCTTGATGATTAAAGTTTTGAAATCTGTCAGAGAATTCCTTCTTGAGTGATTGGAGTTCATATGCAAAAGTAGAGAAATATGCTTGTCCATGCCATGCCAAGGTCGTAAAGTGGAAAACATTTCCATCTCTTAGTTGCCTCTCGCAAAGCTGAAGTTTGGTTTGAAACACCTTGACACGTTTATACATATCATGAACAAGTTGACCTCTACCCTGCAATTTCAAATTCAGTTCATTTAAATAGGATGTGAGGTCCATAAGGAAAGCTAAATCATGAACCCGGTCTTCCATTCAAAGTCTCTTAGCACATAGAATTGCTTCAGCATCCTACCCCTACTTATCCATTGTACCTCACAATAAATAGGCAAGGGTACTATACACTGCTGAAGGTGCAATGGCCCAGCGGTTAGGGCAGCAGGCTTGCAGTCATAGGATCGCAGTTTCAATTCCCAGACCGGACGTTGTGAGTGTTTATTGAGCGAAAACACTTAAAAACTCCATGAGGCTCCAGCAGGGGGTGGTGGCGATCCCTGCTGTACTCTTTCTTCTGTTGGCCTGTTCGCTTAGCCAGCGGGGTAGTGTCATTTAAAGGTTAAAACAATGCAAAGCGCATTGTGACCAGCGATGTGTAGCAACATCTGATGGCCTGGTCGGTCATGGTCACGGTCACGGTGACTATACTCTGCATCAATATCTTCTAGGAATCCTTTAAATTGTTGATGATTTAGGGCTCTTAACTTTATGAAGTTAACACATGACACAACAATGGACATGATACTTGGAAACTTCATAAATTCTGCTGAAGAATCATACAGTGAAATGCAATGATGCTGTTGGGTTCCTTGTACATTGAAATCTCTGCTTTTATTTTTGAAATGAATTCGAGAGAGAGAGAGAATGAGAGTGATGCTTTAAGACAGAGAGAGAGTATAACATGTACACTGTACAGTGAGAGAGAGAAGGAGGGAGGGATGACGAAATTAAATTCAAAATTAAAGCACAAGTTTAACCCTTTCGTTACTGTATTAATTTTGAGATGCTCTGTGTTTCTTTCAATCATTTTAAATATAACAAAGAATTGAGTAAAAGAACTTACTTATCATTAAACAAGTGTTAGGAACATAAATTGTGACCAAGGTTTGGTGGAAGGTTTTAATTCAGAAAATAAGACATTTGTACTCAGAGCCAGTTTCAGCCGGTTTCTGCCAGTTTGGTAACAAAAGGCTTAAGAGGTGAAGGACAATAAGGTCAATAATTGGAAACTCTGAGAAAAATGTTTTGCTTGTGAAAGTTAGTAACCCAGAAACTTTTTGAGGGCCGAATGCAGCCTGTGGTCCACGGGTTGCTCCTGCATGGTCTAATCTCTTCTCACTACCATTTGCAACTACTTTTTTGTCTTCTTACCTCCCACCCCTTTTTCTTTCCTTCTTTTTTTTTCCTTTTTTCTTCCTCTTTCCTTCTTCCTTCTTTTCAGACATGCTGTTGTATTTACTTTTTGTATTCTTTTAATATTTTTTATTCTCGTTTTTATATTCTTTCTTTTATTTCCTATTTTAATATTTTTTCTTTGTATACTTTTAAGAAAAAAATCTGTTGCTATGTGAACAACCTTCTAAATTTCAGTTTAAACTGGTTATCAAAAAGCTCAAAACTCATTAGAATAACTGGAAACATTATCATTGAAATAAAAATTATATCCAAAAAGCCAGCGCTACTCATTTTTTCAAATATACCACAATTTACCAAGAACAGGAGTGGCTGTGTGGTAAGTAGCTTGCTAACCAACCACATGGTTCCAGGTTCAGTCCCACTGCATGGCATCTTGGGCAAGTGTCTTCTACTATAGCCCCGGGCCGACCAATGCCTTGTGAGTGGATGTGGTAGACGGAAACTGAAAGAAGCCTGTCGTATATATGTATATGTATATGTATGTGTGTGTGTGTTTGTGTGCCTGTGTTTGTCCTCCTAGCATTGCTTGACAACCGATGCTGGTGTGTTTACATCGCCGTCACTTAGCGGTTCGGCAAAAGAGACCGATAGAATAAGTACTGGGCTTACAAAGAATAAGTCCCAGGGTCGATTTGCTCGACTAAAGGCGGTGCTCCAGCATGGCCGCAGTCAAATGACTGAAACAAGTAAAAGAGTAAAAGAGTAACCTCTTTTTATAATACTACTACTACTACACACACACACACACACACACACACATATATATAATACTACAACATATAAACAGCAGAAATATAACAAAAGATGTTACTCAGAGTTTCACGTTTCCGTTCATCGGACAGTTTTATTAGAATGGAACAGAAATGATGATATAATAATCAAACATAAAATAGTTTAAATGATACACTTTTGAAACTGGTATTGTTTCGTTGGTCCTTTCAACTAACGGTCTTAAGCATGCAATGAACAAAATTCAGTATAAATACACCTTGTAAAATTGAAGAAAACCTTAAATTGAAGGGAAGAGTCTAAATACATATACTCTTTTACTCTTCAACTTGTTTCAGTCATTTCACTGCGGCCATGCTGGAGCACCGCCTTTAGTCGAGCAAATCGATCCCGGGACTTATTCTTTGTAAGCCCAGTACTTATTCTATTGGTCTCTTTTGCCGAACTGCTAAGTGACGGGGACGTAAACACACCAGCATCGGTTGTCAAGCAATGCTAGGGGGACAAACACAGACACACAAACATACACACATATATATATATATACATATATACGACGGGCTTCTTATAGTTTCCGTCTACCAAATCCACTCACAAGGCTTTGGTCGGCCCGAGGCTATAATAGAAGACACTTGCCCAAGGTGCCATGCAGTGGGACTGAACCCGAAGCCATGTGGTTGGTAAACAAGCTACTTACCACACAGTCACTCCTGCGCCTATATGGTAAATAATTTTATACAAAATATAAATGAATTAATGCATTAACAGTTATATTAGCAGTTTTTTCGTCCAACCATGCCAGCATGGAAAACGGTCGTTAAACAATAATGATGATGATGATGATGATGATCCATTGAAAAATTAACGATTAAAAATGACAGATATTTTTCAGCAGCTTATACACATATTAAACCATCTATAATATACATATATACACTAAAATATACATTTGCATGTACATAGTTATATACATATATAGACATTTATAGGTGAGACATAAATATATACACAAATACACATATGTAAACACACATACACGTCGCATAAAATCTCTTGGAGTAAGCATATACGGATCAGTTGTTACTAAGAAAAGAGATGAGAAGCACATTAAGAGTTGGGATGAGGGAGAGAAAAAGGGGAAAAAAGGAAAAAGGGGAAAAAAGGGAAAAAAGGAAACTGCAAACTAGCGAGGGAAGGGAGAATGAGGTTGCTGTGTCAAGATGCCAAGGAATATCAAGTAGGAAAAAGAAAGGAGAGATGCTTCACGAATTGCGCTCAACGAAGGCACACAGAAAATAAAACTACATAGGTATATACACACGTAACTATAGATATGCATACAAATACATACATGTGGTTACATATATAAATATACACAAAATTTGTACGCTAATACATGCTCACATAAAAATAAGTATATACACGTACACATATACATCCATGTGCGTATGCTCTTTTACTCTTTTATTGTTTCAGTCATTTGACTGCGGCCACGCTGGAGCACCGCCTTTAGTCGAGCAAATCGACCCCAGGACTTATTCTTTGTAAGCCCAGTACTTATTCTATCGGTCTCTTTTGCCGAACCGCTAAGTGACGGGGTCGTAAACACACCAGCATCGGTTGTCAAGCAATGCTAGGGGGGACAAACACAGACACACAAACACACACACGCATATATATATATATGTATATATATATATATATATATATATACACATATATACGACAGGCTTCTTTCAGTTTCCGTCTACCAAATCCACTCACAAGGCTTTGGTCGGCCCGAGGCTATAGCAGAAGACACTTGCCCAAGATGCCACGCAGTGGGACTGAACCTGGAACCATGTGGTTGGTTAGCAAGCTACTTACCACACAGCCACTATTGCGTATGTAGATAAATATAAAATTACATACACTTACATGTACACGTACGGGCACATACGCATATATATGTACACCCACAAAATATACATACACATAAAAACAAATGTACAGTGACACATCTACATCATAACGTATATACACAAACAATTTCAAAAGCTGCTCGGTATATAAAATCAAAATACAGATAAAAAGGCATTTCAAAACGCAGCACCAAATAAGGAATCATCTACAAATTAAATGTAACAATTAAATAGGTTTGTAAAATTCAATATAATAAAATAAAATATTAAAAAAATAAAAATAAAAATAAAAACCTTGACTAAGGCTAAGCTTGAAAATCTTTATATATAAAAGTGAAGTTGTGTGTCTGTCTCCTACGATTTAGATTCCTAACTACTCCCACATTTTGTGGTGCAGTTTAACCAAAACCGGGTATCTTATAGTCGTGATTCATATCGAGCCCTTCTGGGTATTAGCACGCGTCTACGATGAGTCTACGATTTAAAAAAAAATTACCATCATTTTTTATCCATTTTAATGCATTTTTTCGCTATTATATAAGGGAAGTAACTCTCTAAAAATGTCTACGATGAGTCAACGATTTAAAAAAAATCTACCATCATTTGTTTTCTATTTTTAATGCATTCTTTTGCTATTTTTTGGCTATAACTCTCTAAAAATGCTTATATAGTTATTTCCCTTACAAACCCGAGCAACGCCGGGCGATACTGCTAGTAAGATATAAAACAGTCTAAGGTTTTCTTAAAGAATGAGTCAAAATATATTCAATATCGTTGCAATGCGAAACAACCATATATTATTAGAATGACAAATTCAAAAGTAGCAGTTGAAAATAATTCAAAAGTCGAAACATACTGTCCATATGATATTTTGTCAGTTGATGTTTTAAATTTTGTTGTGTGCCTGCAGGATTTTAAAAGTTTGTGTCTCTGATTTAAAGTGCTTTTATCCTGGAACAAGATGAAAAATTTTTCCGAAAGGCATAAATTGCATCTTATGGGTCTTTTATGAGCTCCATTTCTGTAAGCTGATGCTTTGTCTAAGATTTTCCATGTTATATTGAAAGGATGGGTTTCATTTTCTTTTAATTCCCAGACTAGTTGCTGTCCTGTTTTCTGTGGCAAAAAAATCAGTTTTTGAAAGAATTTTCAGAAGCCCTGTGTGTTTTGTATTCTTGCAAACATGAATGGGTTATTCCTTGGCAATGTATAAGGATCCATTTCAGGAGCAATGGGTTATTTCACTTGGATGTTTAAAAATAAAATATATTAGTAATATGTAGTAGATATAAGAATCCCTTCTGGGGGCCCTATTATCGATTTTTTTCCAACAATCTAAGTATGTGACTAGTTTTCTTGAAATGAGTTCTACTTACGTGTCAAGTTTCATCAAAATCAATAGAACGATGTAGGAGTTAGATAACAACACCACAAACAAACACACCCACACATATGTAGTAGATATGTATATGTACTTAGAATATATATATAATGATAAATCTCAGAGCGAGTTATAAACAGTAGCGGTAACACATCGTGACGCATATTTGCCATTTGAATGTCTATAGCCAGCTGGAGGAGATATCTTCCTGGGGCTACAAACTACAGCAGCATCACCCTTATGGGTTAGCCATATTCAAATGGCAAATATTGTGTCAATATATATATATATTAGATATATATATATATATATATATATCATCATCATCATCATCATCGTTTAGCGTCCGTTTTCCATGCTAGCATGGGTTGGACGGTCAACTGGGGTCTGTGAAGCTGGAAGGCTTCGTCAGGCCCAGTCGAATGGCAGTGTTTCTGTGTTTCTACGGCTGGAGCCCTTCCTAACACCAACCACTCCGCAGAGTGTAGTGGGTGTTTTTTACGTGCCACTGCACAGGTGCCAGACAGAGCTGGCGAACGGCCACGAACGGATGGTGCTTTAACGTGTCAACGGCACGGGGCAGGCGATGCTGGCAACGGACACGAACGGATGGTGCTTTTACGTGCCACCGACACGGGGCCAGACAGAGCTGGCAACCGGCTACGAACGGAGGGTGGGTGCTTTACGTGTCACCTGCACGGGGGCCAGACGAGGCTGGCAACGGACGCGAACGGATGGTGCTTTTACGTGCCACGAACGGTTGCCAGACAGAGCTGGCAAACGGCCACGAGCGGACGGTGCTTTTACGTGTCACCGGCACGGGGGCCAGCGAGGCTGGCACGGACACGGACGGATGGTGTTTTACGTGCCACCGACACGGGGCCAGACAGAGCTGGCAAACGGCCACGAACGGATGGTGCTTTTACGTGTCACCGGCACGGGGGCCAGCGAGGCTGGAAACGGACGCGAACAAGTGGTGTGCTTTTACGTGCTACCGACATGGTTGCCAGACAGACTGGCAAACAGCCACGAGCGGACGGTGCTTTTACGTGTCACCGGCACGGGGGCCAGCGAGGCTGGCAACGGACACGGACGGATGGTGCGTTTTTGCCACCGACAAGGGGCCAGACAGAGCTGGCAAACGGCCACGAATGGATGGTGCTTTTACGTGCCACCGACACGGTGCAAGACAGAGCTGGCCAACGGCCACGAGACGGACGGTGCTTTTAGTGTCACCGGCACGGGGCCAGGCGAGGCTGGCAACGAACACGAAACGGATGGTGCTTTTACGTGCCACCGACACGGGGGCAGGAGAGCTGGCAAAACGGCCATGAGCGAAGGTGCTTTTACGTATCACCGGCACGGGTGCCAGACGAGGCTTGACAGGACACGAACAGATGGGTCACTTAACCCCTGCTTTCTGATATATGATTTGATTCTGATTGTTCTCACTGGTCTTGCCGGGTCTTCTCATGCACAGCATACTTCCATAGGTCTCGGTCTCTGGTCAGTTCCTTGGTGACCCTAGAGTTCGAAGGTCGTGCTTCAACACCTCGACCCAGGTTTTCCTGGGTCTACCTCTTCCACAGGTCCCCTCAACTGCCAGGGTGTGGCTACTTTTCACACACCTATCTTCATCCATTCTCACACATGACCATACCAGCGCAATCGCTCTCTTGCACACAAACATCTGATTCCTCTTAGGTCAACTTTTCTCTCAAGGTACTTACACTCTGTCGGACTATGAACACTGACATTACACATCAACGGAGCATACTAGCTTCATTTCTCGCGAGCTTACGCATGTCCTCAGCAGTCACGCCCATGTTTTCCTGCCATGTAGCATGGCTGTTCGTACACATGCATCATACAGTCTGCCTTTTACTCTGAGCGAGAGGCCTTTAGTCACCAACAGAGGTAAGAGCTCCCTAAACTTTGCCCAGGCTATTCTTACTCTAGCCGTTACACTTTCAGCACACCCACCCCCACTACTGACTTGGTCACCAAGATAACGGAAGCTATCAACTACTTCTAGTTTTTCCCCTGGAAAGTGACGGAAGTTGTTTTCTGCAGATTTTCAGAGGTTAATGCTCCCGAGCATCTGCCACATACAAAAACCATCTTCATAGTTAGCCTTCCTATGACATTGCTGCACCTCTTATGTGTCCATGCTTACAATTGGTGCATCTTATAGAGTTTCTACCTACACCTTTTCTACAGATCGAGCAGGGCATCTACCTGAAGGCGTTTGTGATTGTCTACCTTCCTACTTATACGACTTTGGTTTTAGCTAGGTTGACTCTAAGGCTTCCTTCGATTATAAACCATGCTTCCACACCTGAAACTTCTTCCCAGTTCTGATAATGACTCAGCAATTAGAGCAAGGTCATCAGCATAGAGGAGCTCCCAGGGGCATCCTGTCTTGAATTCCTCCGTTATTGCCTGGAGGACTATGATAAATAGGAGGGGGCTGAGGGGACTGAGCCTTGGTGGACCCCTACCTCTACCCGGAATCTTCACTGTACTCATTTCCAACCCTCACCTTACTACAGCGTCCCTGTACATGGTTGCACAGCTATCACTAACCATTCTTCTATTACTAGTTTCCTCATTGACCACCATATGAGGGATCGGGGGGACCCTGTCGAAGGCTTTCTCCATGTCAACAAAAGCCAGGACAGGGCCTTATCTTTGGCTAGGTATTTCTCCTGAAGCTGCCTTACAGGAATATAGCATCAGTGGTACCTTTCCCTGGCACGAAACCAAACTGCATCTCATCTAAACTAACTCTCCTCTCTAATTAGTTGGCTTATGACCCTCTCTGGCAACCTTCATCACCTGATCCAACAGCTTGATACCTCTGTAATTATGTATCTAGGGCATCACCTTTACCTTTTGTAGCAGTTGACTATTATGCTGCTACACCAGTCATTGGTATGACTCCTTCATGTATCACTGATTAAATATACAGGTGACTAGGCTATAGCCGACACTACCAGATATTTTGAGCATCTCTGCTGTGATACCTGATGGGCCTGGGGCTTTCCCTGTCTTCATGCTTCTAATTGCCTTAGCTACTAAGGAACTATCAACCCTGATAGCTGGTCCCTCTGTTGGGTCAACGTTCGGCAGACTCTCTTTATCCCATTCATTTCTTTATTCAGCAACCCTTCATAGTGGCATCTCCAAGCCTCTCTATTTGCATCCTCGTTTAGCGCAAGTGAACCATCTTCCATGCGAACACACTTCTCTCCCACCACATCACAATTCTCTCTCACACACTGTCTTGCAACGCGAAACACCCCAGTCTTTGGTCCTCACGGCGCAGAACATTGGCAAATTTTTTCTTATCTGCTTCCCCTCTGGCTAGATAGACCTGTTCTAGCTTCCCTTTTAGCAGTCTGATACAATTCCCTGCTACCAACATTCTTCCAGTGCTTCCAAGTCTGTCTCTTTTCTCTAATAGCCCTGTCTACGACACTGTTCCACCACCACGTTCCTTGGGACGAGAGGGGACTTTGCACCAGCCACAGATCTGGTCAGTGGCTCTCAGCAGGTTGTCCCTTAGAAACGTCCAGTTGTCCTATACCAATGTGATACACGATCCCCTTCTACTTCGTCAAAGGCTTCAAGTAACATGTCTCTAAATCTCTGTCCATTCACAGGATCCAGCTTCCAGATCTTCTTCTCCATGTTGGTCGGCTTCTGGTTGTCCTCCTACTCCTGATCCTAAAGTCACTAACTACCAGTCTATGTTGTGGGGTGCATTCTTCGCCTGGGAAGGTTTTGGCATTTATAAGTAGCCATCTTCCCTTTGCCTGGCAAGGATGTAGTCAATTTGGCTGGTATGTTGGCTGATCGGAACATACCAGAGCAAGCACATAAATGTGAAAAACAAGGGGGAAAAAAGTGCTCAAATACCAGAGGTATATATGCTTGCAAGTTAAATACATTTTGAAATCTGATGATTGCTACAAATGTATGAAGGCACTAACTGAACTTTATGAATTTTACAAAATATCTTTTTTAATGTTTAACACACTTTAACATTGTAAACATATTAATATTTTTTTTTAAATACCATAATAAAAAATGTGAAAATCAGACAGTTTTAACTTTATTCAACTGATATATATATTCTAAGTACATATACATATCTACTACATATGTGTGGGTGTGTTTGTTTGTGGTGTTGTTATCTAACTCCTCCTACATTGTTCTATTGATTTTGATGAAACTTGACACATAAGTAGAACTCATGTCAAGAAAACTAGTCACATACTTAGATTGTTGAAAAAAAATTGATAATAGGGCCCCAGAAGGGATTCTTATATCTACTACATATTACTAATATATTTTATTTTTAAACATCCAAGTGAAATAACCCATTGCTCCTGAATGGGTTATTTCACGTGGACGTAAACACACTAGCATCGGTTGTTAAGCTATGTTGGGGGGACAAACACACACACACATACATACATATATATACATATATAGACAGGCTTCTTTCAGTTTTGTCTACCAATCACTCACAAGGCATTGGTCGGCCCAGGGCTATAGCAGAAGACACTTGCCCAAGATGCCACGCAGTGGGACTGAACCCAGCGAACCATTGTGGTTGGTTAGCAAGCTACTTACCACACAGCCACTCCTACACCTATATATATATATATATATATATACATATATACGACAGGCTTCTTTCAGTTTCCGTCTACCAAATCCACTCACAAGGCATGGTCGGGTGGGCCCGGGGCTATAGCAGAAGAAGACACTTGCCCAAGATGCCACGCAGTGGGACTGAACCCAGAACCATGTGGTTGGTTAGCAAGCTACTTACCACACAGCCACTCCTGCGCCTGATGATGATGATAATGATGATATATACTCTTGCACACACAGTAATTTATATATAATGTATACACACACGTGTATTATGCATGTGTATGTATAGGCCTGTCTATAAATAGTAACACAATAATCATCATCATCGTTATCATTATCATTTAACGACTGTCTTCCATGCTGGTATAGGTCGGACAGTATCAACCAATAGCGTAAACTTGCAAATATCTTAGCAAGCATGCTCGAAAATTCCCAAGTATATTTGATCCTATTTGAAGTCGATTGTAATTCTTTGGTAATCAACTTATTGAAAAAACCCTATTATCAGGAAGGAGTAAATGAAATTCATTAACTGAATATATTAACGAGACACAAGACACAATAGTGTGTTAATTGATGCAAGAGCCGGATGTTAATGAACTAACGAACTAAAAGAAAACCAAATATCTTGGCCAATGTATGCAGCGTGGATTTTTTTTTTTGTCCTGATTCTGTTGCCTACATTTAATACCCAAGGATTGACGATTATGGAAAGGCAAAACGAGCAGCTAAGTACATTCTAGGTAGAAAAAAAAAAGAAATAATAAATAAAACAAAATAATAATAATGATAATAATAATAATAAAAATAAAAAAATAATAATATCAATGATGATGATGATGATAATAATAATAATAATGTTAATGATAATAATAATAATAATGATAATAAAATAATAATAGTAAAATAATAATAATTAGTAATAATAATAATAATAGTAATATAATAATAATGATAATAATAATAATGTTAATGATAATAATATAATAATGATGATAATAATAATAATAATAATAATAATAATAATAATAATAAACCAGAGATATGTTGTGAAAGACCAAAACAATAAAGTTTGCTTATTGATCGACCGGTGATCATAATATCTCAGCGAAAGAGGTTTGACAAGCTCAGAAAAAATAAAGACCTACTCATTGAAATTGAGAAAATGTGGCATCTCACGGCGGTTACAATACAGTGATTGTAGGAGCACTAGGAATGATCAAGAAGGGAACGAAAATTATATGAGAATGATCCCTGGCTTACCATCCCTGCAAAAAGTGCCAAAAGATTGTCTTAACTGGTACATCACATGTATTGAGAAGAGCATTGTCGATGTGAGAACTGTTGCTGCTCAGGTATTTTAATTTAATTAAAAAAAAAAAAATAATAAAAATGAACGAACTATTGAGTTTGGTTTAATGGCCTACCAATGATACTATGAGTTTCTTTGCCCTAGGAGTCGGGAAGACACTCGGCAAGAAATGAAGCAAATTTGAAAGAAGAAAAAAAAAATAATAATAAATATAATAATAATAATCATACTAATAATAATAATAATAAGACGAAGAAGAAGAATATTAATGATAATATTAATAATAATAACAATAATAATAATAATAAAAAAAAAAAATAATAATGATAATGATAATAATGATAATAATAATAATAATAAGACGAAGAAGAAGAATATAATGATAATATTAATAATAAAATAATAATAATAATAATAAAAAAAAAAAAATAATAATGATAATGATAATAATGATAATAATAATAATAATAAGACGAAGAAGAAGAATATTAATGATATATTACTTAATAAAAAAATAATAATAATAAGTTGTGATGCATGTGCTGGTGTACCTTTATCAGACGGGTAGTCATGATGGGTATATTGGGCTTCGAGATATTTTACCCCCAGTGTCACTTTGATGGCATGAACTGCTCTCTCACTCAATAAAATAATAACAAAAATAATAATGATATGATAATAATGATAATAATAATAATAATAATAATAATAATAATAATAATAATAATAATAATAATAATAATAATAATAATAAAGAAAAAAAATGCAAACTCTCTTGTTATCTATGCTGCAGTTTTTACAGCACCAATGAAAAATGTTGCTACTAAAGCATAATTAAATAATTAATGAATTCACAGCATATAATTTAATTTTACTGCAACGATTACTTAATTATTGAAAAGTTTTTGTTACTTTGTACATAGGTGGAGACTATATACTGGTGCTCCATTGGTTATGGTGACAAGTGTTTCAGTTGATCCGATCAATGGAACGGCCTGCTCAGGAAAAATTAACATGCAAGTGGCTGAGCACTCCACAGACACGTGTACCCTTTATGCAGTTCTCAGAGATATTCTGCATGAAACGAAATGTGACAAGGGTGGCCCTTTGAAATATACGTACTACTCAGTTTTGCCAGCTGAGTGGACTAGAGCAATGTGAAATAAAGTTTCAAGAACACAACACCCCACCAGGAATCAAACTCACAACCTCATGATTGTGAGCTGAACATCCTAACCATTAAGCCATGCCATAATTTTCTCAGATATAAGATATATATATATATAGCAGCTATCTGGCCTCCGTGCTGGCGGCACGTAAAAGACACCATTCGAGCGTGATCGTTACCAGCATCGCCTTACTGGCATGTGTAAAAGATCCGAGCGAGGTCGTTGCCAGTACCGCCTGACTGGCATGTAAAAAGCACCCACTACACTCTTGGAGTGGTTGGCATCAGGAAGGGCATCCAGCTGTAGAAACTCTGCCAGATCAAGATTGGGGTCTGGTGCAGCCATCTGGCTCACCAGTCCTCAGTCATTCGTCCAACCCATGCTAGCATGGAAAGTCGACGTTAAACGATGATGATGATGATGATATATATAAATATATACATAATTAGGTAAATGGATATATAAGTAAAAAAAACAGATAAGTATGTAGGTAGGTAATATGGACAAACAAACACCCGCATACACACATACATATGCAAAAAAAACTGGAACACATGATTATATACACACATGCACACTTCACACACACACACAAGGACACAAATGGGGACACACATTCATACATAGCAGATGCACAGTCATGCAAACTCATGCATATAGACACACTCTAACACGCACACACAAAGAGACAGAGGTACATACACAAATTCACACACAGAAACACACACAAACACATGACCATATAGAATACATACATACAAACACACACGCATACATATACATATACATAGCACACTAAACCACATACACACACACAGACAAACAAAAAGAACACAGCTCTCATAATGGACGAGCCAAAAAACCAGTGAAGAGGTTGCAAGAAGCAATGAAAAATCTTTAGAAAAAAATAAGTAAATGAATGGAAATCGAACTGATGAGTTTGTTAATTAAATAAGGCAATAAAGCATTAAACGACTCTCTCCAGACCAATGAAATAGGCTTCAGTACATGAATACAACATATATATATATACATATAGGGGAGTTTACGAAAAAGAAACAAAAGACGAAGACAGGTGGGTACAAAACAAACAGATGTATTAGATAACGCTCAGGAATAGAAAAAGTCTTTTACGTTTCGAGCCTATGCTCTTCTACAGAAAGGGACACAGAAAAAACAAGGGAGAAAAAAATGTGTGTAGTGGCTAATGATCTATCATGGCGACTAACTCGGACAGAAGGGTCACACACCTAAAATATATTTTGTGTCTGGAGAGAGTCATACTGCCTTAATATCTAACACACTCACTGGTTCAATCTCCACTCATTATTTATTTATTTTTGGAATACATGGAAAATAAATAATAAAGGAGTGAAAATTGAACCAGTGAGTGTGTTAATTAATGAGGCATTAAAGCAGAATGTCTCTCCCCAGACACAAGAAAAAAATCTGAGGTCAAAATGGATATCATCAGCAAAGGGCAGAGAAGGGCATATAAGTCTAAAGTGGCACATATAAATATACAGACTTACTCACACACATGCAGTTATGTACCTACAGAAAGAGAGGGGGAGAGGGGATTAGGGGTGAGATGGGGAGAGGGGAGGAGAGAGGAGAGAGATCATTTCTCTTTTCATAGAATAAAGCATAAAACACATTCTGAAATTTGAATTATTTACATCACTATTTGCGACTAGGAAACATTACAAGCTTCCTTGGATTCTCCTAAATTAAAATACACCAGGTCTATGTTTTGCTAAATAAAAAAAATATGACAAAAATTAAAGCAGTTGATTCATTGTGTCTAGAGGGCCCACAAATGCTTCAGTGGATTTGCAGAATCTTTTACTAAATAAAAGATTTTACTAAAATAACCCTTTTTACTACCAATCCACCTGGAGCTTCCCCTGGTTCTATGACATAAAAATTAGTGTTTACTTGAAAGATAGACCGTTATGTAAACCTCCTCGAGGAATGTGAAGAAACAGGCTGGAAAGCAGAACATTTTCCAATCGAAGTCGGATGTAGAGGATTCGTTGGACACGGTGTGAGATGACTGTTGTTATCGTCAGGCCTAACTCATTGTAAAGCCAAACGACCATGACCGATATCCAAACTACAGCGGAGAAGGCTAGCCACTGGATTTGGTTAAAAAGAGACGATGAACGATGGCTAGAAGAATATTGAGCTTTATTTGATAACCAGCTGATCTAGCAAGTGGGGCCTCATATCAGGTGCGCACTGATGCCGTCGAGAGGTAGGCCCCGAAACGGCATGCATTCTCTCCTGATGACCCCATACACTTGCTGGCTTCTGGTATGCGGAGTTTTTGACTGGTAGCACTTGCATGTGCAAGTTGTTTGCAAGACATATAAATGTTCTTAAAATTCTAAAATTGTTCATTTGTGTTCCAAACACCAGCTAAATAATGACAAAGGTATTCTACTTAATTCTCAATTATTTCCAAAATTAATTAAAAGAAAGGCTGTGTAGTTCAACAGAATTATGGTAACAAAAGGGTTGAAGTGATCTAAATTAAAAGCTTCCAAGGCATAGGCATGGCTGTACGATAAGAATGTAGTTTTAGCAGCAGAGATTAGAGGTTAGAGAGAGGAGAATGAGAGATTTATATTCCTGAGAGTCAAGCTTTTTGTTTCCATATCTCTTCTGAAATATACTACCATTGTTCTAATTAATTTCAATATTTATGAAGAATTTAGAAAAATACCTTTGCCATAATTAACCCTTTTGTTACCATATTTCTGTTGAGATGCTCTGTGTTTCTTTCAATTAATTTAAAATATAACAAAGAATTTAGTAAAATAACTTAGTTACCATTAAGCTGGTGTTAGGAACATAAATTGTGACTAAGGTTTGGTGGAAGATTTTAATTCAGAACTTATGAAAACAAGACATTTAGTACTACAGAGCCAGAGGTGGTTTTAGCCAGGTTGGTATCGAAAGGGTTAAGCTGGTGTTTGGAACATAAATTAACACAAAGTTTTGATGGAAGAAAGTCTTAATTTTGATCACTTTAACCCTTTTGTTACCATATTTCTGTTAAGGTCACTTTTAGGTGGGTTAGAGTCACATAAGTGCTAAACCATAACATCCTACAAAAAATACAATGGCACTGCACTAGGTGGCCAGACTAGAAGCATAACCTTGTTTATCTTCATTTTAAAAGATGGGATGAACCCTTTCCTTACTGTATTTATTTTGAGATAATCTGTGTTTCTTTCAATTACTTTAACTATAACAAAGAATTTAGTAAAAGAACTTAGTTATCATTAAGCTAGTGTTAGGAACATAAATTGTGACTAAAGTTTGGTGGAAGAATTTAATTCAAAACTTATGAAAACAAGACATTTGTACTCAGAACCAGAGCCAGTTTCAGTCGGGTTGGTAAAACGAAAGGGTTAACCCTATCTGATATCATTCATTTTCTCTCCTGTAAAGAAAATTTTTTAAGCAAGATCTTAACAAATTATCTATTGCTTATGTGTAAGTTGGAGGTAATAGTGAGGGGTGAAGCGAGCACATATGGAGAAATATCATCAAATTTATCTCTCTTTATAGATTTTATTGGTTTGTTTAATTTGAAGTTTGTTTTGTGTGTGAGAATGAGGGAGACACAATCAGCCATAAAGCCAATCCTATTTTTAAACCCAACAGCTGGAAGTCAGCAGTAACAGCAGGGTGAGGAGGATTCTGTACACCTGTACACCATGTGGACAGATGTGTGTGTGTGTGTGTGTGTGTAACACACCCCAAAAGTACACAAAAAGAAGGATAGTAAATATTAGAGAAGATAAAAAATTTTATTAAATATAGACTAATTCTCAATATTGATAAATACTGGTGGTGGTGGTGGTGGTGGTGGTGGTTGTGTGTGTATGTGTGTGTGTTCTTTTTTTTTTAAATCAATATCAATTCTTATTTTGTTACATCTATTGATCTAACAAACAGTTTGTGAACAAATGTATTGTTGGTTGAAGTCTTTTTTTTTTTTTATCTTTCTAAGGGCTGATCACTAGAACTCCACATATCCCTGTTTGTCATGCAGAACAGCTACTAAAAAAAAGTACACTCACAAATCATCATCGTCATCATCATCATCATCATTAATGTTATCATCATTCTAACAAAAGCTTAACAGAATTTGTTTGAAGGAGGCTTTCTATGACTGAACACCATTCCTGTCACCAATCCTCACCTGTTTCCAAGTAAGGAAATACTCCCCTAAGGCCGAACATGTTTTTGTGGAAGAAACAAAGAATTCTATTCATATAAAAATCATGCTTGTTTACAACAATTGCCCAATGTCAACACAAAGACACAACACACACAAATATATATGTTTCTTTATTGACCACAAGGGGCTAAACACAGAGGGGACAAACAAGGACAGACAAAGGGATTAAGTCGATTACACCGACCCCAGTGCGAAACTGGTACTTATTTAATCGACCCCGAAAGGATGAAAGGCAAAGTCAACCTCGGCGGAATTTGAACTCACAACGTAGCGGCAGACGAAATACATATTTCTTTACTACCCACAAGGGGCTAAACACAGAGGGGACAAACAAGGACAGACAAACGGATTAAGTCGATTACATCGACCCCAGTGCGAAACTGGTACTTTATTTATCGACCCCGAAAGGATGAAAGGCAAAGTCGACCTCGGTGGAATTTGAACTCAGAATGTAACGACGGACGAAATACTGTTAAGTATTTCGCCCGGCGTGCTAACGTGTCTGCCATCATCATCATCATTTAGTGTCTGTTTTCCATGCTGGCATGGGTTAGATGGTTTGACTGAAACTTGTAAGACAGACACTGCACCAAGATCCAGTCTGATTTGGCATGGCTTCTTTGTCTGGATGCCCTTCCTAATGCCTGCTACACCAAGAATATAATGGGTGCTTTTTACATGCCACCATCATGGGTGCCAGTGATGTGACATTGGCATCAATGTGTGTGTGTGTGTGTGATGGCTGTCCAATCATGACTGGTGAAGACCATCACTGACCAATGTCCATGTAAAATGCCAACAATGCAAGTACATGAGGTTATTGCAGCCACAATCAGCTCCACCCAGCTCCACCCAGGTGGCTTCTATGCTTACTTTAGTGCCCTCCTACTTGACCAGCATTGGAAACACATCTCACCAGCCATTGCACAAACTAGAATTTTATGTCCACCCTAAAATGTCCAATGCTGTTCCTTGCATATCTGGTTTTATATGAAAGTGACCTTCTCCTAGAGACCTTCTCCTAGAGAAATTGAGGAGTACCTCACTCCCAGTGGTCTGCCAGCACTACGGTCACCAGCCTGGAATTTTTGAGGGCCTGTGATGTAGCTGGATAGTCACTGGACATACAGTAGGCTCATCTGTCCTTTTGACAGGACTTGCCTCTAGTCCTGCCAGGTTTCTGGCAACCCTTCTCACCAGGCAAGCCTAGTGAGGGTGCAGGTTTGGTTACCAAAGACCCAACCAGGCAACAGGTTGTACTGGATTCCATGTTAGCACACATGAGAAACTTCACAAATGACCTGATATATATATATACACACAATAATCATCACCATCTATATATATATATATATATATATATATATATATATATATATATATATAATATATATATATATATATATATATAAATCAGTAAATGGTGGGGTTGTGTTGACTGCACGCGGAAAAATGATAGGGGAAAAAATTATAATATTTCTTTTCCTCTTCCAAATCTTGAAAATTTGCCTTGAGATGATAAACCAGTTTGATTTATTATTATTTTTTCTTTTTTATTTTCCCTACACCCATTTTTATTAAAATTTACTTTCAAATTTTAGCATTCTGCCTTATTATAATTTTTCCTCTCCTATATACATATACATATACATACATACATACATATATACATACATACATACATACATACATCATTGCTTAGCATCCTCTTTCAATGCTGGCATGGGTTGGATGGTTTCACATGGAGCTGGCTATCAGGGAGCTATCCAGGCTCCCACAGTCTATTGTGACATGGTTTCACTGGCTGGATGCTCTTCCCAACACCAACCCACTTAACAGAGTGTGGTGTACACACACACACTCACAAGATTCTTTTACTTTCTCTCCACCAAAATCACACATAAGGCTTTGACTGGTCCAAGGATAAAAGCAGAAGATACTTGCCCAAGATTTCACATGGTGGAACGACAGCCTGAAATCATGTGGTTGACAAAATAATGAACAAAGCAACTTCTGGTGCACCATGCCAGAAAAACTGGTGAGGTACTCATGGATGGGATGTGTTTTTTGGAATAATGGTCTCATCCTAAGCTAAGCAACAATAATAGTAACAAAATTTAAATTTCTTCATCCTCGGGTAAACAATATCTGTCAGGATAATGTGCCTCAAAGTGATTACTCTGCCATGGTTATGAAGTTAATGTGCCACTGCATAATGTGCCGCCAGAGCTATGAAGTTAATGTGCCGCCAGAATCATGAAATTAATATGCCACTGTATAATGAAACACCACAACTATGAGGTAGACGTGCCATTGCATAATGTGCCACCAGAGCTATGAAGTTAATGTGTCACCACAACTGGCACAGTGCCGACAAAACGGCAATTTTAGAAAGCATAAATTGTTTCCAATGGTTTGGGGAAGGTTTAGCTGCTATTTCTGTCGGAGGTGGTGAAGCTGTTCCATCATTGGCTTTTGTTAGAGTATGTAGTTTATTTTACAGGTTGTTATTTAAGCTATCCCACCATGCAGTCCTCAAGAAAAAGAATGGAACATCATCATCATCATCATTACCATCACCAGTAGCAGCACCATCATCATCAGCAGCAGCACCATTATCATCATCAGCACTACCATAACCACCACCACCATCACTGCTGTCATCATCATCATCATCATTGTCATTGTCAGAGCCATCACCACCACCATCATCATAATCATATCAAGAGTGTTGTAGTTAATGTCAACATATGACTTTAGAATGTAAAAACATTCAAGAAATCTGAAGCAAAATCCATAAAACAATATAAAGAAATCCCTGTAAGAACTATGGAATAATGGCTTTGTTTGAAAGGAGGACTAGAGTAAACAGTGGCCATCTATCAGGTGACTTATCAGGTGTGTTTACTGAACATGTTCACAAATCTGACCTTCCCACACATGCCTGTCCACTTATTCTTATACTACATACTGTAGGATTTTTCTACGTGGTGATTGTTCAAGCTGCTAGAAACAGCAGCCAAGTGTTCTTCAAATGATATTCCACCAAAGAAAAACAACCACAAAAAAAAACTACAGCCAATAACCCTTTAGCATTCACAGGGTTCTGCCAAAATTAATGTTTATTTATTCTTTTATTTTTTTTTACTTGTTTCAGTCATTTGACTGCAACCATACTGGAGCAATGCCTTTAGGAGTTTTAGCTGAACAAACTGACTCCAGGACTTATTCTTTGGGAGCCAAGTACTTGTTCTATTGGTCTCTTTTGCTGAACAGGTAGGTTACAGAGATGTAAACACACCGACACTGGTTGTCAAATGGTGATGGAAGGACAAACACAAAGACACACACACACACACATATATATATATATCTACCAGAGTAAGCACATAAATGTGAAATAAGGTGGAAAAAATAGTACTCGAATACCAGAGGTAGAGTAATATGCTTTATTAAAAAGCAGCAAAAATATCACAAAAACTGTTACTCAGAGTTTCCCATTCCTGTTCGTCAGATAGTTTTGTTTCTAAACAAAGCAGTCTGATGAACAGGAACGGGAAACTCTGAGTAACAGTTTTTTGTGATATTTTTGCTGCTTTTAAATAAAGTGTGTGTATATATACGATGGGCTTCTTTAAGTTTCCCTCTGCCAAATCCACTCACAAGGCTTTGATCTGTCTGAGGTTATAGTAGAAGACCCTTGCCCAAAGGTTCCATGTAGTGGAACTGAAATCAGAGCCATGTTGTTGGGAAGCAAGTGTCTTACCACCACGCAGCCATGCCAGCACCAATTGTTCACATTGTTTTGAATTACTCGTGCATTATGTTGTAGCTTTGATATTTGGATAAGATAACTGTCAATTTTAGAATGACATTGTAGAGTAGGTGTGAGAGGCCGGATCTGGACAGTTTGAACATAAAACAAGTAGAATGCTTTAGCTGGATATGGCTGGTCAAAATGCTAAAGGATTAATATTGATTTCAAGTTTTGGCACAGGGCCAGCAATTTCAGGGAAGGGTTAAGCCTATTTACCTCAATCCCAGTGTTCAACAGACAAGATGAAAGGCAACGTTGACCTCTGCAGAATTTGAACTCAGGACATAAAAATAGACAAAATGTGGCTTAGAATTTTGCCAAGTGTACTAATGATTCTGCCAGCTTGCTGACCTATATAGCCATTAATATTGATTACTATATTATACATTAGATAATGTAGTTTTAGGTACACTGTCTGAATAAAAGTAAAATGTAATGGTCACACCTAGAATATCTTTGATCATAGGTCTGCTGGGTCAGGAGTGACCTAATATTAACCCTTTCGTTACTGTATTTATTTTTAGATGCTCTGTGTTTCTTTCAATTACTTTAAATATAACAAAGAATTTAGTAAAATAACTTAGTTATCATTCAGCTAGTGTTAGGAACATAAATTGTGACTAAGGTTTGGTGGAAGATTTTAATTCAAAACATTTGAAAACGAAACATTTGTACTCAGAGTCAGAGGCGGTTTCAGCCAGGTTGGTAACGAAAAGGTGAAACAGCAACTACAACCACTAAGACTAATTATTATACTCTACATCAGATAATGTAGTCATAAATACACCAACTCTATTTTAAAAAATACGATGATCACACCTGGAACATCTTTAATCAAAGGTTTACAGGTTCAAGATTGACCTGGAGTTTAACAATAGCAACAAAGAAAGAACACATTGGGTAATGTAATTCTGGGTTAGCTGCACACAAAAAAATGATGGAGTGGTCAAGGCTGGACTGTTTCTGATCATAGGTTTGCTAGATTGAGTTCGACCTGGAGTTAAACAACAACCAATTTCTTAGTGACATGCAGGTAGGAACAGGACCATGTATGTGCAGGCATGGTTCAGCCGTCTCTGGGTTTCATCTCACAGATGTCCAATTGGGTTCAAATCCGAGCTGAGAGCCAGCCACAGCATGGTTCAGGTGTTGTGATGAAGCTCATGGTGACTCTGGCCATATGGCAGGGAGCACAGTCCTACTGGAATGCGTGGCTATGGTGACATGTGAAGAATTGCATAATGTGAGGTTTTAAGGGTCTGATCAATAGCACTCTGCCTGAACCAACATTTTGGAACACATGGGACCCTATTCTCTGCTTCAGATCCATAGCACCCCACACATCTCTCTCCAAGACACATGTGTCTCTGTAGTGCTCACCTTTCCTACGCCACACCCTCACTCTGCCATCCGAGGTAGAAATGCAATACCAGCTCTCGTTAGAAGACTATTGACCTGCATTGTTGATGCCACCAATGTCAGTGCTGTGTAGCCCACTGTAGTTGTGTCTGATGGTGGCCAGGTGGTGACGAAGGGCCCTTGAGCAGGACAATGGCAACGCAGGTTGTTGGCAGCCAGGTAAAATTATACCATGTCATCACTGATGGGTTGCTGTCCAGTACCAATGGTCTAGGAAGCTGTCATGCTGGCCAGTCTGAAGTGAACACAGAGGTGTTGCAGGTGGATGAGATAGTCCTGCCTGGGCGTGGTCACCTGGAAGCACCCTCAGTGGGCACTGTCTGCAGTGTTGTTGGTATTGTTGTATTACTGTTGCAGGTGATAGATGGTGCTGACATGGACATTGTAAGCTTTCGCAACAACCAGGGTATGCTACCTTGCTTGCCGATAGCTTGTTCTCTCTGCACTGCTGACAGGTGGGTCATACCTGATGCATTCAAATTACAAATGCTAGGAATGTGGTTCAAGTTGGTTTTTATACCCATATCCTCCACCAGATGCACGTGCATTTCAGTTTTCATTACAACTGTTTGCAACTGCCACCAATGGCATTCAATGCAACTGCGTTTTGATGACTCGTTTCAGGGAAAGTTGAAAGGTTACCTGTAATTTGAGTCTCAGCCATAAACCAGCATATCTTGGAATATTTACACTTACATCCCCAAAATAAATCTTCAGAATTTATGATATAAAAATGACATTTGAAAAAATCGCGTTTTTTCTTGCAGTTCAGTGTATGTACAGAGGTTGATATATTTGACTAAATTTTCTTCAAGTCAGTGCCCCAGCATGGCCTCAGTCTAAAGATTGGAAATATAAAATCATAAAAGGATAACACCCAGTACACTCTGTAAAGTGGTTGGCACTAGGAAGGGCATCCAGCTGTAAAAATCATGTCAAAACAGATAATTGGAGCTTGGTGCAATTTCTCTGGTTTGCCAAGTCATGCCAGCACAGAAAATGGACATTAAATGATGATGATGATGAGGAGAATGAGGATGATGATGAGAAGGATGATGATGATGAGGAGGAGGAGGAAGAGGGGGAGGAGGGGAGGAGGGGAGGAGGAAAAAGAGGGGGAGAGGAGGAGGAGGAGGAACGCCATTTGATATCAATGCTATTCAAGCTTATATGCCCCAAAATTAGACTATTTTTCCTCAGTCAATATATGATGAAGGCTTGTAATTCAATTTACAAAATTAATGTTGGAATACTTACACCTTTATTAACATCCTCTCGATTGACTTTATTTGGTACGACAGCACGTTCAACAGGAAGAATTTCATTTCTAGTGGTTTGTTCAACAGACCCAAAAAGAAGTCGAAGTGCAAACGGTCCAAAAACAACACAAACAAACCCAACAATTAGATATTTCAACAGCGTTACCGGATGTCTCCGCATTTTTTAATTCTGTTCTTCCAATATGGAAAAAATATATTTAACTGAAAAGAAAAAAAGAAAAATATAAATAAAATTGTTGTTTGTTTTAGATTATTAAATATTTAGAGCAAAATATTTAACCCTTTTGAGTTTTCTGTTAAAATATATATACTGCTGTGCTTCAATATTAATTTCAAAAATAATGAAGAATTTAGTAAAATAACTCTTGTTATTAAGCTTGTGTTTGGAACAGAAATTAACATGAAATTTTGATGGAAGAAGGTTTTAACTGAGATAACTTTAACCCATTTGTTACCATATATGGTAATGGGAGAGACGTTTGCATTGGTATGATCATGTACTATTCTTATTCAAGCAGCTACACTTTCAGCACACCAGCCCCCGCTACTGACTTGGTCACCTAGGAATTGGAAGCTCTTAACTACTTCTAGTATTTCTCCCTGGAATGTGGCAGAAGTTGTTCTCTGCACATTTTCAGTGTTTATTGCTCCTGAGCATCTGCCACATACAAAAACTACCTTCCAAGTTAGCCTTCCTTTGATATTGCTCCACCTCTTATGTGTCCATAGCTTACACTAGGTACATCTTATGGAGTTTCTACCTACGCCTTTTTTCTACATATCGAGCAGGGCCATCTACCTGAAGGGATTTGTGGTTTGTTTGTGTTCCTACTTATTAGGACTTTGGTTTTAGCTAGGTTGACTCTAAGGCCCTTCGATTCTGATCCTTGCTTCCACACCTGAAACTTCCCCTCTAGTTCTCATAGTGACTCATCAATTAAAGCAAGGTCGTCAGCATAGAGGAGCTCTCAGGGGCATCCTGTCTTGAATTCCTCTGTTATTGCCTGGAGGACTACGATAAATAGGAGGTGGCTGAGGACTGGGGAAATGTATAAGTGGATGGGGAGTAAAGCACCAGCACAGTTTCGATTACCTGTCATTATCCATGGATTGCAGGAGCTTCATATTAGTGGTTGAGATAACAGTTTAATAATATACATGGAAAAAAATATCTTATTTAGTACGACACACCTTTCGACCTGTTCTTGGTGTCTTCAGTACATAAATAAATAAAAAAATAATAAAAAGGCTCACTGGAGATTCGGTTTTACATATCACTAAATGTCTGTCATAAATATATATATATATATATATATATATATATATATGTGTATTATATATATATATAATATATATATGTGTATATATATATATATATATATATCATCATCATCATCATCATCATCATTTAACGTAACGTCCGCTTTCCATGCTAGCATGGGTTGGACGGTTTCAACTGGGGTCTGGGGAGCCCGAAAGCTGCACCAGTCCAGTCAGATCTGGCAGTGTTTCTACAGCTGGATGCCCTTCCTAACGCCAACCACTCCGAGAGTGTAGTGGGTGATTTTATATGCCACCGACACAGGTGCCAGACGAGGCTGGCAAACGGCCACGCTCGGATGGTGTTTTTATGTGCCACCGACACAGGTGCCAGACGAGGCTGGCAGACGGCCACGCTCGGATGGTGTTTTATGTGCCACCGAC
>NC_043016.1:7011437-7043937 GCF_006345805.1 Octopus sinensis | reverse complement strand
TCAGAAATCAAAGGAAAATTAAAAACATTTACCCTATTATTATTATTATATATATATATATATATATATGTACTGAGCTTGTGCCCAATTTAAAGACCTTCCCATGGACCACAGGGGGAGCTGAAGGTAGCTATAGCAAGTAAACTGATACCTCCCAGCCATAACCTGGTTGATATTTTCTTTATTTATTTTCAAAAGTAATTTTATTATGGAATGGGGTATTGTGGGGTTTTTTTTACCCTCTATGCAAACTGTCAAATTTAGCCTAGCACTCTGTATATACAGGGAAATTCATGCATCCACACACACACACACACACACATTATTGAGTCGAGTCTACACTGCTTCTATCTCCCACATCTCATTCACAAACACTTGGTCAATCCAGTGACATAATAAAGGCACTTGCCAAAAATCCTTTTCCAGAGCAAATTAAACCCAGGACCAACAATGAATGTTTAAGAAACACCACAATTATGCCAGTACCATTTTTAGTCCTTAAGCTAGCATCATGTTTTTTTACAGTATAATTTTATCTACTTACCTTAGCTAATTAGCTTTTATTATATCTTAATATATCATTGCTATGATTAACTTGTTATTTCTAGCTGAGTGTCACCTATTGTAAATTTTTACAGAAGGCACAGACGATAAAGTAAATAACCTTAATGATTATCTAATTATTACATGCTGAAAAAGGATATACAGGCATTCGTTATTTAAATATATTCATATTAGCCAAGATGATAACTTTAACTTTTGGCTTCTCTGATTACACAGAAAGTGAGTGACACATATGCGTGTGATTAATAAGTATTTCACCACAATAAGCATTTCTCAGAGACTGCTTGTTTTCACACAACACCAAAACTTTAGCACTGAAAACATCATTAATCATAATATTGTCAACAGCAATCTGAATAAACGTCCTTTTAGTCCTTTTATTACAGCGGTTATTCAGTCACATGGCTGTCTCCAAAAATGTACAATGTTGCCAGTGGTTTAACAAGCTGAAGGGAAAATATGTATAACCGGGATGCAGTTACTGAAGAGCGCAGACTGTGCCGTGGGATTTTTACGAAAATATTTTATCAACTTGTTGAACAACATTGAATATAATTAATGCTCTGTGTGTCTGTGTGTGTGAATGTGCACGTAAACACACATAAAACTGTAGGTTTATACATAACTGTATGTGTGCATGCATGTGTATATGTATATATATATATATATATATATAGAGAGAGAGAGAGAGAGAGACATATATATATAACAATATCTAAAATTGGGTATACAGACCGATAGGTATGTATATATGTATATATATATATATATATATATATAGTTAATCCAAACATGAAAACACAAAGAGAAAACACAACAACGCGAGGATGTGGAACAAATATAGTATTATTGGACGCTCAGGAAGGACGGGAAGAAGGAGGGTTCTACGTTTGAAGTGGAGCTCTTCGTCAGAAACATAGGAAAAGGAAAGATCCAGAGAAGGGAAGACGGAGGAAAAAAATCGCCAACGGTACACACGCGGTCACATTTGTGGCCGTTTGCCAGCTCCGTCTGGCACCTGTGCGGTTGGCACGTAAAAAGCACCCACTACACTCTTGGAGTGGTTGGCGTTAGGAAGGGCATCCAGCCGTAGAAACACTGCCAGATCAGACTGGGCCTGATGCAGCCTTCTGGCTTCACAGACCCCAGTTGAACCGTCCAACCCATGCTAGCATGGAAAGCGGACACTAAATGATGATGATGATGATATATATATATATATAAATACAATAAGAGGCTTCCAAATAGGAAAGCCTTGTGCTAGAAAGAGCAGTAGAAAACTCAAAACCACCAAATTCGTTTTTGTGCCAGGCCACTGGTAATAATAATTTCTTATTAACCTATTGTTATTTATTATATATATATATATATATATACACACACACGCAAAATGGGACAAGAACACAAAATATCCGGACAGCTAGATATATATATATGTATATAAATTCTACTACATATATATATATGAATGTGTGTAAGGTAGGTGAAATAAACAACAGATGCTTTGCCCCATGCAGAAAGAAACTGCAGGAACTATTTAACCTTTTTGTCACCGTATTTCTGAAAATGATAAGATTTAACAAAATACTTTTGCCTTTTATGAAGCTGGAGTTTGAAATGATTTTCATGAAAGGTTTTAATTTAAATCATTTTAAAGAATTCTATATCAGAGAACAGGGGAATCAGTCTTAGATGGATTGATATTAAAATGTTTTAACCTTTTAATCATAGTAATAAAGCTCTTCCAATGGTGGTCAATGCTTTCCCAATGGTTGCTTGGAAACCATTCTGTATTTTCAGAAGATATCTCAGGCTCACAAGCATTTCACCTTTTAGCCATTCTCTTAGAGATTATGTTGGTCGTAATCCTTAAGCATTCAAATTGCTGTATCGAATGTAATGTTTATTTATTTGCAATCATCATCATCATCATCATCATTTAACGTCCGTTTTCCATGCTAGCACTGGTTGGACGGTTTGACCGGGGTCTGGGAAGCCAGAAGGCTGCACCAGGCTCCAGTTTTATCTGGCAATGTTTCTACAGCTGGATGCCCTTCCTAACGCCAACCAC
Source organism: Octopus sinensis (assembly GCF_006345805.1). Lineage (NCBI taxonomy): Eukaryota > Metazoa > Mollusca > Cephalopoda > Octopoda > Octopodidae > Octopus > Octopus sinensis. The sequence goes on along the minus strand of NC_043016.1, from coordinate 7,041,302 downwards.
TCCGTGAGTGTAGTGGGTGCTTTTTACGTGCCACTGGCACAGGTGCCAGGGAGGGCTGGCAACGGCCACAATCAGTTGGTGCTTTTTACATTCCACTGGCACAGAAGCCAATCAAGGCGGCGCTGGCATCGGCCACGTTCGAATGGTGAAAGACCACGTTCGGTTTTGAATTAATCATGCCTTATCTCATTGCTCCAGATTTCAGTGAAGTGTTTGTTCTATTTTAGAATAACATTGTAGGGTGGATATGAAAGGCCAGATGTGGCTAGTTTGAGCATAAGACAAGTGGGATATTTGGGCCAGATTATGGTCTGTTTAAATGCTAAAGGATTAATGAAAACTATGTACAATGGTCTTGCAGGTTACAAGACTACCACAATTCAGCTGACATCATGACAAAATGCTTCCGGTAGATTCTGTAAAGTGGGTGATCATAGGAAAGAGGTCCTGAACCATAGAGATTATGCCAAAATATAATATACAACTAAGATGCGGTTATCTAAGATGTCAATGAGTGCAGTAAATTTGAATTAAACATGAATCAAATCATGACTATCACTCCAACTCATGCCAGCATGTGAAAACAAACATAAAATGATGATAATGATAAATATATAATTATATATATAGGTAGATTTTACGAAAAAAACAAAAGACGAAGACAGGTGGTGTACAAAACAAACAGATGTATTAGTATAACGCTCAGGAATAGAAAAAGTCTTTTATGTTTCGAGCCTACGCTCTTTGACAGAAAGGGACACAGAAAAAACAAGGAGAGAAAGAGAGAGAGGGAGATAAATTTGTTTATAGTGATTAAATGTTTGTGTATACAAAGCTCACTCCCTTCATCAAGTTGACATTACCTGTCCAGGTGTACAGCACATCACACGTCAGGTGACGAAGAGATTGCAGGGCAACATAAGATGAAGTGTTTTACTCAAGAACACAATGCAATGCCTGATCTGGAAATTGAAACCACAATCTCTCAATTGTGAGTACAATATCCTAACCACTAAGCCATGTGCCTTCACATATTGTGTTCTTGAGCAAGACACTTTATTTCAGCTTGCTCCAGCTGACTCAGCTGTAGAAATGAGTTTACGTCATCAGTACCAAGCTGTATCAACATTTGCCTTCCCCTTGGATAAGATCAGTGGCATGGAGAGGGACAGCTGGTATGCATGGGTGACTGCTGGTCTTTCATAAACAAGCTTGCCCTGACTTATGCCTCAGAGAGAAACTTTCTATGAGCAATCCCATGGTCATCTCATGACTAAAAACGTTTTTACTCTTTATATATATATATATATATTTATGTATAACTAGCACTATGACCTGGCAACGCCAGGTTATTGTGCTAGAGCATGCATATACAGCTGTGTGTGTGCACACATACACGCGAGTACTGTCCAAATCTCCGACCAATCACATACAGCTAGCTGGCATTCAATTGGCGTATCAAGTTTCAGGCATTTTGATTGGGTTTTGGGTAGAAAATTCACAAAAAAGTCACTTCTATTGATTTTTTAATGGCTTTGCAGGGTGACTGGGGAAATGTAAAGATGTGCACGACCACCTTTGGATAGTTTTGAATGACCATAGAAAGTGCGAGCCCTCTAACTGAAAAATTGTGGATTTGTATAAAGGATACACACACACACACGCACATTTTGCCGTTTATATATAGAGAGATGCATAAGAGTGTGTGTGTTTACATATATATTTTAACAAGTACTTGTTTCATTATCCTGAGAAGGTTGAAGGACAAAGCGTGCCTCAATGGAACTATGGACTCAGAACATAAATTGCCATAACTAAATAAAAGATTGATACCCTAACAATTATACCAATTCTCATAATGGTACCAAATTTTGGTACAAGGCCAAGTATTTTAAGGGAAAAGGGATTTATTGATTTCATTGATCCCAGAGCTCAACTGGTACTTATTTTATTCATCCCAAAAGGATGAAAGTCCAAGTCAACGTCAGTAGAATGTGAGCTCTGGATGTAAGGCATCTTGTTCAGCATGCTGATGTTTGCAGCAGCTCACTGCCTTTGTGGCAATCCTTAATAATGGTAATTATAATTAATCCTGGCAGAAAATAATTTATTTCTCATAGAAACACTGACCCTTTCCTTTGTTATTTTTTTTTCCCCTTTTTTAGACAAGCATTAACATTGTGTCCATGACTCCTTTCTGGACCTCCACAATTGGAAGGAGAGAGAGGAAGGTATCCTCAAACTGGAGACCTGGATGCTTGTAACAAGCTGGAGGAGGAGGGGGGGTATTGGTGGTGGTGGTTGTGGTGGTGGAGGAGGCGGAGGAGGAGGAGGATGGTGGTGTTAAACTTGAGCATTGGAATAAGTTTAAAGATCAAGAAATAGGAAAACCATAATTTGCAGCACAGGAGCAGAAACACAACCTATTACCTTAACGAGTGCTTTAGCAATGATTGAAAAAAGAAACATAGCTCCAGGCAAAATATAAAGAAAGACACAGACACAACAAAGAGAAAATAGCAATGTAAGACATCATACACACTGTCAGATTAACCCTTTCGTTACCAACCCGGCTGAAACCGGCTCTGGCCTTGTAGTACAAATGTCTTGTTTTCATAAGTTTTCAATTAAAATCTTCCACCAAACCTTAGTCACAATTTACGTTCCTAATACTAGCTTACTGACAACTAAGTTATTTTACTAAATTCTTTGTTATATTTTAAAACAATTGAAAGAAACTCAGAGCATCTCAAAATAGATGGAGTAACGAAAGGGCTGCTGACCTAACAGCAAGAGTTGTGTATATTATGTGCCAAGTGTTTTAAAGCTTCTCCACAAACTGCTTTGAAACCTTCAATTTTTATGAGCTTCTTGGTGTTTAAGATTGATCTAGTATATGTGAAGACATGTGGCTCAGTGGTTAGAGCATCAAGCTCACAATCATGTAGTAGTGAGTTCAATTCTCAGACCAGGCTGTGTGTTGTGTTCTTGAGCAAGACACTTTATTTCGTGTTGCTCCAATTCACTCAGCTGTAGAAATGAGTTGCAACGTCACAGGTGCCAAGCTGTGTCGGCCCCTTTGCCTTTCCCATGGATAACATCAGTGGCATGGAGAGAGGAGGCTGGTATGCATGGGTGCCTGCTGGTCTTCCATAAACAATCATGCCTGGATTTGTGCCTTGGAGGGGAACTTTCTATGTGCAATCTCATAATCATTCATCACTGAAGGGGGGGGGGGTTATAGTATATGGAATACTCTAAGAACCATTAAACTTTAATTCTTTAATTACAATATTTCTGATGAAATATGCTGCCAAAATGGGGTTCCTTCAAAAGGATCTTTCGGGGTAATGCTGCTATTTGACAGGGTACAAGCCTGAAGATTGAGGAGTCTTTTCAGATTGAACTACTTCTTCTCTGCATTGATGATAGCTCACAGAATGTTGCAGGAAAGGATCACAAGACAGATTCTTCAAGCTGAGTCAACAGGCAGGAGATTGAGGAATGGACCGAGAATGATGTGGCTGGATAATATCCATTGTCACAGCTGGTCACACTTGGGAACCCAGCTGTAAAGTTTAATGATCGCTGCTTTTAATAGAACCCTATGGAGGAGGTGCATCAGGACTCTTTCCCCACAACCCTCCCAGAAATATTGGGACTAAGTTAAATGCCTACAAGTTACCAATTCCAGTTCGGGGATTCTAGACATACTCTGTTTCTAAGGTACTTTATACTTGCTCTATTACAACACTACTGTACACATACTCTGTTATTATAGTACTATTCAGATCCTTCAACTATTAAGAAATACCAAACACACAGCCATTTTTAATAGTTGAAAGATCCAAGATAGAGATCATGTTGATCCCACAAGATACTAAATTCTGTAGAAGCAATTCTGCTTATGTTTCATCACTATTTCTGATACAATTATTCTTGTAGTATACACAAACTTTATTACTATGATTCTATACACTGCTTTCAACTATTAAGAATGGCTGCATGTTTAAGGTTGATCTGATAGTTGGAATACCTCTGAGACCAAAAATATTTTATATGAAACAAATTAAATTAAACAGCAACAGCAAAAAGACAGATTTACTTTTTTTTTGCCATATGTCAGCTGCTAATTAATAGATCTGCCATTCTGTATCTCTATTTCAATGCATTAAATTTGTCATATATTAATTGGCCTTAATCATTACTCTGGTCTCATAAATAAAATCGGTTGAATGAATCAGGTTATTACTAATGCATTACAGACACTAGAATGGTAAGCATCCTCATTAAAACAAATCAGAATTTTTCTTTTTGCCATTGTATATAATTTCAATTTTAATGCTATATTTTAAGCAAAACTATTGTACAAATAATTTTGAATTTTGTTATATATTGGGAAAAAAAATCATAATTATAGACTTTATCAGTTATGACTTACCAAATATAATAATATTGTTTTCAACACATAATTTCAGTTCAAAATTCTTGCAAAACAAAAAAAAAGTTTAAAATTTATATTTTCAATGTTACACCATAAAACACAAGAGAATATTTAACTTAGTTGCTTAAATAACAATGATATGTATTAGTGACTTTGAAGTATTTCATCTTGGCACTCTTTTAGGTTTGGTATAAAATGAGAAATCAGGATATACAGAGGATGGATGCAGCCATTCAACTTTGACATTTTACTGCATCTTATTTCTTTATTACCCACAAGGGGCTAAACACAGAGAGGACAAAGGGATTAAATCGATTACATCAACCCCAGTGCATAACTGGTACTTAATTTATTGACCCCTAAAGGATGAAAGGCAAAGTCGACCTCGGCAGAATTTGAACTCAGAACGTAACGGCAGACGAAATACCTATTTCTTTACTACCTACAAGGGGCTAAACATAGAGGGGACAAAGAAGGACAGACAAAGGGATTAAGTCGATTACATTGACCCCAGTGTGTAACTAGTACTTAATTTATCGACCCCTAAAGGATGAAAGGCAAAGTCGATCTCGGCGGAATTTGAACTCAGAACATAACGGCAGACGAAATATGGCTATGCATTTCGCCCGGCGTGCTAACGTTTCTGCCAGCTCGCCGCCTTTACTGCATCTTGGCTACCAACTTTCAGTAAAATCTTTCAAAATATGCCTTTTGATTTTGGATTTGTTTGCAAGAATTTAGATTGAATTCTTTATATTTGCAAAGGCTCACAATTAATAAAGCCTATAAACACACATACACTCCAGTTGTTATTTGTTTATATTTCACTCCTCTTTCTTTGTGAAAAATAGCGAATGCTAGTCTATGTTCCCCCAAGAATATTTTTCATGAAAACTAATTTTTTGGAACATAAACAAACATCAACAGTTTAGGGGGTGGGGAAGAGAAGACAACTAATAATCTGTGTATGTGTTTACAGGTTTTATCAGTTGTGACCATCCCAAATATAACAATATTTCTATATGTCACAAGCACATTTGCAGAAATGTTAACACTTTTGATGCCAAAGTATCTGAGACTACCCCTGCATTTTGAGACAAGCTTCTGGTTTTAACCCTTTCATTACTGTATTTCTGTTGAGATGCTCTGTGTTTCTTTCAATTACTTTAAATATAACAAAGAATTTAGTAAAATAACTTAGTTATCATTCAGCTAGTGTTAGGAACATAAATTAAAGTTTGGTGAAAGATTTTAATTCAAAACTTGTGAAAACAAAACATTTGTACACAGAGTCAGAGTTGTAACAAAATGGTTAAAGTGATCTAAATTGAAACTTTCCAACATAATTCCATGCTAATTTACTTTCCAAACTTCAGTTTCATAATAGAAAACTTTATTTTATTTCGTTGTGTTTAGGAAGGGTCATTTTGCTAATATTATCAAACACATTGGTTCAATACTATTTTGTTATTACTCGTCAGTTGGTAAAAATATCTATCCAACTAACTAACCGATCATTTGTTTAACTTGTTGGTTAAATTCTTAACTTGTAATTAAATTCTTCATTCTATTGTGTCTGGGGAGAGTCATTTTCTTTTTGTGCCTTATTATGTAACACACTCACCAAGTTTTCTTATTTTTATTTTCCTAAAATTTTACTGGTGAGTGTGTTACATAATAAGACACAAAAAGAAAATGACTCTCCCCAGACACAATAAAATATGCTTCAACACACAAACTCATATAAAGAATCTTGCAAACCAAATCCAAAAACGAAAAATTCTTTATTATTTTCAAAGTAAAATAAAGGTGGTGCTTTTCAACAGAAACATGATTATAAAAGAATCAATAACAATAAATGGCAGAACCCTATTATTCATTTTGGTTACTGCTATTTCTCCAGGCTAGTTCGTCTATACACACACTAGCTCATCTATATACACTCATTCCCTATGGTTTTCTGTCCTTTACTTGTTTCAGACATGAAACCACGGCCTTGCTGGAGCACTGTATTGAAGTGTCTTGTCAAAACAGATTGCTCTCAGTAATGTGTTCTTTTGTTTTTGTTTTTTTAACTTGGTACTTATTCTATCAGGCTCTTTTGCCAAATCACTAAGTGATGGGATGTAAACAAACCAACACCAGTCGTCAAGTGTTGGGAGGGCCAAACACAAACGCACACACTTATGTAGACATGTTTTGCACAGTTTTGCATTTATTAAATTCACTCAGAGGGCCCTGAGGCTGTAGTGGAAGACACCACACAGTGGGACTGAACCTGAAACTATGTGGTGTCAAAGTGAGCTTTGTAAACCCACACACCCATTTAAGGAGTCTCTTAACAAGTTATTGAAAATGCAAACAAACTGCTTCTGTACCATGCATCTCTTTACTCTCCCTTTTACTCTTTTACTTGTTTCAGTCATTTGACTGTGGCCATGCTGGAGCACCGCCTTTAGTCGAGCAAATCGACCCCAGGACTTATTCTTTGTAAGCATAGTACTTATTCTATCGGTCTCTTTTGCCAAACCGCTAAGTTACAGGGATGTAAACACACCAGCATCAGTTGTCAAGCGATGTTGGGGGGACAAACACAGACACACAAACACACACACACACACACACATATACATATATACGACAGGCTTCTTTCAGTTTCTGTCTTGGTCAGCCCAAGGCTATAGTAGAAGACACTTGCCCAAGGTGCCACACAATGGGACTGAACCTTTAACCATGTGGTTGGTAAGCAAGCTACTTACCATACAGCCACTCCTGTGCCTATCTATCAACAAAAATTTTAAAGTAACAAATATTTTGCTTGTTAAGCTCAGTTAAATTAGTTAATTAATTAAACATATCAAATAATATAGAAATTATTTCCAATTAATATAATTTCTAAGAGTAAAATTATATTATTGATTTTAAAACAGAGAAAAATCTGTATTGAACATGCGAACTCAAAGTATTTTATTTTTGTTACGTCCTGGGTTTCATACAGCACAATAATTTTGAAGGGATTTACAACACTAACACCTGCTTTAGCAGGGAAAATCTTCATCATTTAATGCCTATTTTCCTAGCTGGTATGGGCTGGACAGTGTGACCAAAGCTTGTAAAGCCGGGGAGCAGCCCAAGTCTCCATTGTCTGTGCCGGCATGGTTTCTATGGTTGGATACCCTCCCTAATGCCAACCACTCTGCTGAGTGTACTGAGTTTTTTTTTTTTTTTGTTTCTTTTTTATGTGATACCAACACTAGTATCAACTCTGCTGTGGTGGATGAGCCTTCTTGAGTACAGCAGGGCACCACATATCTTGGTCCTTTCTCATCTCCTTCATCTTGATATCAGCCTTCAATACTTCATCCCCATGTCTTCCTGGCTCTCCCTCTTCCACAAGTTCCAGGTCTTAAAATATCCAAAGAGAAGGCTTAGCTGAATCCCATGAAACATTGGCATCTATGTAAGGAATACTACTGCACTTGATCATTTTACAGCCATGAAATATTCCTACTTAAATACTCAGACACACACGTGTGTGTATAAGCATAGCCGTGGCTGTGTCATTGAGAAGCTTTCTTTGCAAACATTGTCTTGGGTTCAGTCCCACACCACAGCACCTTGGGCACAGCACCTTGGGCAAGTGTCTAAACTGTAGTTCCAGACCAACCAAAGCTTTGTAAGCTTGCAAGTGTATTTGGTAGATGGAAACTGATAAATGATATATATACAAATATATATCATCATCATCATCATTTAAAGTCTGTTTCCCATGCTGGCATGGGTTGGACAGTTTGAAAGGAGCTAGCAAGCTGGGGAGCCCCAGTTGTCTTTATTGGCATTGTTTCTACAGCCTGATACCCTTTCTAACACTAACCACTTTACAGAGTGGAATGGGTGCATTTTACATGACACAGACATGAGTGCCACATAAAAAACACCCAGATGTGTGTGTATTTAAAGACAAACAAATAGATACAAGCATAGCAATGTGGTGAAAAGTTTATTTCACAAATACATCGGCTGGACATTGAACAAGTGTCTTCTGCAAAAGCTCCAACTAATCCAAGGCTTTACCCATGTGTGTGTATATGTGGGTATGTATGTAAGTGCATGTGTATGACACTGGGAAATAAACTAGTGTTGGTCTATCAATCTACTCATTGACTTAGCAGTTAGAAACTGACAAAATAAGTACCAGAATTAAAACATGAACTGCAGTTGATTTGATTGACAAAATCCTTCAGGGTGGTGCTCCAGCAAGGCCACAGTCTAATGACTGAAACAAGTAAAATAATAAAAGTACACACACACACACATACTGGTTTACAACATGCCAAATTACAGGTGCAAGGATAAGTCTGCTGCCACCACTATCATGCCATCAAGCTGAAAAATAGAATTCTTGACTTTGAAGAATTTAGAAGAAATTCTTGAGACTGATAAACTAAATGTTTTAAAATCTATCCAAAGAAATATTTAAGCAGCAGTATAGATCAGTTGAACTAAAAGCTGGTATAAATATAGAAATTCTTGTCATTTGAGATATCTGGCCAACATCTGGTCTTTGAATAAGCACAATTTTTTAATTATATAAATTTCACTATGTCTATCAACATTCAACCATTCAAAATTGTTACCAAATTCCAAACTGGGTTGAAGTGCAACAGATCTTACTTATGGGTCACTACATTCTAAAGATCTAAAATATTTGGCATGTTGGTGGGTGGGTGGGTGGGGGGCAGAGAGGAGAGGAGTGGGGTTCATAACTACTATATTGAAGTTTTAAGAAGTTTGAATTTGGAAGCTATTTTTATTTATATATTTTCTTTCACTTGTTTCATTTAGAGAAGAAATAAATGAACATCTTTGCATTGTTCTTGCAATAGACTTTCCGTTACCATATTCCTGCTGAAATGCTCTGTCATTGTTTCAATTAATTTTGAATATACTCTCTCTCTCTCTTTTACTCTTTTACTTGTTTCAGTCATTTGATTGTGGCCATGCTGGAGCACCGCCTTTTAGTCGAGCAAATCGACCCCAGGACTTATTCTTTGTAAGCCTAGTACTTATTCTATTGGTCTCTTTTGCCAAACCACTAAGTTACAATGACGTAAACACACCAGCATCAGTCGTCAAGCGATGTTGGTGTGGAAAACACAGACACACAAACATACATACACACACATATATATATATATATACGACGGGCTTCTTTCAGTTTCTGTCTACCAAATCCACTCACAAGGCTTTGGTCGACCCAAGACTATAGTAGAAAACACTTGCCCAAGGTGCCATACAGTGGGACTGAACCCGGAACCATGTAGTTGGTAAAAAAGCTATTTACCACACAGCCACTCGTATGCCTGAAGAATTTAGTAAAATAACTTCATCATTATTAGACAAGTGTTCGGATCATAAGCTAACATGAAATTTTAATGGTAAGCTTTAATTTAGATCACACTAATCCTTTTGTTACCATATTTCTTTTGAATGCATTTCTTTTGTTTCAATTCTAAAAATAACGAAGAATTAAGTAAAATAATTACGCAGATGTACTTGCATAGCAAGTGACCTAATCTGAGATCATATGCTGGAACGAAAACAATTGCAGCGTGGAAGGTGTTTATAAGCCATTTAAGAAACACACAAAAACCATGACATTCACTTCAACATTTAAATTTAATTTGTCAAAATATTTTCGTCGCTTTCAGACCGCGACCTGCACAAAGTTGAACAGGTCGCGGTCTGAAAGCGAGGAAAATATTTTGACAAATTAAATTTAAATGTTGAAGTGAATCTAATGGTTTTTGTGTGTTTCTTAAGTAAAATAACTTTGCCATTATTCATCTAGTGTTTGGAACATAAATTAATAAGAAATTTCAAAACAGGATCATTGGTTCATAGAACTAAGGGCGTTTTCGGACAGGTTGTTATCAAACTTGCTATGGAGACAACTAATCTTTATAAGCATCAATTGATGCATGCTACCATTTCTTATTCATGACTTTTGCAGAAAGTAACAGTCTGACGTTCAGATTTAGAGAATATATACAAAAACGGAAAATAAAAAAGATGGTAGTACCATATTAATTTGTGTGTAACATGCAGGAAGTAGATGACAAAGAATCTCTATGAGTTGTGACATATGGTCTTCATGAAGACCTGTACTTGTGCAAATATGGTAAAACAGTCATTCAAGTATATGATACAGGTTGTGACATGTGATGTGTCGACATTTAGATCTCCCGCTCTTTATGCTACATTCCTGTTACATTTCCATCTATTGACCCCTTAATCTATTACACACACTCTCTCCTGGTCACTGCAGCACACCACATACGCAACAAGAGATGGTACAATCTCCTCCATTATCCTGTATCACCCTACCGCTCCGCTATCATTCCACCAGTGTAATGAGGGATGTAATCGGAAGTATACCATTCATATTCAATAACTTTTTTTTACTACTAACTATCATTTTCTCTCCTTTATATCACCCTTAAAGTGAAACACACAACTCTCTCTCACACATTATTCATCTTTACTGCAATCCATCACCTCCTCTCACTCTTTCTCTCTCACACACACATTATCTTTTTTTTTTTTGCCCACAAGGGGCTAAACACAGAGGAGACAAACAAGGACAGACAAAGGGATTAAGTTGATTACATTGACCCTAGTGCGTATCTGGTGCTTAATTTATCGACACCGAAAAGATGAAAGGCAAAGTCGACCTCGGTGGAATTTGAACTTAGAACGTAGAAACAGACGAAATACCGCTAAGCATTTCGCCCAGCAGGCTAATGTTTCTGTCAGCTCGCCACACACACACACACACATTATCTCCATTCAAGTTGATCTTTACTGGGATTGATGACTAAACTCAATACTGACTCCCACTTCCATTAATCCTGACATGAAGTACAAAGTACTGAAAAAGGATCTCAGGACACTGAACCTTTCAGGTGAAACAACAAAGAACTGAGGTGCTTGGTGCCTTGCTGTACTCAAGAAAACACACACTCCACAGCACAAGTGTTAAGTCCGTTCCCCCTGATGGGGAGGATCAACCTGCAAGAGTCCTGCACTGGTGTCATATAAAAGTGCCCCCGCAGTGCCATGTAGATGCACCTGTACAGTGCCACGTAGATGCACCCAGTACACTCTGCCATATATCCTGCCATAGAAACCATGCCAAATCAGACTGGTGTCTGGTACAGCCCTTCAGCAAGCCAGCTCTGGTCAAACCACCCAACTCATGCCAGCATGGGCATGGAGGCACAATGGCCCAGTGGTTAGGGCAGCGGACTCGCGGTCAGAGGTTTGTAGTTTCAATTCCCAGAGTGGACGTTGTGTGTGTTTATTAAGCGAAACCACCTAAAAGCTCCACGAGTCTCCAGCAGGTGGTGGTGGCGACCCTTGTTGTACTCTTTCGCCCCAACTTTCTCTCCCTCTTTTTTCCTGTTTCTTGTCCCCGACTTCCTACGCAACCGCTGAGCTTGGATGCGCATTCATCCATCCGTCGATGCTCTCGGTGTCCGGGGGTTGACCTGCTTTCTCTTCTGCGGGTCTTACGAATAGCAAAAGGACCACGTTTCGGACTTCTCCCACTACAGACAATCCTGATGCACGATCTTGCAAGCTCTGGGACGAAAACTGCTTCACTCAACAAACCACCCAACTCATGCCAGCATGGGCAATAGATGTTAAATGATAATGATGATGATTCATTACTTCCTCCTGGCAATATTTTTGCTTGTTTTGTACTGCCCCCCAACATCATGCTGACATTCTCTCTTCTGCTTATAGATCCAGTCGTATTGTCTTGAATAAATGGAAGCAACAGAGAAGACACGTCTCCAGTGTTGATGCCATAATAAAATGCAGTATCAAGGACATGCTGAAAAGTAGTTGGCAAATAAATAGAGATTATATATTAAGTAGCAGGGACTTAGATTTTTGTGTTAAGACACGAGGGAGTAGAGGAGGAGGAGGAGACGACCACAAGATTTTATACACGTGAATCTTCATTTCCGTTTATTGGGGAAAAAGTGAGAACATGAAATAAATTATTCAGTGAGATAAACAGAAATTGTTTTATGATGTATATGACAGAAGCTGGAATTTATTTATTTCCAGAATATTTTTTTACTGCTACTACTACCGCCACCAGCACCACCACCACCACTATCCTTATTATCATAAGGTAAGGTAATCAACTCATCCCCTTCCCCTAAAATTGCTGCCCTTGTAACAAAACCTGAAACCATTATTATCATCATCATCATCAATATTAATATGCAAACTTTTTGTTTTTGTATGTACCTGTTGCGTGTGTCACTTACTTCAAAGTGGCAAAGCGAGAGAAAAGAGGACAGAGATGAGGTAAGCAAGAGAGTGAGAGTGAAAGAGAGTGAAAGAGACAGTGAGTTTTGTGATTTTAAATGTTTATCACATCGTAAGAGAAGTAGATACATAGTTACAAGTACACAGTGTTAAATCAAAAGCAGAAGAGAAGTGGAAACACAAAGGATGTGAAAGAGAAAGAGAGACAGCAGATATATAAACCCAAAGGTAAGTCCATAGATACATAGACACAACAAATATTGGCTGTCAGTTTCACTTTTCATTACCACACGAGGATAAAATTAACCCTTTCGTTACTGTATTTATTTTGAGATGCTCTGTGTTTGTTCGGTTGGATGGAACCTACACTCGCCGCCTTATGAGAGCTCAAAATCTCTCGTGGAGGCGCCATCCAACTAAAATGCAAATATATGGGAAATTACCACTTGTGTCATCTCTTGTGAAAGGTAGGAGAGTCCAGTTTGCTGGACATTGTTGTAGAGCTGAAAAAGAAGTAATTTCTACTCTTCTCCTCTGGAAGCCATCTACTCGCAACACCAGAGGGCGCACACTCTCCTACCCTGATGTAATCTCCAGGGATACAGGCATCCAGCAACAGGACCTCCGTAATGCTATGATGGACCGTGAAGTCTGGCGCAACATGGTAAATTCCATTGTCTCGACCACGGTCAAACAATGATGATGATGATCTGTTTGTTTCAATTACTTTAAATATAACAAAGAATTTAGTAAAATAACTTGGTTATCATTAAGCAAGTGTTAGGAACATAAATTGCGACTAAGGTTTGGTTGAAGATTTTAATTCAAAACTGATGAAAACAAGACATTTGTACTACAAGGCCAGAGGCGGTTTCAGCCGGGTTGGTAACGAAAGGGTTAACTCACAAATGGCTGAGTACTCCACAGACATGCATAACATTAATGTAGTTCTTAGGGAGATTCAGCTTCACACAGAATATAACAAGGCTGGCCCCTTTGAATTACAGCTACAACTTGAGACATATATATATATATGAATGTATTTGTGCGTGTGTATAGTTTAGGTTAGTTAAAACATGTTTGCAATAATAAGTGTCGTGTGGTGGAAAACACAATTACCAAACTTTCATTCATAAATCCATTTATTATTTAGTTCTTTTGCATTTCAATTTGTACATTTGTACCCAGAAACTCTCAACAACAGCATGCCAGAAGAAATAGAAGAACGAATAATTCTATCTCCTAAAAATTCTGTCTTGCAATAAATGAAAAACTTCTTAATATTATACCAGAGGCCCTTAAAACGTACATAAGCATGGATTCAGTGTCCTGCAATAATGAAGAGGAGGTTCAGAGCTATCCATTTGAATTCATAAACTCACTCACTCCATCCGGTATGCCTCCTCATCACCTCAAAAAAGTAGGGACTATTGTAATGCTGCTAAGAAATCTTTCAATCAGTCAAGGATTATGTAATGGAACTCGCATGAAAGTGCAAAGACTTCATGAACATTGTGTAGAGGCATCATTGTTAACTGGTTCCAACAGAGCTCGCACAGTTCTAATTCCCAGAATAAAAACTTAGCCCAAGTGATGCAAGTATTGCATTCACACGAAACAGACTTCAGTTTCCGCTTCAAAGGCTTCAGGGCAAACATTTGAAAAATCCGGAATACATTTGCCTTAACCGGTATTTTCTCATGGCCAATTATATGTTGCATTTTCAAGAGCATGAGCCATGAACAATATCAAAGTAAGAGTTATGACACTCAGCTGAGATAAGAGACAAGGCTAAAAACGTGGTGTGATGCACACAAAATATTGTCTACCATAAAGTACTGTGAGGAAGACCACTGCACCAGCTAGCATCACCACCACACCAGCTGCTCCATCATTACACATCCACATTACACCTTTAAGATCGGGAAAACAGTTAGGGGCCCACTAGATATCTCTCGGCATACCAGCAAACCACAAAATTGCACCAGCCAGCATCACCACCACCACCAAGCCTGTCATATATATATGTATGGCGGCGAGCTGGCAGAAACGTTAGCACACTGGGCGAAATGCTTAGCGGTATTGCGTCTGTCGTTGCGTTCTGAGTTCAAATTCCGCCGAGGTCGACTTTGCCTTTCATCCTTTCGGGGTCGATAAATTAAGTACCAGTTACGCACTGGGGTCGATGTAATCGACTTAATCCGTTTGTCTGTCCTTGTTTGTCCCCTCTGTGTTTAGCCCCTTTGTGGGTAGTAAAGAAACATATATATGTATGTAATGGTAGCGAGCAGACAGAATCATTAGCACTGCGGGCAAAATGCTTAGTGGTATTTCATTTGCTGCTATGTTCTGAGTTCAAATTCCACCGAGGTCGACTTGGCCTTTCATCCTTTCGGGGTTGATTAAATAAGTACCAGTTACGCACTGGGGTTGATGTAATCAATTTAATCCCTTTGTCTCTCCTTGTTTGTCCCCTCTGTGTTTAGACCCCTGTGGGCCAAAAAAAAAAAAATGTATGTATGTGTGTGTGTGAGTTTGTCCCACCACCACCACCACCACTGCTTGACAACTGATGTTGGTGTGTTTGCGTCCCTATAACTTAGCTGTTCAGCAGAAGAATTAGCACCAGGCTTACAGGGAATAAGTCCAGGGGTCGATTTCTTCGACTAAAATGCGGTGCTCCAGCATGGCCATCGTCAAATGACTGAAACAAGTAAAAGAATAAAAGAATCCCAGAAGAACATTTCGTGCCCTTAAACCAAGAAGTTTCTCTGAATATGTACGATGTATTCTAAGGTTAAATAGTAATTCTGTTTACGTTTTCGTAACTGAGATATTTTGGTTGGATTATATAGTTATCAGTTTCACACTTCTTTCTATAATCTCTAACTGTCAACAATATACTTTTCTAGGCCTGAAATTTTTGTGGGTAGGGGGCAGTTGATTAGATCGACACTAGTACACAACTGGTACTTAATTTATCGATCCCAAAAGGATGAAAGGTAAAGTCGACCTCGGCAGAATTTGAACTCAGAATATAATGACAGACGGTCATAATATGTAAACATTTCTCCTGCACCAGTACACTGTTTGGATCTTTTCGGTTTGAACGGCAGTTTTTCTAGCGGTGTCATATGAAATTGTCACCCATAATTATGACCCTAGTATCGATCTATTGCATTTCAATCTGTTTTAGGATTAGGGTGGGGGAAGGGTATCTTTTTTACTTCACAAACGTAAATAAACCCAATCTGTTTCTTAAACGAGGGACATATTCATACAGCACAGAATGTTTTCACCTCAATAGATGTCATTGATTGGTTGAAATTGCAGAAATTGAAGAAAAAAAGCAACAAATATCTTACAAACTATAGAATTTTCTCAATAAAGCCAAGAGAAAAAGATGTTTTATAAACACATTCTACCAGTATACGAAGTTTGAAATTTTTTAGTTACGTGGAAATTATTTTAAAAAACTGCCGGTCAAACCAAAAAGATCACACTGTTTACAGATGCTTATATTTTTTATGTTTTCTGTGAATTTTTCAAGGGTCCAGCTAGTTATTATTATACTTGCTAGAATAATAACGATGATGTTTATGATTATGAGGATAGTAACTATAATGAAATGACTCGATAGAAATGCCGCCCGTTTTCTAAATATAACGTTATTACCATCCAGAATTGACTTGTACAGGATTAAACAAAGACCATTCGTCTCTAACTACTCACTTTTATACCCACATGAACATACATATTCGTACACATATACACGTATGTGTATAAATGTGTGTGTGTGTACGAGGGCTTCTATCAGTTTCCATCAATCAAGCGTACTCACAAGTGTTTGAACGGCCTGAGACCATAGTGGGAGACATGTACTTGCCCAAGATGCCTCACAGTAGGAGCGAACCAGGAGCCATGTGGATGGGAAGCAAACTTATCACAGCTTACAAAGTGGTGATTCGATGGCTGAAAGTTTCACGTTCGAAAAAGAGCACCATAACAAGAACCTCTGCCAATTTAACATATATATATATATATATATGTTAAATATACTGAAAGAAGCCCGTTGTATATATGTATATATATGCGTGTGTGTGTTTGTCCACCCAGCATTGCTTGACAACCGATGCTGGCGTGTTTATGTCCCCGTTACTTAGCAGTTCAGCAAAACCGACCGATAGAATAAGTACTAGGCTTACAAAAGAATAAGTCCCGGGGTCGAGTTGCTCGATTAAAGGCGGTGCTCCAGCATGGCCGCAGTCAAATGACTGAAACAAGTAAAAGAGTAAAAGAGAGTAAAGAGTATATACAGTATATACACATACATAAAAGAGTGTGTGTGCGTATATATACACACACACATGAGTTTGTGTGTGTGTGTGTGTATATATACGCACACACACAAACTCATACCCACACACATAACACCAAGTAGATTAAGTCAGTTTATTTGCCAAACTGCCGCTGCTAATCAAGAATGCGCTGTGGAAGCATCAGAGATAATTTAGTTTCGGCAAAGTTATTTTTGTCATTTAGCTTATCCTAAGATTCTTTACAAAATGGTACTGTTTGTAAATATTAGCTGCAGTCTTTTCAGCCGGTATGTATGTATAATACACACACACAAATATATATATATATATACAAATTGAGATAGGGGTTGTAAATGCAACCCTCTATGGGATAACATATATCCAATATACTGCTAGTGAAGTACCCAACAAAGTTAATACATAAATGTTAAGGATTACGATGCAATCAATTCATTTACTGTATTATATGGGCAAAGGTAAAATGTTTTACCACAAATTAATAATACAAGATAAGAAAACAGAGAAATACATCGAAATCAAATATCAATTACCAGATAATGTATGTGGTGATTTAATAAAGTATGTGATTGAGTATTATCTGGTAATTGATATTTGATTTAGATGTATTTCTCCATTTTCTTATTTTGTATTATATATATACATACATATATATATATATATATATATATATATATATATATATATATATATATATATGTATATATATGTATGTATATGTGTGTGTGTGTGTATATATTGACAGGGCAAGACTGCTAGGTAGTCGGCCGTATGCTAGAAATAGATAATCAACAATCAAACTACAAAGAAAGTTCTCTAGAGGAAAAATTCAGCGAACACCAGAACCAAATTTGGCAGGCATGACAGATATATATATATATATATATATGTATGTATGTATAACTAGTGGATAAACACAAATGAAAGGTATAGTGAAAACGTGTTTTTTATTTTAACAAAAGAAAGAACTATTATAGTGATAGAAATTGAAATTTACTTCCCGCCACATGACACACGTCTATAAAACGGAGAGCATGTTTTATCAACACACAAAAACACGCGTGCGCATTCATATACGCACGCTCCTTCCCCTACACCCTGCATCCAACTTAGAAGCAACGTCACTCCCAACAACAACTGGTTGGGCAAGACTTCCGCCCGTCCCCTACAAAAAAACCACCCTTTTTAAAAAAAAATTTCTTTTTTTTTTTTCCCCGACACAACCACCCCCCAATTTTCAGTTATGGGGAAGACGAATCTGCAAAAAAATTGACAAAAATCGGCATTTCTAAATTATCACCCACCCCACCTTCCTTCATTTTTTTCAGAATCTTTTTGTTTTCTAAATATGCAAAAAAAATACGAACTTTATGATTCGTACAAAAATTTCGAAACATTCTGTACTTAGGGTTACGGTTTTAGAGTTAGGGGTTAGGGCTTTAGGGTTAGGGTTGGAGTTTTAGGGTTAGTGTTGGAGAAAAAAGTCAAAATTGAAGAAGTTGGGGGGGTGGGGGTCACGATGCCAATTTTTGGCAATTTTCCAGACCCTCCATATCCGAAAACAGGGGATTTTGCCAAAAAAAAAATTTCAAAAATAAACAAATTTGAGAGAAAATGGGGGTGGGTTGAGCGGAAGCCTTTCCACCGGTTGCGTCACGAAATAGCAGCCAAATTTTTGCTAAAACCACATACCATACCACCTTTTCTTCTCAAATTAAACTTGGGATATTGTAAAAGTTTTACAATACCTCGATGAAAAAAAGATAATAAAGGAAGAATGGAAAACCGAAGTAGAAACTGCTGGAATATGTTTTGTCAATCAAGGCAGACCGGATGCTGGATCTTTTCGGTTTGAACGGCAGTTTTTAACATAATTTCTAGGTAACTAAAAAATTTTAAACTTCGTATACTGGTAGAATGTGTTTATAAAACATCTTTTTCTCTTGGCTTTATTCAGAAAATTCTATAGTTTGTAAGATATTTGGGTCTTTTCGGTTTGAACGGCAGTTTTTAACATAATTTCTAGGTAACTAAAAAATTTTAAACTTCGTATACTGGTAGAATGTGTTTATAAAACATCTTTTTCTCTTGGCTTTATTCAGAAAATTCTATAGTTTGTAAGATATTTGGGTCTTTTCGGTTTGAACGGCAGTTTTTAACATAATTTCTAGGTAACTAAAAAATTTTAAACTTCGTATACTGGTAGAATGTGTTTATAAAACATCTTTTTCTCTTGGCTTTATTCAGAAAATTCTATAGTTTGTAAGATATTTGTTGGGTTTTTTTCTCTTCAATTTCTGCAATTTCAACCAATCAATGAAGTCTATTGAGGTAAAAAATATTCTGTGCGGTATGAATACGTCCCTCATTTAAGAAACAGATTGGGTTTATTTACATTTGTGAAGAAAAAAAAGACACCCTTCCCCCCACCCCACCCATAACCCTAATCCTAAAAGAGATTGAAATGCAATAGATCGATTCTAGGGTCATAATTATGGGTGACAACTTCATATGACACCGCTAGAAAAAACTGCCATTCAAACCGAAAAGATTCCTGTATGCCTAATTAATAGCTACAATTCTAGACTTTATGAAACAGAATCTATCTTTATTTGTCTGATCGGTCATTACACACCGAATGACCAACAACACCGTCAGCACTGCTTCCTTCTTTATCTTCGTCGTCATCATCATCATCCTTCTTTCTGCAGCTCTGGAACAATCCATTGCTATTGTACTAATAATAGAAAAATATGTATATTTTTGTGTATTCACGTTCGATGTGGACGGGGGAAAATATATAATAATCTGAATAGATACAATCTTCAGACTAATTAATAATGATAAAATTAGACGCTGAGACCTACAATTATTTGTATTGCTGATATTTATTTATTTGTTTATTTATGTATTTATTCATTTATTATCGTTTCTAATTGCAGCACGCGTCTAACCAAACTGGAGCGTCTTGTCTCACTGCTTTTTTTCTGGAAGAGACATTCCACTGCTGCCGATCCATCTGAGTCACTGACATCCACTGTGTGTGTGGTGCTGGATACAATGTGGCTGATGAAGTGCAAGCACATGCAGAGGCTGCGTCATCTTCAGCATTTCCTTGACAATGAAAAGGCATGGCTGTTGTCTATCAGATGGGCTTCCCCCACACCAACCCTGTTTGTCACTTTAACTGGGTTTAGACAAAGGCTGAGACAGGGTGCTTGGCAGCTGGAATGTCGTCAAGCACTCGCAATCCTCGACAAGTTGGGCAATGCAGAAGTTTCTTGCCGACACTTTTTTTTTTATTTAAAGTTTCAGCTCAGAGCTGCGGCCATGCTGATGCACCGCTGTTATCTCTTTCTTCGCCCTTTTCAAACCTAGCCAGGGTCATGGGCCCGGTTTCCGTGGCGTACATATTCCCCCCAGCTGGACGGGACGCCAGTCCATCGCAGCGTTACTCAAGAAACAGGAAGAGAGAAAGATGTGGTGAAAGAGTACAACAGGGATCGCCACCACCCCCTTTCGGAGCTCTGTGGAGTTTTTAGGTGCTTTCGCTCAATAAACACACACAACGCCCACTCTGGAAATCGAAACCACAATCCTCCGACCACGAGTCCGCTGCCCTAACCACTGGCCCATTTGGTGACTGAACACTAGTTGTCAATGAAAATTAACTGGCCTGACTGTCCCAGAGGACTTCCACACCAGGATCCATGGATAAATTCTAGCAATCCCTCGGCTGGCATTACTACCAGAGAATATGCCAGTTCAAGATAAACTCTATAGAAACAGAAACACTGTCAGCCAAACCTGTCCAATATGTGTGCAAAGGGACAAAAACCATTCTGCAAGCACTCTTCCAGTATTAAGTTCCTCTCAGGCCTAATGAGTTTTAATTTGGGCTCCTTCGGCAACTACTACCTTCAGAAGTTTCCTATCCCCATAAATACATCATCATTATCATTTAGCATCCGCTTTCCATGCTAGAACGGGTTGGACGGTTCAACTGGGGTCTGGGAAGCCAGAAGGCTGCACCAGGCCCAGTCTGTTCTGGCAGTGTTTCTACAGCTGGATGCCCTTCCTAACACCAACCACTCCGTGAGTGTAGTGGGTGCTTTTTACGTGCCACCGGCACAGGTGCCAGGGGAGGCTGGCAACGGCCACTGTCGGATGGTGCTTTCTACGTGCCACCGGCACGGAGGCCAGTCGGGGCGGCGCTGGCAACAGCCATGTTCAGATGGTTCTCTTACATGCCCCTGGCACTGGTATCACAGCTACAATTTCCATTGATGTTGATCGATTTCGATTTTGATTCTGATTCTTACTTGCCTCAACAGGTCTTCACATGTAGGGTTTTGTGTCCCAAGAAGGAAAGGTATGCATAAGTGGAATGGCTACATCCAAGGTAGAGGCCACGGGTTATGGTCTCACTAGTCCTGCCGGGTCTTCTCACACACAGCATACTTCCATAGGTCTCGGTCTCTAGTCATTTCCTCAGTGAGACCTAAAGTGAGACATACAAGTGGTATTTTGGATAATCCTAGCCAATACACACCATAAAGAGTAGACTCTGATGAGTATGTCAATAAGAATATATCGACATATGCATTATGCCAGTGCTAACAACAGTTAGAATCAAAGTCTACTTTTTGACTAGGGCTACTAGAGACTATATTTATTATTATTATTAATTATAATAATAATCCTTTCTACTATAGGTGCAAGGCCTGGAATTTATAGGAAGTGGGGGTAGTCAATCACATCAACCCCAGTACTTCACTGGTACTTAATTTATCAACCCTGAAAGGATGAAAAGCAAAGACAGACGAAATACTTGTTTCTTTATTACACACAAGGGGCTAAACATAGAGGGGACAAACAAGGACGATCGGAATATTATACACAGTATATATTTCTTTACTACCCACAAGGGGCTAAACACAGAGGGGACTAGTAGGACAGACAAAGGAATTAAGTCGATTACATCGACCCCAGTGTGTAACTGGTACTTAATTTATCGACCCCGAAAGGATGAAAGGCAAAGTCAACCTTGGCAGAATTTGAACACACAACGTAACGGCAGGCGAAATACGGCTACGCATTTTGCCCTGTGTGCTAAAGGTTCTGCCAGCTCAAAATACTGTTAAGCATTTTGCCTGGCATGTTAACAATTCTACCAGCTCATCGTCTTAATAATAATAATCCTTTTCACTATAGTCGCAAGGCCTGAAATTTGTGGGGAGGGGGGGCAGTCGATTACATCAACCCCAGTGCGAAACTGATACTTAATTTATCGACCCCAAGAGGATGAAAGGCAAAGTTGACTTCAAAAGAATTTGAACTCAGAACGTAAAGACAGGCAAAATAAAACTGCTAAGCATTTTGCTTGGTGTGTTAACAATTCTGCCACTTCATTGCCTTAATAACATTGGTTTCAAATTTTGTGGGAGGTGCCATGCTAATTAAATTGACCCCTGTGTCCAACTGGTACTTATTTTATCAACCTTGGCAGAATTTGAACTCAGAATATAAAGACAGGCAAAATGTCACTAAGCATTTTGCCCAGCATGCCACAAATTCTGCCTTAACCCTTTTGATACCAAACCGCCTGAAACCGCCTCTGGCTCTGTAATACAAATGTCTTGTTCTCAAAAAATCAGTATTAAAATCTTCCACCAAACCTTAGTCACATTTTATATTCCTAACACTAGCTTAATGACAACTAAGTTGTTTTACTAAATTCTTTGTTATATCTAAAATTAATTGAAAGAAACACAGAGTATCTCAACAGAAATATGGTAATGAAAGGGTTAATAATAATATTAAATAATAAAAATAATAACAAAACTGAAGACAGAAGCATTTAATCCTGTGGGAGAACTCTCCGAGCACAGTGAAGTAAATTGCACAAACTTTCTTTCTGCTTTCCAGTGTAGAAGATAGATGCCAACTAGAGGAATTACCTTCAAAGAAATTCATTTCTTGTCATCAACTTCAAGATGATTACCAACAATGTTATCCCAATGAATGGTAAGCCATGGCACACTGGAATCAAGGTGAATAGATGAGTGCTGTGTGCAAGAAGTAAGGAGAGGAAAGTCTGATGTCCCTCAGCCAGACATCCTACCAACTATCCCATCTCTGCTACCATCAAGACAGTAGCACGGATGGAATGGAATAGATATATTCTTAGCAGAAAAATGGATAGATAAGAGGGGAAACTATTTGAAGTATATTCAAGTTTGGACTAGCCTTGAATATTTATCTCTGCATATACTTCATATTTTGGATAGGCACATACATGTGCCAGAGTGTCTTTGTAGAATATATCCAAAATACATGACAGAGGGTTTAGAAAGAGGCAGAGAACAACTTCAGATCAAGTGATGAAGGTTTAATTCTATGATGTTGCATTTTATGACATAGATTTAAAAAAATGGATTATGTTGACTGGCAATTGGCAGTACAGAAGACTGGACCTCACCTTCCTCATGAAGGCATGGCAAATTCAAATGATACTTACATAAAGGTGATAATATTTATCTATTTCTTTATTACCCACAGGGGGCTAAACAGAGAGGGGACAAACAAGGACAGACAAAGGGATTAAGTCGATTACATCAACCCCAGTGCGAAACTGGTACTTTATTTATCGACCCCGAAAGGATGAAAGGCAAAGTCGACCGCGAAAGATACTTGTCAGAAGTGGGATTCGAACCCAAAGGTGATAATATTGGAGGCTGATGGCATGTCTGCTCCCAAATACACATCTGCAACCCTGTCCCTCAACTCTTTAACATTCAGATTATTCCATCAAATATGATACCTTTTTCTTTACATTGTTTTGAACTGATCATGCCTGATCTTGTAGCATTAAGATTTTGATGATGTGATCATTTATTTTTTAGAATGACATTGTAGGGTAGGTGTGAGAAGCCAGATCTGGCTGGTTTGAACATAAAACAGGTAGAAAAAATTGGGGGCTGAATATGGCTGGTTTAACCCTTTAGCACTTAATCGGGCCATATCCTGCCTAAATATTCTGCTTGCTTTATGTTCAAACCGGGTAGACTTGGTGTCTGGCATCTACCCCACAACGTCAATTTGAACATCAACAATCACATCGGGGAGATTTCAAGGCTACTGGACAATGCAGGATAAATTCAAAACAATGTGAATAAATAAGCATTACATTTGATTGAGTGATTTGAATGCTTAAGGATCAGGCACCACTCATTTCCGTACCACCCATGTGGCCCCTGTAATACTGGATCTACCCTTATTCAGCCTATACTAACACCATCTTTTAACACTTTACCCTGGCCTGTGACAATGCCCATGTATAAGGGGTCACATAGGGCATGTATGTAATCAATACATACAATCCTAACACTCCTGTGACCTGTCATTATTATTTACTTGTCCCCAGAGACCCTGTTCTTGCCATCTGTCACTCTTACTATGATACTAACACCCTGCCGTTGCCTGTCATTCGCACCTCAAACTCACCTTACACCAGTTATGCTTTTCTGCAATTATATTCATGATTGATTGACCCCACCCCTAAGAGAGTAGTAATGCCAAATAAGAACTAACACAGAATGTGTCAACCCATCCCACCCATGTCAGCACAGAGGTGTTCATAAAATCCTTTCTACTAAAGGTACAAGGCCTGAAATTTTGTGGGAGGGGACTAGTTAATTACCTTGATCCCTAGTATGTAACTGGTATTTATTGACCCCACAAGAGTGAAAGGCAAAGGTGACTTCCATGGAATTTGAAACCAGAACATAAAATTAGACAAATTGTCATTTTGCTTGGCTCATATAACGATGATAATAATGATGCTGTGTGTGTACATGTGTATCTGTGTTATCATTTTGCTCATTATATTTTCAGAGCATTCCTTCCACTTTTAATTAATTATCACTTCAGTAAAGACAACTATTCATAAAACATGCTGGGCAAAGTTCAGAGAGCTTCTAACTCTGTTGGAAACTAAGGGCCTCTCCTTCAGCGTGAAAAACAGTCGAGGCCTGTTGATAGGCCAAGTTACTGAAGTGTTTGTGCAGAGATAACATCTCTTATAGATGTGCTGTTTTAAAACAATAAACAACAGAGTGAGATGAAAATTGTTGTTGGCACGCTGGGCCAAATCCTTATCTATGATACATACTCGGCTATTTTAATATAACGCTGCCTCATTTGCATTTACTGGATTTTCTTTCACCCAGACTGCCATTTACAACACCTGTGGGGTGTTTTATTTACTGTTTCCGTGGCTGGTTGTGAGTACACAACATTGAAAAGTCCCATGGAAACCTTTAATGAAATTTGCAAATCTCACAGGCTGCTGCTGCTGTTAGAATAATTTTTGCCTTCCCCCTTCATTTATTGTGTTTTTAATGCAGCAAGTCCATAAGAAATGTTATGTCAGGATGAGTAACACTGTAACTAGCCTATAAACAGTGTATATACATTAAGGATAAATAATACTGTAACTAGCCTATAAACAGTGTATATGCAGATGTGTGTGTGTGTGTGTGTGTTGTATACATCAGTGCTTCTCAAACTATCTGATGTGGCATACCGGTAGTTTTTTTTCCACTGTGCCAGGGACCGGTAATATTTCTTAGTAATATTAATTTATACAGCAAACAATATATATAATGAATATAATAAAAGTTGACAAGTTTATCTTTTCTATCTTATATTTATTCTTATTTCTTAACTACCCACAAGGGGCTAAACACAAAAGGGACAAACAAGGACAGACAAACAGATAAAGTCAATTATATCGACCCCAGTGTGTAACTGGTACTTATTTAATCGACCCCGAAAGGATGAAAGGCAAAGTCGACCTCGGCAGAATTTGAACTCAGAACGTAGAGGCAGACAAAATACTGCTAAGCATTTCGCCCGGCATGCTAACGTTTCTGCCAGCTCGCCGCCTTTTAAAAACATGGAACACTTCTCGAATTTGTGTCATCTTTGCGCAGGGGCTATGCTAATCTTCTCTGCATCGTTCCAATTTTAGAATATGTATCGCCGTATCTTATATTTATTCTGTAAACAAATAACACAACATTACATAAGCATTTTATAAGCATTTTCTAATGTTTCTTTCTTTTCTGGAAACTCACAGCGTACTGGCAGCTGATGGCTCGCAGACCACCACTTTCAGTAGCACTGGTATACATCTTAAAAATTGAGAGGCTGTGTGGTAAGTAGCTTGCTTACCAACCACATGGTTCTGGGTTCAGTCCCACTGTGTTGCACCTTGGGCAAGTGTCTTCTACTTTAGCCTCGGGCCGACCAAAGCCCTGTGAGTGAATTTGGTAGACAGAGACTGAAAGAAGCCCATCATATATATGTATATATATATATGTGTGTGTGTGTGTGTGTTTGTGTGTCTGTCCCCCTAGCATTGCTTGACAACCGATGCTGGCGTGTTTATGTCCCCGTAACTTAGCAGTTTGGCAAAAGTGACCGATAGAATAAGTACTAGGCTTACAAAGAATAAGTCTCAGGGCCGATTTGCTCGACTAAAGGCGGTGCTCCAGCATGACCGCAGTCAAATGACTGAAACAAGTAAAAAGAAAAGAAAAAAAAAAGAAGCTTCAAGAGACCTGAAATAATTCATTTTCAGTTTTATAACTCAGACAAGGTAAAGCTGTGTTTTATGATACGTCATCCTGTGATACAGCAGGGCACATCATTTCATCATTGCATCTTTGAGTCATCAAGTGTTTCAGGTTTTTCAACAGATGCTCTCACCCAGAGACCCAGGTGGGGGGGGTTGATCGAGCCCATAGCTTGTTCCCAAGTAATACTGCCCCTTCCAGGGCTCACCCCTCCTGAAGAATGTGAAAAGAAGTGCCACTCCCAAACAGTTGAAGGAATCCTGGGTATAGGTAGACCCAGGAAGACATGGGATGAGGTGGTCAAGCATGACCTTCGAACGTTGGGCCTCACAGAGGCAATGACGAAAGACCGAGATCTCTGGAGACATGCTGTGACTGCAAAAACCTGACAAATAGCGTGAGTTCATGGCTGTTTCCTGCACCAGTTTCACAGAGCAGCGCTAGCCCATCCAAAGTACCTTGAGGTAACTTCTGCTGCTGTGATCTAGCAGAATCATTACTGCATCAGACAAAATGCTCAGTGACACTTCTTCCAGATTTATGTCACTAAGGTCAACTTCACCTTTCATCCTTTTGGGAGCAATAAAATAAATATCAGTTATGTACTGGGGTTAATGTAATTGTCTCTTTGTCCCTACAGTAGAAAGAAAGGAAGAAGTAAGAATGTTCCACAGAACATAAACTAGTGACCAGTGATATCAGGAAAATACCTATTTCTTTACTACCCACAAGGGGCTAAACACAGAGAGGACAAACAAGAACAGACACACGGATTAAGTCGATTACGTCGACCCCAGTGTGTAACTGGTACTTATTTAATCGACTCCGAAAGGATGAAAGGCAAAGTCGACCCCGGCAGAATTTGAACTCAGAACGTAATGGCAAACGAAATACCACTAAGCATTTCGCCCGGCATGCTAACAATTCGGCCAGCTCATCGCCATAACAGTATAATACCAACACGTCCAGAAGACAATTCCGATAAGGAACTGATGGAAGCTGAATGATTCCTCTAAGAGAGGTTTAGAAAAATACTGGTTGGCACAATCGAGGGGAGAGAAGGGGAGGAAATGGAAATTTATAAAACGGAAGATAACAGGTGCTGGGGTAGGGGTTGTGTACATGACAAACTCTTTTACTCTTCACTCTTTTACTTGCTTCAATCATTTTGACTGCAGCCATGCTGGGGCACCACCCTTAGTCGAGCAAATCGACCCCAAGACTTATTCTTTGTAAGCCTAGTAGTTATTTTATTGGTCTCTTTTGTCGAACCACTAAGTGACGGGGACGTAAACACACCAGCATCGGTTGTCAAGCGATGTTGGGGGGGGACACACAAACACACACACACATATATATACATATATACGACGGGCTTCTTTCAGTTTCCATCTACCAAATCCACTCAGAAGGCTTTGGTCGGCCCGAGGCTATAGTAGAAGACACTTGCCCAACGTGCCACACAGTGGGACTGAACCCGGAACCATGTGGTTGGTAAGCAAGCTACTTACCACTGTTGATAACACTAGAAAGACTGAATCTGTAGATGGAGCAAGGTAACATATGTAAAAAAAAGGGTAGCAAATACACACAGAGGCAAATATATATGAACATATGTATTTATACACATATATAGAGAGGTAGGCAGAGAGAGACAGACAGACACAATATGGCCAAATGGCTAGGAAGTTTGTTTGCACTCATGAGATCTGGGTTTCTTCCAACTGCATTGCAACTTGGACATGTGCCAGTTTCTATAGCCATGAAGCAAGTTTGGGCACACACACACAGATATATACATACGGATATTTGTGTAAGTATACATGCGTATATGTACAAGTTTGTATGTTTGGTGTGTGTGTGTATAGGCACAGGTATGGCTGTGTGGTAATAAACTTGTTTCCCAGCCTCATGGTTCTGGGTTCAGTCCCACTGCATGGCACTTTGGGCAAGTGTCTTCTACTACAGCCTTAAGCTAATCAAAGCCTTGTGAGTGAATTTGGTAGACAGAAACTGAAAGAAGCCCATCGTATATATACATGAGTGTGTGTGTGTGTATCTTTGTGTCTGTGTTTGTCCCCCACCACCACCACTTTATAACCAGTGTTGGTGTGTTTACATCCCCCATAACTTGGTGATTTGGCTAAAGAGTCCGACAGAATAAGTATTGGGGTTTATTCATTTAACTAAAAATTTACAGTGGTATCCCAGCATGGGCACAGTCTAATGACCAAAACAAGTAAAAGATACATATATATATAAATACACACACACACATATATATGTGCATACATATACAAGTATAAACAAATATATATGTGTATTGTGCAGACGCATAAGAGGTGCAGCAACATCAAAGGAAAATTTACCAAGAAGATAGCTTTCGTATGCGGCAGATGCACAGGGGCAATAGACACCACAGATGCTCAGAAAACAGATTCCATCACACTACTGGAGGAGAAACTAGAAGTAGTTGATAGCTTTCGCTACCTAGGTGACCAAGTTAGTAGTGGAGGTGGATGCTCAGAGAGTGTCACCACTAGGAATACGAATAGCCTGGGCAAAGTTTAGAAAGCTTCTATCCCTACTGGTGACAAAGGGTCTCTCACTCAGAGTGAAAGATAGATTGTATGATGCATGTGTGTGAAATGCCATGCTTCACAGTAGTGAAACATGGGCTGTGACTGCAGAGGACATGCGTAGGCTTGAAAGAAATGAAGCTAGCATGATCTGCTGGTTGTGTAATGTCAGTGTGCACACACGACAGAATGTAAGTGCCCTGAGAGAAATGTTGGACATAAGAAGCATTGAATGTGGCATGCAAGAGATACGTCTGCGCTGGTATGGTCATGTACTATGGATGGGTGAGGAGAGATGTGTGAAGAATTGGGATGAGGTGGTCAAGCATGACCTTCAAAAGTTGGGCCTCACAGAGGCAATGAGGAAAGACCGAGATCTCTGGAGATATGCTGTGACTACAAAGACCCGACAAATCACGTGAGTTTATGGCTGTTTCCTGCACCAGTTTCGCATAGCCCCAGCCCATCCAAAGTACCTTGGATCGCAGAACGACCTGCTGTGCTTACCTTGGATCGTA
>NC_043016.1:7006437-7008937 GCF_006345805.1 Octopus sinensis | reverse complement strand
TGATGGATGATGATTATATATATATAAATTTATTAAATAATAATAATATATATATATATATATATCCAAACTGACTCTTTCCCTAATTAGTTGGGCTTTGACCCTCTCTGTGACCTTCATTACCTGATCCAAGAGCTTGATACCTCTGTAATTATTTGTATCACCTTTTCCTTTGTAGCAGTTGACTATAGTGCTGCTACACCAGTCATTTGGTATGATGATGATGATGTATGCTTATATGGTTACAGGACATCACCAATGGTGCAAATAACATGAGATATGTAAACAAATGAGGGGAAAATGAGTGGAATACGTAAACAACGAGAAAAAATGGAAAACAGGATGAGTTAACATAGAGAAAGGACCCTTCATCAGTTGTTAGCTGTCTGTCTAATCCTCATTTCAAGCATTTAACAACAATATGAGTCTACAAAGATAGTTGATCCCCATAAATTCTAAAATAAAATTTAGGATTTATGGAGGGTCATGGTTGGGAACAAAAAAAATTACAGTGGAGACATGCAAGGAAGCTGAACGTAAACAAACATGGAGGGTCGTTAGAACAGAACGAGAGGAAAACATTGAACGCTGGGAGAAACATTCCTTTTTTTGAAAAAAGAAAAGTTAAAAGAGAGAGAGAAATACATACATATATATATACAATAAATATATATATTATACAATAAATATATATATATAAAGTTAATCCAAACAAGAAAGCACAAAAAAAACACAACGCAAGGTCGTGGAACAAGTATAGTATTATTGGATGCTCAGGAAGGAAGGGAAGAAGGAGAGTTTAACGTTTCGAGCGGAGCTCTTCGTCGGAAACATAGGAGAAGGAAAGATCCAGAGAAGAGAAGACAGAGGGGAAAAAAAAAATCGTCAATGGTACACACGAGGTCACATTTGGCTGCGTGGTTCAGAACCTTACTTGTCAACTATGTAGTCACAGGTTGAGTGTCACCAGACAGCAGGTACAAGCATGACAGTCTAGTAAAGGAATGTCACTTCCTGTTTTGTTCGTGTGTACATATGTACAACGTATGGTATGCGTGTTACACTTGTCCTGACATCCTGTGATGCTTGAGTGAGTACCAGTCATGTAAATAAAGTTGCTCAATTCCAATCCTTCATGTCTGACCATGGGAAAATATTATCAGGTGAGGGTCAGTGACTGGAAGGGCATCCAACTGTAGAAAATCAATTAGACCCATGCAAACAATAGATTTATTATGATATATATATATATATATATATACGTGTGTGTGTAGATATAAAAATACATAAATGCAGGTTTTACCCAGATATATATATTCTTTCATTTTTTTACTTGTATCAGTCATTTGAATGCACCCATGCTGGAGCACTGACTAAAGAGTTTTAGTCGAAGAAATCAACCCCAGGACTTATTCTTTGTAAGCCTAGTACTTACTCTATCGGTCTATTTTGTTGAACTGCTAAGCTACGGGGACATAAATACATCAACATTGGTTGTTAGGCGATGGTGGGGGAAAAAACATGGACTCAAAGACACACGCAAACACACACATCATCATCGTTTAATGTCCGTTTTCCATGCTAGCATGGGTTGGACGGTTCGACCGGGGTCTGGGAAGCCAGGAGGCTGCACCAGGCTGATCTGGCAGTGCTTCTACAGCTGGATGCCCTTCCTAACACCAACCACTCCGTGAGTGTAGTGGATGCTTTTTACGTGTCACCGGTACAGGTGCCAAGGGAGGCTGGCAGTGGCCACGATCAGTTGGTGCTTTTTACGTGCCACCAGCAACATATATATATATAGCACTTAGCTTCCTTATTTGG
The DNA here is from genome assembly GCF_006345805.1 of Octopus sinensis. NCBI lineage: Eukaryota > Metazoa > Mollusca > Cephalopoda > Octopoda > Octopodidae > Octopus > Octopus sinensis. Next base: position 7,007,113 of record NC_043016.1, on the reverse strand, counting down.
GAGCCTTTTATTATATTTCTATATGAATAATATTTTTCTATATGAATAATATTTTGTCTAATGACTAATTCGTCTTTGTGCCAGGCCACTGGTAATAATAACCTACGTTATTACCCTTTTTGATTATATATATATATATATATATACAATGGGCTTCTTTCAGTTTCCATGTACCAAATCCACTCATAAAGCTTTGGCCAGCCAGCGTCTATTGCAGAAGACACGCGAGGTGTCACGTAGTGGGACAGAACCCAGAACCATGTGGTTGGGAAGCAAACTTCTTACCACACAGCTCCACTCTCTTGTGATCAAGCAGGGGCACTGCATTGTAGGATTTAGCCAAACAAATATCAATGCCAGTACTTATTTATTTTATGATTCATGCTTATTTTGTCAGTCTCTTTTGCCAAACTGCTCAGTTGGTAAACAAAGCAACATCAGTTGTCAAGCATGCTGGACGTAAACAGGAAGCGAGCTGGCAGAAACATTAGCATGCTAAGCGAAATACACAGTGGTTAGTATTTCATCTGTCTTTGCATTCTGAGTTCAAATTCTGCCAAAGTTGACTTAGCCTTTCATCCTTTCAGAGTCAATAAATTAAGTACCAGCTGTGTACGGGGATCGATCTAATTGACTGGCCCCCTCCCCACCAAATTTCAGGCCTTGTACCTAGAGC
>NC_043016.1:7004324-7006337 GCF_006345805.1 Octopus sinensis | reverse complement strand
TCGTTCTCTCTCGAAGAATGTATGTTGTGCATATGCACACGCATGCACCTTTCCTCAGCGCCCGGCCATGCGCACGCATCAGCACACATTGTTACACAAACACATGCTAACTCTGTCTCATTTATGCACCACACATGCCTTTCTCGCTTGTTTTTCATGCTCAATGCGCCCTTGTACACACAACGCATCTCTGTAAGACCCTAGGTCGGTGACGCATACATAGAGAAAGTTGTTTGTCCCTTACAACGTGCCAGCATGCCACACTTTTGTTCCTGCACGATCGAGGCGTATAATACCTCATGCATCGGCTGGCAGCCTCAGCCTTACTGCATTGATAACTGGCATATTCAATACTGTACTCTGTACTTGTAATCAATGCACTAGCATTAGCCCCAGCCTTGCAAGCCCTATTGCACTCATGCACATGCACCTCTGTTATGCACATCTACTTCCTTGTCTTGCAACACGTCTGCGTCAGCTCAATTCTTCTTCCGACTCAAAGCACGTCGGATGTTCACATGCTCTGCGCACATGTTTAGACGTAATTTCCCCCTGTTAGACCCCCGTTTGGTTACATAATTAACAGAGAAAATTATCTGTCTTGTGCACCACTCCAGCATGCTACATTGTCGTCCTTGCTAACTCAGCAATTAACCACGACAACAGCACCAGACGCATTTCACCTTCAAGGCATTTCACACACTGCAACCCTGCAGGAAGATCTTCCATATCATGGATTAAGAATACACTCATTCGCTCGCCCGAGCTTATTTTACAGCCAATTTCGAAACGTGCACCTGCACTCATGTATACGTCCTCACGCGCAAGAACGCGCTCCTGCCCAGTCACTGACTGCACACATTTTGGCTCTCAAAGCGACACCGCTATTCGAACTAATCCGAATAGAAAACTGTCCAGAAATAGGGGCTGCAATAAGGGTGGAGCACTTGCAGAATACAGCACTGCTTGGAACCGCTCGAATACTCCGGATGGTGCTCGAAAAATAATAGGTGTTACCTTAGTTCACTGGTAGGGAACAGCTAACACCGTAGTACATCTCCAGCGTTATAAGCTGTGCAAAGACAATGATGATGATGATGATAATAATAATAATAATAATAATAATAATAATAATAATAATAATAATAATAATAATCAAGGCTGCGAGCAGATAGAATTGTCTGCGGGTAAAATGCTTAGCGGCATCTCATCCGTCCTTACGTTCTGAATACAAATTCCACCGAGGTTGACTTTGCATTTCGTTCTTTCGGAGTCAATAAAATAAAAATTAGTTGAGTGCTGGGTTTGGTGTAATTGACTTAACCCTTCACTCGAAATTATTTGCCCTGTACCCAAAATTCGTAACCATAATTATCATTATTATGATTAACCACAGAATAAGAAACCACGTTGATTTTTTTAGCTCAGAAAATTTGTGCTAAATTTCTCTTGTTTTTTTTTTTTTCAGACCGCTTGAAGGTTTGTTTAATTTGTTTTTGTATTTTGTTTTATATTTTTGTCATTGTGAGATCAGCAGCTGCGTCTAAGGTGTGATTATTCTTACGTAACGATCCCCACCCCTTTTCCGATCGGGGTATCAGACGTTTGAATTTTTTCAAAACAGCGAAGTCTAACCTCTGTCTGTTACATTAGTTTGTCGATATAGAAAACAAAAAGCCAGGAAAACCCTACTATATCGGTACATTTCAATTGAGAAGAGATGAGATGAAATAGCCATCTACGTCCTGATACAAAAATGTTTCAGAGGAATTTGTTGTGATATTGGTTTCGTCATCCGAGCAAAAACAATACGGCAGTTTTGGTTGGATGCTTCTCTGAAGTAAGAAACAGAAACATTCCATTGCTCCATATATGAGTATGGATTTTATCCTCGTTGTGATACGCTTATGTAGGCGAGTGAAGATAAAAAAAACTTCGGATGTGTCGCCAGAATTAAACATCTGGTGGCTGGTGGCATGTATTGTTTCTTGGAGAAGTTGATTCTCTTCTAGA
>NC_043016.1:6986824-6999324 GCF_006345805.1 Octopus sinensis | reverse complement strand
GTGAAAGGTACTGGGATCCAACCTGGTACAATGTTATTGAGAAGCAGACTTTTTAACCATTCGGCCAACATGCGTATACACACACACATCTTATAGAACCTAGCTGTTCTTTCTAGCGTGTTGAATCCTATGAGTGGATTCCTCATGTGTTTAAATGTACACTGTATCTTATGACTAATACAAAGTCTTTGGACTACATTTTTACACGTTAGGCCACTGGAAATGAAAATTTTAATTAATTTCCATTTCCCTTTGATATGATTAAGTATTGTAAGTTTTTGGATAATTTTCGGTTTTTAAAAGTTGACATTTTTTATTGCTGGCGAAGGAACTGCGGCTGCACAGTAGATTTTGAAAAAGTTAGGATATATAAACAAGGGGCACGTAGTTTGATCGCCTTGTGTGTATATGTTTAACCCTAGGTTTTCCTGCTGAAGACCATACATGTATGTATGTATGTATATATATAAGATACAGTGTACATTTAAACACATGACGAATCCACTCATATATATATATTGGCCTGCTCGCTTAGCCAGCGGGATGGTGTCATTTGAAGGCTAAAACAATGCGAAGCGCATTGTGACCAGCGATGTGTAACAACATCTGATAGTCTGATCGGTCACGGTGATCACGATGATATATATATATAGTAAAGTAGCTTGTTACGGCATATAAGTAGTAACAATACTAGACGGTAATTTTTTTTTTTGCTACTATAATATGGCTGTTCTATACAGAACAGTGTTACCACATTTTAGCCGCAGAAAAGCGTCTTTTCCCGCTGGTTAACGACACACAACCTGTGTCCGATATATTGTGAATAAGGGAGCGAACCACTTCCCTCCAGCTTGGCACGACCAGTAGACCATGCTTTCTGGGTCTTTGCCTGTCATCGATACTGGACACCTGCCTGCTAGAGATGGCAGTCAATAGTCCTTAATCACAATATATAAACAGAGAAGCGGCAGACAGTCGTTGATCTCATAACGAGATCATATATACATGTGTGTATTTGTGTCTGTGCCTGTGCTGTCTATGTGGAGGTGCGTGATTTAGTGGTTGGGGTGTTGCATTCATGATCGCAAAATTGGGGTTTCGATTCGTGGACCCGCCGATATGTTGTGTTGTTGAACAAAACAAAACCTTACATTTCACGCTGCGCCTGTCTACTCATCTGACAAAAATGAGTAATCCTACCATGGACCGGCGTCCCGTTTAGGTAGGGAATATATGCGGCACTGAATACGGGAAAGCAGCGTTATGAGCCTATGGCTCGAGAAGGATCTTTGAGCCTTTTTTTTTCCCGAAAGGCGCAAAATGTGTATTGGACAGGGCCATGAAGGGTTGTTGGTTACTACCGTTGGAAGTGTCCTGGATTCTAACTGCTCAGATATAGTAATCCCATAACACTCAGCTGAAAATGTAACATGTAGTAAACCCTCTTTTTCTGCGGCATTACTGATGGAAACATAATTAGCAACAAATTATTCATTTGCTCATCATAACCGTTACCTTTTAATTTGATACGTAAAAGTTTTAACAGAAGGATGGCTGACGGATGGGTCATTACAGCGCACTTCTGACCAGGACTATTAATGTGCACAATAAAGGGGTGTAACTCTGCAATGTTACCCCAACGTAGTAAAACAACCGCGATGAAGTTACCCATTTATAACCACTTTTCTACTAATATATATACATATATATATACATACATATATATATATATATTATATATATATATTATATATAATATATATATATATATATCTATATATATAAATGTGTGTGTATGCGTTTCTGTATGTGTGTGTGTTTGTGGTGTTGTGTGTGTGCATCTATCTATCTACTATCTATCTATCTATCTATCTATCTATCTATCTATCTATCTATCTATATATATATATATATATATATATATATATATATATATATTATATATATATATCTGTATGTATGTCTGTCTAGCTAGCTTCATATCTATCTGTCTGTCTGTTTGTATGTATGTACGCGTGTTTATGTATGTGTATGCGTGTATATATATATATACACACGCATGCACATACATACACACACATATATAATACACACACACACGGGCATGTGGATGAATTTATGCTTTGTTTCGTGTGAGAATAATTGGGATTAGTCATTCATTCTTATGAATCATGTTCATTACACCATTCTCACAAGTGTTGTACTCAAATCACTCTACATCCACTAAAAGTAGGTTGCTGCTGTTGTTGTTGTTGTTGTTGTTTCTATGGGCTTTGTTGATTGAGCAAGGCAAGATTTAGATCTTGTGAAGGAATGGGTATTGTGTCTATAACAGAATCTGCTAAGACGATTTAATTTAGAAATCAGCAGCAGGTGCAGTGGAGGCGCAATGGCCCAGTGGTTAGGGCAGCGGACTCGCGGTCGGAGGATCGCGGTTTCGATTCCCAAACCAGGCGTTGTGTGTGTTTATTGAGCGAAAACACCTAAAAGCTCCACGAGGCCCCGGCAGGGGGTGGTGACGACCCCTGTTGTACTCTTTCGCTCCAACTTTCTCTCACTCTTTCTTCCTGTTTCTTGTCACCGACTTCCTACGCAACCGCTGAGCCTTGATGCGCATTCATCCATCCGTCGATGCTCTCGGTGTCGGGGGTTGACCTGCTTTCTCTCTTCTGCGGGTCTTACGAGTAGCAAAGGACCACGTTTCGGACTTTTCCCACGTTTCGGACTTTGCCCGATCTTGCGAGCTCTGGGACGAAGACCGCTTCGCTCAACAAGCAAACAAACATGCAGCAGGTGCAGAAGAATTCTTCATTATTACTGTTAATAATAGTTGGCGCACTAAAGAAACTGACAAGTAATTCGTTGATAGTTTGAGTATTAACAAGCAAAGATACTTATGAAATCTGTTATCTTATCCAGGAGGGAATATCACATCTCGAAGCTATCGAAACAGGAACTGAACCTAAGCAGTTTGGATCTTTATAAAAATGTGAGGGTGGTAGGATGGAGGTATTGTAGGAGTTCCAACGCTGCATACAATGCCGAGCTGGCAGAAACGTTAGCGCGCCGGGCGAAATGCTTAGCGGTATTTCGTCTGCCGCTACGTTCTGAGTTCAAATTCCGCCGAGGTCGACTTTGCCTTTCATACTTTCGGGGTCGATAAATTAAGTACCAGTTACGCACTGGAGTTGATGTAATCGACCTAATCCGTTTTGTCTGTGCTTGTTTGTCCCTTCTGTGTTTAGCCCCTTGGGGGCAGTAAAGAAATAGAAATGCTTAGCTGTATTTCGTTGATATAATCGACTTAATCCGTTTGTCCGTACTTGTTTGTCCCTGCTGTGTTTAGCCCCTTGTGGGTAGTAAAGAAATTGGTATCGTAGGTGTTCCAGACAAAATGCCTCGCGTTATTTATTCCGGTTCTTTATGTTCTGGTTTCAAATCTTGCTGAGGGCAATTTTGACTTTTATCCTTTTAGAATTGATAAAATAAAGTGTCGGCCGAAGATCGATGATACTGTTCAAGTCCTCCCCTCAAATTTGATGGCCTTTTAGAAATAAAGTTTTATGAAAATGTGGAGATAATGAAATAGGAAACTCAGTAGAGCGTCAAGTAGAATTCGACGTCTCTTCCGGGTCCTTGTGCACTGTGTTTAAATGCAGAATCGTCGGACGCTGATGTGATGCCTTTCGGTAATTTTTTCCGTTCTTATTTTCATTTTATATTCGAGTCTGGCTCCTATCATAGGGCCTGGAATTTGGACGCAGCTAACTGTGATAAATCCATAATTCTTAGACTACTCGTCAATTGGAATAACAACTCCAGTTACGTTAATAGAAGGGTTAAACCTTTTAGAAAGCAGAAAAATGATATTAAAACAACAAAAAAATATTAGAAGTGTATGGGCAGAAGATTAAAAAAAATTAAGAAAGAATGTTTTTTTTCCCTATTTTCCTTGTTGAATGTGAACGAAGGAGCAGCATCCACGATCACATCATGTCCTAGCAGACCTTTTAAATTGCCATCGGTCAACATCTACACGGAAGACAGAAGCAGGGAGAAACTCTAGAGGACCGATGTTCTAGTGAGTAAAGACTGGAAGAGGGATTAGTGTGGAGGTGTGATTGGACGCAAAAAAGTTTCAGGAGAAGTGGAGAGATGAATCGGTTGAAAGTACCTTAGTGGAAGGGGTTCGAAACCAGCCAGCTCCGAGAAATAGAGATTACTACAGTAGTGACAGAAAAGACAGAGAGAGGACATATCACGCTTGAGAGATGGACACTGGAGCATCTGTTAGCAACTGAATGCCAATCAGTCGAGTGGCCCTTTTCTGGATGCGGCCCAGGTATTTAAATCCGTCGTTCAAGTAACGTAGCAGTATAATCTGAGCCGTGATGTCCTTCTCCCAACTCCACTTCCCAACTGGCGGAAACGCGCGGGGGGGGGGCAGCTGAAGACCTGGGATATGACGATCAAGGAGGACCTCTCCGTGCTCACGGGACCGCAGGTGGTCGGCCTACGCCGATGGAACCGTGACTGGCTCGCTATCTCCAGTGAACTGGCACAGGACCGTCGTGCATTGGCTGCCATGGTTCGAGATGCCTCGAGGGTGGTAGAAGAAGCCGACTCAACCCGCCCAGGGTGAATGTCGACACAAGTACAAGTAAGTAAGTAAGTATAATCTGGATTCATACAGTTGACTATGCACTTTCTGACATCCCCACAAATATGTGGTTTTGTGTTAGAAATCATTATTAACAAGATTACTTATGCTCTGTATACCACAAATATTCTTGCACACAAGTGCTGACACTTATTTACACACACACAAATACATACATTGACACATTAATATTCGCATACACAGTTGTACAAGTACACACACATATTAATGAGTTACACATATACAGACACAAAGACGCATACAGTCGTATATTGATTCATATACATATATATACACGTATATACATATATTAATGGCCTACTTGTCATCTCCTCCAATAATACTCACTCATACACAAATGATGCCATCTTTTCATTCTTCCTGACCCTTCCACACTCAAGCCACGTCCTCTGGTACCCAGTGAGTGATTCTTAGTGACTAATATTAGGCCCCGTGCCTTCTATTAATATATTAATGAAAAGCCTTCTTCGACATCAGAAAAAAAAAGCATCTACCTCATGTATGAAAGCAAACGTAATCACATCACTCCCTTAAACATAAACAGCGTACAGCTAAAGAACTCAAGAAGAAAATCTTTGAAAATTTTCTTGTGCCGGATGTACATCCTCAACATAACAAATATTCCGTCTTCAAGTGTGTGCTTTCCTCCTCAGGGTTTTAAAATAGCTCAGCCCTCAGTAATGACAACTAACCTCACCTCACTTCAAAACTCTGTTGAGGCCAAAACTTGTGCATGGTAGACCTGTAACCAATAGGTTTAGGAACATTTAGTATTAGGAGGCGACACAGGAAGAATGTATTTTTAAAGTTTATTCCCATTTTATTGACTATTGCAGACTACAGGCTTTTTTTTACATTAAAGATGTAATTACAAAAGGCAGCGAGCTGGCAGAAACGTTAGCACGCCGGGCGAAATGCGTAGCCGTATTTCGTCTGCCGTTACGTTCTGAGTTCAAATTCCGCCGAGGTCGACTTTGCCTTTCATCCTTTCGGGGTCGATAAATTAAGTACCAGTTACGCACTGGGGTCGATGTAATCGACTTAATCCGTTTGTCTGTTCTTGTTTGTCCCCTCTGTGTTTAGCCCCTTGGTGGTAGTAAAGAAATATATATATGTAATTATATTTCGTTTTTGTATTTGGTTGCAAGATTCTTTATGTGAATCCGTGTATACAAGCATATTTTATTGTTGAGGAGAGTCATTCTGTAACCTCAGCCAATATTGTTATATGTTACCACATTTGTTTGCAAGTAGGTAACCCTCTGTTTTAATTTTTTCCGGGTTTATAAGATTATGCTTAAGGTGACTTCGTCATTCATACGTGCCATCCTTGCTACATTCACCCATCTTTATTTGAAACATTCGCTAGACAAAACTTGCCTCTCTACTCTCACTTTCCTTTTCAAGTGATACTTGAAGAAGTTGATGAGAGATTGACCAGAGAGGAAAGTGTTTGTCTCTAATCCTTTCAGGCGCGTACACCAGATACATTCTTTCCCCATAGCCACAAAGATGATAAAAATAGCTCTTCCTTCCCATTTGAAGGAAGGAGGCGTGACAATATTGACGATAGACTCAGCTGATAAACCGACTCGTCCCACACGTGACAGCAGTCGTTCGACATAACCCACAGTGCGTGCAGAGCGGTTTCGTTGCTCTGACCGCATCTCGGGCAGGTCGGCTCCGTGTTTCTGGAGCCGTGTCTACCGAACGGGTAGTGCTTCTCGGTAGCACTGCCAGGCCAGGGATCTCTGGAAGTTGTCCATGGGCCCTGGCCCAAAAGTCGTCCTGAACAAGCGGGTCAGGTATTCCTCGTCGACGTCCAGGTTCGCCCTGAGCTCCCCTCCACTAATCCCCTATAGAATGCTTTGGTTGTATTGAAGTCATTCAAGGTCGACCCGGGACGGCATAATTACTTGAGAGCAACGCGACACTGGCGGTGCCCTTCGCCCTTCCTCGGCCTCTTTTTGATCCACGACTGCAGTTCGGTCATGGAGACGAGTTGCGGGAAAGCGTGCCTCACAAACGATGACCATACCTATTCACCGTCGTCTATGTAGAGCCTGAGATGTCGCAGTCTCAGCGCGTTTCTGCGCATCATCAACTACGGCATGCCCAGTCCTCTTTTTAACGGGTGTTGACAGCAAATGGATCGCCTGATCATCGGGACGCATCCTTTCCACAAGAAGGGAAAGAGAATGCATTCTAGTTTGGTGATGGTAGGGTCGGGACAAGGCACGACGGTCAGGCAGTAGTAGATGACGGATGCGATTTACGTGTATTCTCCACCTCCACCCGACCTTTTAGGGACAGTTTCCTCTCGGCTCATTGCCGGGCGAGAGTGACCACCCTACTCGTTATCTCGTTCCAGAGTTTTTCTCCATTTGGAGGTCCGGACCAAACCAGACCCAGAGCAACTCGACCGGACCGTCGGTCCGGCGTCCCACGGCGGAAACGCTGGTGGACGGCATGGGCTTGCTTCTCCAGGTGCCGAGCCGCAAGCCCACTGACTTTTCCCGGTTGATTTTCGCACTTGTCACCGCTTCGTAGTCTTTCAGTGTCTCGCCGACCAGCTCGATGTGCTCGTGGCTAGACACTATGACGGTGACGTCGTCCGCGTATGCAGACACGCTCGTCCCGCATCCCAATTCTCGCGGGATGCCCCTCAGAGTTGCCAGCTTCCGCAATAGTGGCTCGAGAGTCAATACGTAGAGAAGCGAACGTGCAATACGTTCGTGCAATGTCGAAAGGTCTCGATAGATGTCCATTTACGCGAATTACTGAACGGGTACCTCTGTACAAAGCAGCTATCCAGCCGCGAAAGACGGGACCGAAACCAGCCGCTCCGAGGACAGCCTCCAAGTATCGATGGTCTACCCTATCGAAAGCTTTCGATTGATCCAAATTGATCAGGGCCCCGCCCATACCAGGTTCCTTAGATAGCTAGCTAGCTAGCTAGATAGATAGATATATAGATAGATAGATGGATAGAGAAAGAGAGAGAGACACAATCATATACCCAAGCATACCCATGCATATTCTGCTTGCTACCCTATCGTTCACTTTCCCACTCATAACTATCGTCACCGCTTTAACCCTTAGTCACCAGTTTTCATTCTCTACCACTACCAACACTTGCACCACCACCACCACCACCACTACTACTACTACTACTACTACTACTTTTTCCACCGTCGTCAACGTGGTCTTCTCCGTCGCCTTCTCCTTCTCTACACATCCTCGTTCTTCTCTTCGCTTCTCGTCCCAACCCCCCCTCACCCACGACCTGCTCATTTGTCTTTAGGGGAAATAGCTGTGGCTGCAAAATCTGCTGAAATTTCTCCCGAGAGTCGAAGAAGCTGAGGAGAAAGAGAGAAAGTGAGAGAGAGAGAGAGAGAGAGAGAGAGAGAGAGAGAGAGAGAGAGAGAGAGAGAGATGGTAAGAGGAGATGCAAGAGCAAGGAGGCGGGAGAAATCTAGAAGTAAGAAGAGGTTCTTTTTCCTTTTCCTTTTCCTTTTCTTTTTCTCTTCTTTTCTTTTCTGAAAAGATTTGTTTGTAGACGTGGGAATTTATTTGAGAACAGGAAGGAAGTTTAAAGAGGGTTTAAATTTGGAAGAAGAAGAAGAAGAAGAAGGGAGAGAGAGAGAGAGAGAGGCGGAGTGAGGTGGTGTAGAGAGCTTTGCACAATAATAATAACAGTTGGAAAGAGAAGGAAGGAATAGAGGCGAGCTATGCCTGCTAGTGCCATTGTTCTGAGATTCTATACAGAACCGAATCTAGTTGTGCAGTTGTTTATACGGAAACCTGTGTTGGGTTTCAAGAACCAGTATATTTCTTTTTCAAAAATTCCGTCTGCATATATAGATGCATTAATGCACATACAAATATGTATGTGTGTGTGTGTGTGAGTGTGTGCGTACGTGCGCATGTGTCTGTGTGTGTGTGTACGTATATGTATGTATGTATATATATATATATATACATATATCACAATCAAGGAACGGCCATAATAGGCCATTCACCCACTAGAAATAACAGCCAAAGTTCAACCGAAAAAATAACCTTTTCTCCTGGTTTACGGAATTGATGTTATTTTTTGCGGTTGAAGCTTTGGTGTTATTTCTAGTGGGTGAATGGCCTATTATGGCCGTTCCTTGATTGTGATGTTGAACTTAAAAATGGTCTATGACTATTTAATTTTTTCCCACTAGGTGCTGGTGGCAAAAAATTCTACAAAATTTTTTGCCACCCTATATTGATTAATTATATATACATATATATATATATATGTATATACGAGCATATGTATATGTGTGTATATATATATATATATATATATACACACATATATATATACATATATATATATATACACATGCACGATATATACATATATATATATTCTTTTATTCTCTCATTCTTTTACTTATTTCAGTCATTTGACTGCGGCCATACTAGAGTACCACTGGAGTACCACTGTATGCCTAGTACTTATTCTATCGGTCTCTTTTGCCGAACCACTATGTTACGGGGACGTAAACACACCAACATAGGTTCTCAGGTGATGGTGGTGGTGGGTGGGGGGCAAGCACACACACACACACACACACACATATATACAACGGGCTTCTTTCAGTTTTTCGTCTACCTAATCTAAATCCACTCACAAGGCTTTGGTTGGCTCGAGGCTATAGTAGAAGACACTTCCCAAGGTGCCACGTAGTGGGACTGAACCGGATTCATGTAGTTGGGAAGCAAGCGTCTTACCACACAGCCACTCCTGCGACTATATAATGATAATAATAATAATAATAATAATAATAATAATAATAATAATATAATAATAATAATAATAATAATAATAATAATAATGATAATAATAATTAGCAACTAAAGAATGAGACCTCGATATTTGATAAATAAAGGATTATTTATATATGTTATAATTTAGAACAAACAGTAAAAGTTTGTCATTATAATACTCAGAGTTTCAAATGTCGGAGCGAATAGCTGATACATAATTCTCGTCGGCTATTAATGGCAACAGACGCTATGAGAAACCTTTGAATATAAGGGAAGTTACAGTAATAGTAGAAAAAAGAAAAAAGAAAAATATCAGCAACCTTATTCACACAAACATTTATACGTACATGCAACATACACAAAAACAACATATGTGTATATACGTACTCATACATACACACATATCCACCCGCACACATATATATGCATATATATACGCAACTCATCCTCATATACACAGGTGTTTACATGCGTACGCGTAGCATAATACATATATATCTAGACATTTATTCGTAAAAATATACGTATATATATAAATAATACATACATACATACATACATACATACATACATACATACATACATACATACATATATATATATATATATATGATGGCTTCCCCCTCGTTATCGAGTATGGCCATTGCACGAAGCTTAACTGTTACTGGTGCTGTGATCGAATGTGACTTTTTAGCCCAGCTAAAGATCTACAATGTCTTGTACAGAATTGGCAACTAAAAACTTTACCAGTAATAGCCGGCTGTAGTTGTAACTGGGCTTCATGTACCTTTGCATGTCGTTTAAGTCCTCCTGCCGAATTACACTCTCTTCCACATGCCCGACAGATATGATTAGTATGGTGTGTTACACCACCACCAGTGGCCAGGTTATCTCTCATCTGTCTCGTTTTATGACTACGAAGATGACTCTCGAGTCCAGCTTTACTGAGGCAGGGTCTTGCACAGATATTGCATGTCAAAATCAAAGGAAGCCCCTTCCCATCTGGAAGTGTAACAGCGATGCCCTTCCTGACATCCCTCCTTACGTGCAACTCCTTACGTGCAACTCATGTGCAACTCGAGATTTCTCAAACGTAGCTGTCCCCTCATGCACAATCCTTCTCCACCTGCTACGATCAATAGCTATTCCTTCCCATATGTCAGGAGAGATGCAAGCATCTCTTAAGGAAGCCTTCAGCAAGTCCTTATACCTCTTTTTTGGTTTATGTGGAGGTCGTTCTTCTTTAGCTAACTCTCCAAAAAGAGTTGTTTTGGCATCCTTGAATCCTTCATTCTGACCAGATGACCACTCCATCTGAGCCTTTGCTTTAACACAAGAGCTTCTATACTTTCACACCGAGAGCCTTCGAGTATTTCAAGATCACTGATGCGGTCCTTCCACTTAATGCCATAGATCCGTCTGAGGCACATCTGATGGAAACGTTCAGTTGTTTAAGGTGGTATCGATATGTGACCCACGTCTAGCAGGCATAGAAAAGAGAAGGAGCACACATGCATGTACACCTTTATCTTTGTCTTTCTGCATATGTCTCGCCGACTCTAGAGGCGCTTTTTCTAGCCTTCCGAAAGCAACACTTGCTTTCCTAATTCTATATGGAATTTCATCATCCACATTGTCATATCTATTAATAGTGCTTCCAGGTAGACAAACTGATCGACTACATCAGTTCGTTTACCATTCACATAGATATTTGGTACACTATACTGCTTACCAGGGCAGGTTGATGCATGACAACAGTTTTCTTGAGATTGACTGGATATTGGACAGTACCTTTAATGATTCTACAAAAAGAAATATATATATATATATTTTTTTTTTGGCCACAACAGTATAATATATATATATCTATATATATATATATATATACAGACATATATATATATACAAATTGAGATATGGGTTGTAAATGCAACCCTCTATGGGATAACGTATATCCAATATATGCTAGTGAAGTACCCAACAAAGTTAATACATAATGTTAATGATTGCGATACAATCAATTCATTTACTGTATTATATGGGCAAAGGTAAAATGATTTATCACAAATTACTAATACAAGATAAGAAAATGGAGAAATACATCTAAATCAAATATCAATTACCAGATAATACTCAATCACATACTTTATTAAACCACCACATAAGAGACTGTAGGATTAAATATAAAAGCAGAACAAATCAGTGTACATAAAGGAATGTAAATAAAAGTGTACATAAAGAGTAATGTTGTATAATAAGTAGAATATATATAAAAGAGAATATAAATACAAGTAAATATAAATATAAGTATAAATTAGATCTTACAGCTGTTTCGGCCATGTCGATAATTATGTCTCATTTTACCAATTTAGCCCTTTATGGTTGGTCAATATATAGATATAAATGAGACATTAACAAAAATATCACAAGGCCTCTTCGGAGATTATGTAATATTCTTATCTTGTATATATATATATATAATATATATATATATATATCACGTCACATGACCGACCAGTCTATCAAATGTAGTTACACATCGCTGGTCACAATGCGTTCGCATTGTTTTAGCCTTCGGATGACGCCACCCCGCTGGCTAAGCGAGCAGGCCCAACAGAAGAAAGAGTGGGAGAAAGAGTGGTGAAAGAGTACAGCAGGGATCACCACCCCCTGCCGGAGCCTCGTGGAGCTTTTAGGTGTTTTCGCTCAATAAAACTCATAACGCCCAGTCTGGGAATCGAAACCGCGATCCTACAACCGCGAGTCCGCTGCCCTAACCACTGGGCCATTGCGCCTCCACATATATATATATTATATATATATGTATATATAATATATTATATATATATATACACACATACATATATATATAATATATATATATATATATATATATATATATATATATATACATACATACATATATATATATACATACAACATACATATATATATATACACACACACACACAACACATATATATATATGTGGGGTGTATGTATGCGGGAGTGTGAA
>NC_043016.1:6971824-6976824 GCF_006345805.1 Octopus sinensis | reverse complement strand
AGGACAGAACACGACTCGTCGAACTAGCCCTTCCTGCGAAAGAATTAAATAAAATTCCTTTGCAGAGGGGTAAAAACAAGAACCCTCAACCCAAATGAGCGTCGTTATTCTTGTATTGAAAAAGAGGCGACAGCGATTGTAGAAACTGTGAGAAAACGGTCTCATTTTCTTCTTGGACGTAACTTCACACTAATAACTGATCAAAACAGTGTGACTTTTATGTTTAATTGTCAAAAGCGCAGTAAACCTAAAAACGAAAAGATAATGCGTTGGCGGATCGAACTAGCCCAGTATCAATTTGATATCATTTACCGCCAAGGCAAGTTTAATGTTGCATCTGATGCTTTATCGCGTACTTATTGCGCAGCTACGACTGATAAAGAACTCTATCGTATTCATGCAGCGCTGTGTCATCCTCGGATCACACGATTGTTTCATTATATTAAAGTTAAGAATTTACCTTACTCTGTAGATGATGTAAAGCGTATAACTAACAATTGTGTAATATGTTGTGAAGTGAAGCCTCGCTTTACTAAAACCTCTGTTTCCTCAGGAATTAAATCTACTCAAGCTTTTGAAAGATTGAATCTTGATTTTAAAGGACCCCTACCTTCAGTGTCTTTTAAAGGACCCCTACCTTCAGTGTCAAAGAACCATTATTTTTTAACTGTTGTGGATGAGTATTCACGTTTTTCGTTTATTTTTCCATGTACTAATACTAGTGGTCATTCCGTTATTAGTAATTTGAAGGTTTTGTTTAGTCTTTTCGGATTTCCTGCTGTTATTCATAGTGGAAATGCTAAATGTTTTGCATCCAAAGAACTTAACAATTTCTGTATGATAGGGGAATAGCGATTACTCATTCTACCGTGTAAAATCCTCGTGGAAATGCTCAATGTGAAAGGTATAATGGAGTAATATGGAATTCCATTAAATTGGCCTTACGTAGCCGAAATTTACCAGTTTCTCAAAGGGAAGTCGTGCTTCCAGAAGTTTTATATTCGCAACATTCATTATTATGCGTGGCAACTAATGAGACCCCACATAAGAGATTCTTTAAATTTCCTAGACGTTCTATGTGTAGTCTTTCCGTTCCTTCTTGGTTAATGCAAGGAACTGACAAAGTGTTTGTTAAACGACATGTACACAATAAGTATGATCCGTTAGTAGATGAAGCCCAATTGGTACAAACTAACCCTAACCACGCGAGGGTACAGTACCCAGATGGACGTGAAAGTACTGTATCCATTAGAGATTTAGCCCCTTCTGGCAAAACGACTGAGGAGTATCAATTAAGTAAGGATCAAACTAATGTTGCTGACACTGATCCTACTCAAGTGCATTGAACACC
This sequence comes from Octopus sinensis, assembly GCF_006345805.1. Classification (NCBI taxonomy): domain Eukaryota; kingdom Metazoa; phylum Mollusca; class Cephalopoda; order Octopoda; family Octopodidae; genus Octopus; species Octopus sinensis. The sequence continues at coordinate 6,975,473 of NC_043016.1, read as the reverse complement.
GTGGTGGTTTTTCAGATACCATGATCGATTCTGTCCCACCTAGACCAGCTCAAGAACCAGAACCTCAAACTACTTTGCACTGGCGTTCAACCAGAACAAAAAAAAGTTACTGGTAGGTTAAATTTATGATTGATGATGTGCTACGCTTATGAAAAGCCTCACTATTACGTTTGACTCATGGTTATGTTTGTATTTTGCATTTTGTTGGTTAATTGTTCTTTTTCTTTAGAGGGAAAAATGTGATTTTAGTTTTGATCACGTGATTTTGATTGTCTCGATTGCTGTTATATGCCTGCAGTGCGACTGCGCGGAGTTCTGTTCCGTTTGCGACACGACATGTTCAGTGTTGGTTTTAGTTAGTCGAGACTGTAGCAACCCGCTGCATAAAACTCTTATTGCGTTGAAGTTTGGTTTTGCTTACAATTTTAGCAATCTTTGTTTGTATTGTAGATTGCTGTATTTTTAGTCGATTAAAACCTTTTAAATTTTGATATTCGAGTTTGGGTTTATAACACGAGTATCCGGTTTTTTCAATTGAAGGCATTGTTGAAAAATATACAGGATGAAAGTCGTTAACGAGGATATGAGGTTATAAATAAAAATGCCAAAATAACACGAAAATATGAAATTTATATTAATCACTCCTCAAATGTTATACATTGATTCTTCTTCGTCTGTAAAGTATGTTGAAGTCAAGGATTCACTCTTTATTTTACAATAAATGTTCGACATAATTTCACAAAAGCTGTGCATGTACATATATTAAAAACTACTAAAATATATGCATATTTACACATAGATACACGATCTTACAAACGGGTTACACACTTTTTCTAAAGCTTCAAGAGACAGCAGGTTTAGTTCATGAAAAAGCTGCTCATTTACAATGTATTTGACTCATTCAGCGCAAAAGCTACTTATGTAATTTTGTACATAAGTAGAGCGATTTTTTTTACCTTAAAAATTGCTTGATTTTAACTTTATTTTCATACCTTTTGTAACCTTATTTTAAAAATTTATTGATATATTTTAACTTTATTTTAACTTCAGCATTATTAATAAATCCATAAACATTAAGGAGTTTACTCTAGTTTTGATTACTTTGTGATATACGAATATCATCAAAACAATTTTAAAAAATAACTTTTTTTAGGAAATTTATTATAGTACAACATGATACAATGTCTTATATTGCAGGTAGAAATTACTGTCTTTTGCATGGATCTTTTTCAGCATTTTCTGTTGTGTCTGGGGAGAGTCATTTTCTTTTTGTGCCTTATAATGTAACACACTCACCGGTAAAATTTCCACTTATTTCTTATTTTTATTTTCCTAAAATTTTCGTTGCATCTTGCAACCTTTTCAATCGTCTGTCCATCTAATTAATGGACACAGTTTTTCTGCATTGAAAAACTGCATTCTACAATAGCTGTGGTCACTTGGGATTGTATCAGATCTGCATATTCCACAAGTGAAACTTTGGGGTTCGTTAGTTGAATTACTAAATTGGTTTGGTTTTTATTGAATCTAAAATCAATGTGATTCATAATGCAGCATGGGTCTTTGCTGAATTTCAATTCTTTCAGGCTTTTGTAAGCATCGTAAATGGTAAAGGCTGTTGACTCAGCTTTCAAAAACAGATTTGGGTGAAGTCCTGATCTCAGGATTTCGTACAGTTTCTTTCGCTCTCGGCACCAGAATACTTTTGTTCTCAAAACTTTCTACAATTTTCGTAACTTCTGCAAGGTCCTTGCTCATAGTAATTGCAGGTATCCCACCAGCTGCTCCACTCGGTCACAATTGGCTGGGGTGGGGGACTATTTGTTTCTTACAGTGGCAGCCTTGACGGTAGCAACCAGACAACTAATTACAGGATAGAAACCCTTTATTTTTAGGGCACAATAGGTGAGAGAGGCAGATTACATAGAAGAGCTTAGGGTACATAACTTACAATGTTGCTCCGTCAGTTATGATATGCCGAGCAGCACAAGACAATAATAGCAGAAAATTTCCTGTTATACTTCTTAAAGTACAATCGATGATCTGAGCAAAGATTGTGGCAGTTAGAACTGATCCGAGCGGCAAACATTCTATTAAGAACGTTTCTTGAGGATTTTTACCTGAACCAATAAGTACATTAACATTTTTTTTATTATCAATTTCACTTTGTTCAACAATTAAAAATACATTTTGATCAGCCAGGCAACTCTTGCAATTTACAACTGCGTTTGCACTAAACACATCAACATATTTTTGGCATGTAGATTCAGATGGCAATGGCTTATTGATAGAATCAAAGAGATTTCTCAAACTTGGATTAGTGAGCTCAATAAGGCAATGACAAAAGAACTCCACAATCAACTTCAAAAAGAGCCAGAAATGCGAAAGAAAATTATTCAATTCAATTAATCTTAGATAAAAATTTACATAAAATATTTAACAACAAATTTAAATGATAAATAAAAAGTATATATCAAAATATTATTAAGAAATAACTAACACACTATACATTTATGTATAGTAAAAGAAATAGTAAAGAAAAGTACTTACTTTCGATGGTAAATTTAGAATTCCTAAATAACAGGCCCAGAGAATTAAAACTGTAAGTAGATACACTTACAATTAGATGGTAATAAGTAATTCTATTCTTAATGAGGCCTGTTTCATGAATTGGAAAAAAACATATGCATATAATTAATATTAGCGGTTGGTATCGATCACAAATAACTAATATTGGTAAAAGTATCTTGAAGACTGAAATTTCTCTTTCAGAAAAACTATACAGGTATGCTAGGCTTTTGTTCAAATGACTGGATGCACATAGTGTCAAATAATTTTTAACATTGAAGGTAGAAGAAGCCATAGCGAGAGTTATAAATAGCTCCAAAGAGGTAGTCCAGTACATCAGCTCCACTAAGAACTAGCAGAAATGTGTATCAAATTTAGGTTTAATCAATACATAAAAATATATATCAATGAATTTATTTTCTTTCAGTATCTAATAAAAAAAAAACCTTTGCTTTTTTTTTCAGTGTAATTTCATTTTTTAAACCTTATTTTAACTTTATCGCGCGATTTTAAACTTTATAAGCTTTAAAAAGTAATTAATTAGGTTGACGAATCATAAAAAAAAAAGATCCTCGACTTTAGAATTAACCTTGAAATAAACGTTTCTACGTGCTTTAACTTTTTGGGAAAACACTGCCTTTACAATGACGCTTTATCCAAACTCACTGTAAAAGTTCCTCAGCACAATATTTCTTGTTTAAACATGAGGAGAAAACTGCACCCCTTGACCATCTGAAATACGCTGAATTTGATAACATGATATCTCTCTTTATGTTGAAAATACAAGGTAATAGAGGGATGGAGGGCAATATATGAAGCAGAATAATTAGCAGTGGAATAAGTGTATATACATATTTAAAATATATATTGATGACACGCACTTCATCAATGTATATTAAATATATGCTTTAGAGTGTGCTTCTTTTTCGGATATGTGATACACTGACGATGTGTATATATATATATATATATATATATATTATATATATATATATATATATTGATTTGATATTTATTTAATCATCAGAATTTATGAACATTGATTGAGCATTACGAAGAGAGCAGAATGAATACCCGAGTA
>NC_043016.1:6959324-6966824 GCF_006345805.1 Octopus sinensis | reverse complement strand
TAAATACATTTAAATATCTATATACACTTTTGGGCGATCTTTCTGCTACTTGTATATACTTTAGATCTTATATTCGTCCTAAAAAACTTTGTATGGAGTGAAAGGTTACCGCTATGGAAATATATACACACACATTATACATACATCTGTGTATAGATGAATATATAAATACATTTAAATATCTATATACACTTTTGGGCGATCTTTCTGCTACTTGGATATAGGTCTTATATTCGTCGTAAAAAACTTTCCTGTCACACACTCACGCACACGCACACACCACACACACACACACACGCATCCTCACACACACACGCACACACACACACACACACTCACACACACACATTAGCTTACAATTTTATTTATATATTTGCGTGTCTATGTGTGTAAAGAGGAAGTGGGAATGTAGAGTGAAAGTCACTCACTACAGAAAGTGAATTACTTTCACTTTATTCGTTGCACACTGTGTGTGTGCGTTTGCGTGTGCTGTATCCCACACTAAGAGAAGCATTTGACTCATACACCACAATGTGAGTTTTCTCTAAATTTTGCTTAATTGGGGTTGAAATTTTAAAAAGTGGACCTGGCACGACCCGATGCATTCTACTCTTAAAAATGCTAGGTAAATTGTAATTGAAGAAATCCTATATTGTAGATTTCTATAAGATACAAAGGGAGGCAGATAAAATCTGCCTTTTATAAGAGATAGATGTTGTACAGGGAAACTGCGCACCCCTCCCGGTAAAAAGTGGTAGTAGCCAGACAGACGGAAGTCAGAAGGTCGAGGTCACGTGTAGACTGTGTCGACAGTCGTGTCAGTGCTGATATAGTAACTATACTGTGGTATTGAGTGGAAGTTTTGAGGATAACATTGTACGACTGGAGGTCATACAGTGCCAGATAGAACATTCTATCGATGACTTTGGAATATATGTAATAATATTTGTCACAGCGACAACCGTCGTCAAAAGACAGATGCAACAATGGCAAAAGATGACATTACAACAGCAAATAATAATAATAATAATAATAATAATAATAATAATAATAATAATAATAATAATAATAATAATAATAATAATAATCCTTTCTACTATAGGTTCAAGGCCTGAAATTTCGGTAGGGGGGGAGTTGGTCGATTTCATTGACTTCAGTGCGTAGCTGGTACCTATATCATCGATCCCGAAAGGATGAAAAGCAATGATGATGATGATGATGATGATGATGATGACGACGATGATGATGCCGGCGATGACGATGACGACGATGACGATGACGATGACGATGATGATGAGGAGGAGGAGGAGAAGGAGGAGTGGGGGGAGAAGAAGAAAGAAGAAAAAGAAAAGAAGAAGAAGAAGAAAAAGAAGAAGAAGAGGGGGAGTGAAGTGGAGGGGAATGGAGAAAGGAAGGGGAAAGGAGGGGAAGGTGGAAGAGGAGGATTTGAGGTGAAAGAGAAGCAACATCAAAAGCAACTCTCCGAAAATCTGAAAGGCAAAAACAGAAAATTTCTAACTGAGAATTGTAAAGGACGTAACTACCTTATCACGTGGCATATTTTCTTAGTGCTTCATTGGCTCTTAGTACTAACAGCAGTTAGTAGCAGAGAAACAACTCAGAGAAGCCAGAAAAATTCTCGCTGGTGTAATTCATGTACTCAGGTACGGCTCATCTCAGTACATATTAATATAAAATCATTTATTGATATAAGATGTGCACACACAAAAAAAAGGGGTTTTCGGTTGCGCATACTATAAGAGTCACAAGGCGCTGCTCCACGTGGTCCCGCAATTACCATCCAACTAGGAATATTTAGGGGTCTCATTCATTGTCTTGTATTCAAGATCCTCTGCATGACATCCTGCTAGTTCAAAGCTAGGAATCTGATCTGTTCGGGGTCCTTATTTGCATAACTTACATTCGACGGATATTTGTCCTCGTCTTGTTTGTTTTTACCACAATTTTTGGCTGATTTATTCTCCTGCCTTCATCAGGTGTCTTGGAGAAATTTTGAATCCAACCCATTCCTAATGTATTTTTTGCTGATATCATTATTATTATTATTATTATTATTATTATTATTATTATTATTATTATTATTATTATTATCATTATTATTATTTTTTTATTATTATTATTATCATCATCATCATCATCACATCATCATCATCATCATCATCATCATCATCATCATTATTATTATTATTATTATTATTATTATTATTATTTATTATATTATTATTATTATTATTATTCCGTAGTTTATTTTTATAGCGTGCTTTCACTTCACTACCGAGCGCAGCTCTGTGAGCCTTGGGTATGTGCTGTGGTTTGCTGTGCTCTTATGGTTACTGTATTGAAAGCGTTTTACGTAGGAGGTGTGCGGTTCCTAGTAGTACAATTTTCTGTATGTTTTATATATTTGTAAGTCCTGGTGTGTTTGTTATGTATTTGTCTGAATATTTTTATCATACCTATTGCGCCTACTATGATAGGAATTGTTTCTGTTTTTAGATTCCACATTCGAGTTACCACTATTTCCAGGTCTTTGTATCTTGAAAGTTTCTCCATTTCTTTTAGAGATACGTTGTCATCTGCTGGTATTGATACATCAATTAGAAAGCATTTATTTTCTTCATGATCTCTGACAACTATATCTGGCCTATTGGCCTTAAAATCTCTATCTGTGTGTATTGGCATATCCCAGAGTATGGTTGCTTTCTCGTTTTCTGTGACCTTTTCTGGTGTGTGCCTATACCATCTTTTTTCTGTTGCTATTCCATAATGTTGGCATAGCTTCCAGTGTATGTAGGTCCCAACTCTGTCGTGTCTGTGAATATGTTCCATCTTAGCCAGGACTGGGGAGCCAGAGATATGATTATGGTTTCTGGTCCATCTCTACATATTCTGCAGTTACTTAGTATATTTCTTTCATTACTGTTTTTGGTAATTTCTGGTGGGGAGGCTTTAGTCTGTGCTTGCAATTAAAAATCCTTCAGTCTCTGCTTTGAGCCTGAGCTTCCAACCATTGCTGGTATTTTCTCTGTCTATTCTTTTGCATTTGTTTAGTCAGTATTACCATGAAGGGGCTTTTCTTGCCATTGTTTTATTTGGTCCGTCGCTATTATAGTTTTAGTTAGGATTTCATTTGTTTTATAGCTGCTGCTTCTTCTTCTCTTCTTCTTCTTCTTCTTCTTCTTCTTCTTCTTCTTCTTCTTCTTCTTCTTCTTCTTATTCTTTTCTTCTTCTTCTTCTTCTTCTGCTTCTTTCTTCTTCTTCTTCTTCTTACTTCTTCTTCTATTCTTCTTCTCTTCTTCTTCTTTTCTTCTTCTTCTTCTTCTTCTTTTCTTCTCTTCTTCTTCTCTTTTCATATTTGTGTTAGGTGGTATGACTTCTTGTTTGTATTTGTCAAACTTCCTTAAATACTGAAATGTTTTTGGTTTTGCTGATGTTTGTGTGGTATTTGTATCAGCTCTCCTTGCTCTGAATTGGGTATTTTTGCAGTCCTATGGTAGTTATTTTATAATGGTTTTCCTGTGTATATGCCTTTACCACCTTCTATACGTCATATATATAGCCTTTCTATGTCAGATTTGGGGTGATGCATCCTAGATCTGTCATTATTTTTCTTGTTTTCCTGTCTGTTTTGGTTAGTTCATTTAGTGTCCAGTTAAGGATATTGAAGCTGTAACTTATAACTGGAACAGCTAGAGTGTTGATACCTCTTATCTTGTTTTTAGCATTGAGCTCTGTTTTCAGTGTATTATTATTATTATTATTATTATTATTATTATTATTATTATTATTATATTATTATTATTATTATTATTATTATTCAAGCAATGTCTGGAATTGAACTCGAAATCTTGGGGTTAATAGCCTGCGTTCTTAACCCTACGCTATATGCTCGTGGGCATATAATAATAACATCAGCAAAAAATATATCTTAGCAATGAGAACCCAGGGTTGGGTTCAAAATTCTACCAGGACACCTGATGAAGGCTGGAGAGTAAATCAGTCGAAACGTTGTAGTAACAAGATGAGGACACATATCCGTCCAATTTAGATAATGTAAATGATGTATATAATTCCTCATCTCTAAAACGTAGAACACTGTTAATTCCTGCCGATAACTAAATCCACGCCCTGCAACCAACGCTTCGACTTATTGGCATTGAGGTTTATTCCTCTAATGGTTAAGGTTTTGTCTGTCTCCTACTCTTCCACCTGCCTAGCCTCGTAAGACCGGCTTGAAGATTTCTCTCGCTCCAGATAGCTTTCCGAGTCAATGGAGTACACAGGAACTTCACCGCGACAAGTTACTTGCTGAATTGGCCGTTGACTACACAGTAGTTCTTCCGTCCTTTGACGGGCCTTATTTTTCGTCCCGCAGGGTGTCCAACAATCATCCTCCTCACCAAGCAAGCTTAATGAGGCTGCCAGTTTAGTCGCTGACGATCCGAACATGTGATAGGTTGTACTGGGTTACATGTTACCAGTAGCGCTAAAGAACGACCTGACACTAAAAGAAAAAAAATATTAAGATAGGCTGTATATTACTGAAAATATATTATTGATTACCGAGAATTTGTCTTTTGTGCAAATTGGTGTATCCAGCTTAATAAAACCTTGAATGATGTCGTAGAGAGTCACAGTGGGCAATCAGCAGTGGATGAATTCTTGATAAACTTGTACCGTTGATTCCTTTCTTTTCCCACTGATGGTGATATTGTATCAAAAGGCTGTCGTTTATGATTCTCTAGACTTAAGTTACATATGCAGTGCCGACTGATTTGTATAGGTTTATCCTGCTGTACGTTACTGTTTGTAGAATGTGCTCGAAATCCCACCATTCTTCTAGAAACACAATACGTATCTTACGGGTGGTGTTTCAACTTCGCCTTAGTCACGATGAATAAAAAAGTATAGAAGAAAAACAAAGAATTAAAGAATCTGTGTATATAAACACGAATTATTTTTCTTTCTTTATGACACAATTCTGAAAGTTTTCTCCACGAAATGTTAAACTCTTTACTGACCAATTCACCCGAGACTACTAGAGTTTCCATGATACAAACATGGCTATTTTTAAATATTTATATTTAAACTGAAAGACGCAACGAACATTTTAGGAAAATAAAAATAAGAAAAAAGTGGAAATTTTACCGGTGACTGTGTTATATTATAAGGCACAAAAAGAAAATGACTCTCCCCAGACACATCAGAATATGCTTCAACACACGAACTCATATTAAGCATCTGGTAAACCAAATCCAAAAACGAAATTTAAACTGAAAGTTTCCATTTTATTTTCATCTATGAAAATATTGTTGTTCTAAACAGTAATAACCATGTTACTTGTGCTACTAAATCCTACCAAGTTCATTTTAAATATACTACCAAGTATATATTTGGTAGTATATTTCATTGTAAATAACGTTATGAAATGCTTTATATATGATAGATTCACGTGCCAAAATAATTGTGCAGTATGTTCTACAAAGCCACATATGAACTGCAAAACCAAGAGCACTGTATACCAAATTAAGTGCCAAGAAGGAGCTTGCGCGACTAACCCAGAGTCATACATAGGTGAGACTTCTAGGAGTATCAATGATAGGTTCAAAGAACACCTGGACAACTACATTGAAAAGAAACCAAACTCCATTTCTCAGCATGCTGTAGACTGCCAAAGGGCTCCTTAGGGAGAGTTGAGTTTAAACTCTTATCCACACATCCCACTGATGCAATGGCTGAGACAGGTCACGGAAGCTGTCTGTATACAAGAATACAAACAAACCCACTCAACCGAAAATCCGGATGGGGTAACATCCAGATTCCACTCGGGAGTACTATTCCATAACCACCCCTCTCTCTCTCTCTCATTTTCATGTAGTAATCCATGCATACATGTTGAAATGCATGGTACTAAAATACATATATGCAGTTATATATAACCGTACGAGTGTACATTGTTTGATATGTATGTACGTATGTGTGGATGTATATGTGTGTATACGTGTGTGTATGCGTTGTGTGTTGTGTATATTAGTGTATAAGGATGTACATGCATGCACATATGAGTATGTGTAAATATATATATACATGTATTATATATGTATGCATGTAAAAATAAAACAATATTAAATAAAAAAAGGATAAATAGAATATAAAGCAAGTTTGAATTTTAACCGTTGTCCTCCAAAAGAGTGTCATATGTGTTTGTGTGTGTGTGTGTGTACGTGTGTATGTATGTATGGGTATATATATATATATATGTATGTATATATATGTATATGTATGTATATATATATGTATATATGTATATATATATATGTGTGTGTGTATGTGTGTACGTGTGTATATGTATATGTATATATGTATGTAGAGATGGATAAGCGTATATGTGTGTATACTTTAAGATTATACGTATATTTGTATGTGTATACATGTATAAGGTTATATGTGCATATATGTATCTAAGACGTTGTATCCTTTCACCATTAGACGGTGGTGAGAGGGACAAACGCACACACACACACACATATATGTGTGTGTGTCACATATATGTATATGTGTCTATATATATATATATACAACCTTCAACAAAGTAACAGTCATGTATACAACTTGAACTGACAGTACATATCAGTACATAAACATACGTTCACATGTACACACACATGTACACACACACACAAACACGTCTACACACTCTCTAAAATACTCACATACATACGTAAAAGCGTATAGGCATGCACACATGCATGCGTACATACATGTACACACATACATACGCACATACACACATACATACATACATACATACATACACACATACATACATACATACATACATACATACATACATACATACATACATACGCACATACATACACACATACATACATACATACATACATACATACATACATACATACATTCATACATACACACACATATACATACATACATACATACATACGCACATACTACACAACACACACACACACACACACACACACACACACACATACGTACATATATATATCATGAACTAACTGTTACTTCCTCAGATGCAGTACGAAGTTTTGTCAGTGAAGAGGTCGCGGTCTGAAAGCGCGGAAAATATTTTGACAAATTAAATTTAAATGTTGAAGTGAATCTAACGGTTTTTGTGTGTTTCTTAAATGGCTTATAAACACCTTCCACGCTGAATAGAGCTGAATAAGTCTTTTTTGAATTCGAAATATTGAAAATATAATTTACTCTTTTCATTTTTCATCTACATTATTATTTGGTCATAATGTGAACACTTTAATCATGTTTAGTGGATCAGAGTCGACCTAGAGCTATATAGCAACAGCAGTGGAGGCGCAATGGCACAGTGGTTAGGGCAGCAGACTCGCGGTCGGAGGATCGCGGTTTCGATTCCCAGACCGGGCGTTGTGTGTGTTTATTGAGCGAAAACACCTAAAAGCTCCACGAGGCCCCGGC
>NC_043016.1:6944324-6954324 GCF_006345805.1 Octopus sinensis | reverse complement strand
TTCTATGCGTAAGCAGTACGTTTAACATATTTATCAAGCTTATTTCTGCAGATATTCCATACAGATTATAACCAGCACCGATTTTTGTTACGACGTTTCCATATATATATATTACATCAACTCCAGTGCGTAACTGGTACTCAATTATATATATATTACATCAACTCCAGTGCGTAACTGGTACTCAATTTATCGACCCCGAAAGGATGAAAGGCAAAGTTGACCTCGGCGGAATTTGAACTCAGAACGTAGCGGCAGACGAAATACCTATTTCTTTATTACCCATAAGGGGCTAAACACAGAGAGGACAAACAAACGGATTAAGTCGATTATATCGACCCCAGTGCGTAACTGGTACTCAATTTATCGACCCCGAAAGGATGAACGGCGAAGTCGACCTCGGCGGAATTTGAACTCAGAACGTAGCGGCAGACGAAATACCACTAAGCATTTCGCCCGATGTGCTAACGTTTCTGCCAGCTCGCCGCCTTATAATAGCGCACTGCTAACGCAGTAGAACGTGGTATCTCTTATTATAAAAGGCAGATTTGGTCTGCCTCCCTTTGTCTCTTATAGAAATCTACAATATAGGATTTCTTCAATTACAATTTACCTAGCATTTTAAAGAGTAGAATAAATCGGGTCGTGCCAGGTCCAGTTTTTAAAATTTGAACCCCAATTAAGCAAAATTAGAGAAAAACTCACATTGTGGTGTGTAAGTCAAGTGCTTTTTCTTAGTGTGGGCTACAGCACACGCACACACACACGCACAAAAACGGAGCGATGTGCTTCACTCACGCTATCACCTAATTTCTACTCCTTTTCTTTGCAAGTGTGCAACGATTAAAGTGAAACTATTTCTATAAAACGAGAGAAGTGTACCTTAAACCACTACTCAAAAAAAAAACAGCAAACAGAAACAAATAAATACTATAACGATTTACTCCTCACACCAATTTCTTCAATTACAGTTTACCTATGCTTTTTTCAAAGTACTTCCATTCGGTCATGCCATACAAAATTTCTTTCAATTTCACCCCAATTAGACAAAATTCGAGAAAACTCAACATTTTAACATTTCACTCCGAAAGCATTGATGTACATGTATGCGTGCGTGAGTGTGTGTGTGTGTGTGTGTGTGTTGATGGGATATGCGACACAGAAATTGTGGTGTGTAAGTGAAGTGCTTTTGTTAGTGTGTGTAAAGAGACAGAGAGAGTAATGTTGTGCTGTGTACCTAAGCACGCACACACACACACACAGCGGAGCGCGAACTTCAAAAGAACTTCGCGCGCTATCTATCTGGTTTGCCATTCCTCACACACGCATACACATACATATATGACAGTGACAAACACAAACGTTTCAAACAACTACATACAAACACTCAAACACACACACCGTGGTGTGTTTGTTATTAGTAAAAAAGGCGCCAAACACAACTCACTTCTCATTCGAAACCATTTGCAAAACAAACACACCGACGGTCGGATTGCCATAACAATACAGAAAGGTAAATTGGTTTTTAATTTACTTTCTGTCGTTAAATTTTGGTAGTATTAATTGGCGAGCGTACTTCTGTTGTCAATTGTTGACAGAAAGAAATTGTAAGCTAAGAGGTGTGTGTGTGTGCGTGTGTGTGTGTGTCTGTGTATGTGTGTAAGTGTGTGTGTTATGTATGTAGGAAGTGAAGGATAAAAATATTGCAAGAAGTGGACAGATGTACATATAAACATCCATACATACATGTGTGTGTGTTCTATGTATGTGTATTAATGTGTGTGTGTTATCTCTTATTATAAAAGGCAGATTTTATCTGCCTCCCTTTGGAGTTATACAAATCTACAATATAGGATTTCTTCAATTACAATTTACCTAGCAGTTTTAAGAGTACAATGCATCGCGTCATGCCAGGTCCAGTTTTTAAAATTTAAACTCCAATTAAGCAAAATTTACAGAAAACTCACATTCTGGTGTGTGTGTCAAATGCTTTTCTAGTCTGGTTTACACCACACGCAAACGCACACACACAGTGGGCAACGAATAAATATGAAAAGTAAATCGACAGAGTGATTTGAGGAAGACTAAAGTGAAAGTATTCTGTCTATGCCGCTGATAGATACATGAGTAAAATGTATGGGAAGCTAAGAGCTAAGAGTGAGTGAAAATGTTCTTGGAAGAGAGTAATAGTAATAAAGTAAACATACACTCATACATACATACATACATACATACATACATACATAATACATACATACATACATACATACATACATAACACACACACACACATACACACACACACATACATACACACACACATACATACATACACACATACATACATACATACATACATACATACATATACATACATACATACACACACACACATAACACACACACAGTATTGAAGCTTGAGAAAATCAGATACATTTGCAACACATCTGTTGAAAATATTATTGTTCACACACATACATATACATTATACATACAGACAGAACAGACAGATAGACACACCACACACACACACACACCACACATGATCCAGCATGGCCACAACCTCAAGGCTGAAACATATAAAGAATAACAGAATATAATGTGTGCAAAGTACAAGAAATATTAATGCAGTATATGGGGATTGGACAATAAGCGTAAGGCAGTGTTAATGGTGGTTCCAGAAATCCCGAGCCATACTACAGCCTAGAAGACGAGCCTCATCCTGAAAGATCTGTAGAACTCGACAAGGACATCCTGAAAACCCTGGTGGAACAAAATATCATCGTAACTGTGAGGAACTAGCAGAGAAGCTTGGATTTGGTCATTCAACCATTCATTGAGACCTGTGTGCTATCGGAAAAGTCAGCAAATTGGGTCAATGGGTTCCTCACGAACTTTCCGAGTCTAATTGCATGCAGAGAGTGAATGTATGTTTTCTTTGCTGTCATATCTCACCACTACTGCGCATGTATATCTATATATATAAAACTGTAGTTGTGTGAGTGTCTGTCCCCTTCGATTTAGATTCCTAACTACTCCCCACATTTTGCGGTACAGTTTAACCAAATTCGGGTAGCTTATAGTCGTGATTCATATCGAGCCCGTCTGAATATTAGCGCGCGTCTACGATGATCTACGATTTTAAAAATAATTTAACATCATTTTTTATTCCATTTTTAATGCATAATTTTTCGTGTGTCGATGGCGGCGGAGTTGGCCGTCCACGCTCACACCTGCACCTGTGGGGAAGGGAGCGTAAGGAAATCAACGTCGTAATGCGTTGTCAAGGAGACCAGTGTTCTTTTAGAACAACGACTTCATGGCTTGAAGACACCAAAACAGAAATGGCTAAGAAAGCGTCTACATGAGTCTACGATTTAAAAAAAAATTTACCATCGTTTTTTTTCCATTTTAATGCATTTTTCGCTATATATAAGGGAAGTAACTCTCTAAAAATGTCTACGATGAGTCAACGATTTTTAAAAAAATTTACCATCATATTTTTTTTTTTCCATTTTTAATGCATTTTTTGCTATTTTTTGGCTATAACTCTCTAAAAATGCTTATATAGTTATTTCCCTTACAAACCCGAGCAACGCCGGGCGATACTGCTAGTCTCTATATAAACTGAAGTTGTCTGTGTGCACCACGTTTGGTAACCTTCAACTAACACTATCTCCTCCGAGACCCTGTGGCGCAAGTTGACCAAAATTGAGAGTATGATAGAAGAAGGGTTGCTCTTCCTTCCGTAGAACATAAAATTCAAATCGGACCGTGTTAACACCAAAAATTATTTACATCAAAATGCTGCTTTTTTCTATGAAAATCCCTATTTTTTACGATTTTTTCACTGCTGTGTCGCCACTTTTCGGTATATTTCGACCAGAAAAATGTTCACAAAATTTTTACTTTTCAAAATTACAATTCCAGCGGGTCGAAACAAACCCGAGCAACGTCGGGCGATACTGCTAGTCAACTTATAAAAGCATTTAACATCCCTTATAGTATATTACTATTGTATAACGAAATACCACGTACCTAAAATCATTAGTATTTACGTACAAGCTTCCAGGAATGCGTTTAATATGTAAAAATGTATATCCAATAACCATGCACTGCTATATTTAGTGGCTATTTAAGAAATGTGTTGGAGGATAATTAAAGGGTTAGACGGGTGCTGTACTATTAAATTTATTATTGTATTGTTGAATTAATTATTTATAGAACTGTCAATAACAATAGAAAATGTGCATAGATCTGCTAATTTCTTGGATGTTACACTTGATGTTTACAAAAGAATTTATAAACTTTATCCCAAACCTAATGAAAACATAAAACATATAAACATTGGTAGTAATCACCCCAAATCAGTAACAAACTCACTCGTAATGAACATTACGACGAGAATATTCATTGCATCGGCTAATGAAAACTATTGTAACTTAGCACTTAAGAAAGCAGGATATAAAGTTTAATATAATAAATAATGAACATGATACAAATAATAAATTTAACAGTACAAAACGAAAAGTCTAGTACTAAAAATAAATCTGTAAGTAAAGAAAACAGCAAAAGAATATTCGCATTAAATGAATGAAACTTAATGAAACAATGAAAATAGGGAACTTTTAATCGGGAAAGTACTTCAATAAACTATAATAAGAATTCGAACAAAAGGGAAGATATAAGAATGTATATAACCAAGTTAAAACTTCTGGAACTGGTAACAAGAATAAAGATAAAATATTCTCTCTATATATAAACGGCAAAATGTGTGTCCTTTATACAAATTCACAATTTTTCAGTTAGAGGGCTCGCACTTTCTATGGTCACTCAAAACCGTCCAAGGGTGGTCGTGCACTTCTTTACATTTCCCCAGTCACCCCGCAAAGCCATTAAAAAATCAATAGAAGTGACTTTCTTGTGAATTTTCTATCCCAAACCCATCAAAATGCCGAAACTTGATACGCCAATTGAATGCCAGCTAGCTATGTGATTGGTCGGAGATTTGACATAGCACGTGTATGTGCACACGCACGCAGCTGTATATGCATGCACTAGGACTATGACCCGGCGTTGCTGTGTCATAGTGCTAGTCTTTAATAAAAACTTAAACACTTTCAAGATAAAAACAACAAAATGATTAAACACTAGTCTAAATAAGAATCAAAATGGAAAAATGCTTACTCCTTCAAAAAACTGGTATAAACATCAAGATTACGATTGTAATTATAACTCGAAGAATACTTTGTGGTTAATTATCCCAATTGGTATGCAAATAAATTATAATTTATCCAAATTGTTTAATAGACCAATAGAAAAATATTTTCCTAAAACTCATACGTATCATGAAATTTCAAACAAAAACAAAACCCATTTCTTTACTACCCACAAGGGGCTACACACAGAGGGAACAAACAAGGCAGACAAACGGATTAAGTCGATTATATCGACCCCAGTGCGTAACTGGTACTTATTTAATCGACCCTGAAAGGATGAAAGGCATCGGCGAATTTGAACTCAGAACGTAGCGGCAGACGAAATACCATTAAGCATTTCGTCCGGCGTGCTAACGATTCTGCCGTTTGGCTTATTTTATTAGCAGAAACATTGCACAAATAATAGCAGCTCCCAACGGAAACATAATCTCGAAAATTCAAAAAAGTTATTCTAATCAGAGTGGGAAAGTGAATATTGAGAATAGTAATGGCGATATAAACAATGTCGAACTGAATACAAAAACTCAAATAGAAAGAAACGCTACAAATATAACCGTCGCTGAAAGGGAAACAATCCCGTTTAATCAAATAAATGATAGAGTGGTTGTATACTGTCAACATAACGTGACAGTCCTGTAAAGGGAATTACACCACCGCTATTTAGCCCTAGGAAGCATCGACGCTTCCTGTCGGCTTTGACACATTTCCTGTGTCCTTATATTTGCGAAGCACCTCTACCAGCTAGGACTAGCAACCTGAAGACATGCATGTTTCTGGGTCTTGCTCGTCATTAGTCCAGGGTAGTAAGTCCTGCTAGTTGAAATGCCTGCCAAGCCTTCGCAAATATATATATTTATATATATTATCCCCTTCGCAAATATAAGGACACAGGAAATGTGTCAAAGCCGACAGGAAGAGTCGATGCTTCCAAGGGCTAAATAGCGGTGGTGTAATTCCCTTTACGGGACTGTCACGTTATGTTGACAATATACAACCACTCTATCGCTCCACCACCACTCATGTCTCTTTGAGACATTTAGAAATTCAATATTTCAAATAAATGATGTTGAATCGAATAAAAACTCCGCTAGAAAGAGAAGTAATATTACGTTACTATATGAAAGTGTAAGTTATAATAAAGAATTGTGGAAAAACGAATTCGGTTTCATCCCTAACAATCAAATTAATAAGACATCTACAAAATAATCTCTGCGATTGTTCAATTAGAAATATACAAAATAATCTCTGTAATTGTTCAAAACAAAACTCGTATTCTATCAATAATAAATGCAAAACAAAAATGTAGTGTATAGATGTAAAGTTACACCAGGGGGAACTTAATACTTTTACATCGGTGCAGCGTTGCTTATTTCAAAAAAAAAAAAAAAAAAAAGACTGGCTACTCATTTAAGTTCGTTTAGAGATAGAAATGAAAATTCCAAACAAGTCTAATTAAATTAATCTGGTTTATCAAACACTCTCGTTAAAAATTTACCGCCCAATGGCCTGCTTGAACATCGTGTACAAATTATACACTAGGTGCCTCAATATGCTTTTATAGAATCATTGTGCCACCAACAGCATTATAACACTTAAGCAAATTGAACGAAAGAAGGAGGTGTGGAGTTGTATACAGCAGCTACTAATTAACAAAATGATCCAAGAAAAAAAAAACAGAAAAAAATTTCAAGAACTTAACCGTAATGTAGTTGGACTACCCGTAGACTTTTATTAGTATACTATATGATTGGATTGTCAGGGCTTTACAGTTAGCCAAAGTTTCACAACCACTAGTGAGTGCTATTGAATGCCTGACCAAGACTTGGTACATAATTTCCCTTTTTAGGAGTGATAAGGAGTTGATTGAGTCGGATAGCATACTCTACCAAAATGGCATCATTCAGGTGGTAGCCTTTTGGTGTTGCCATTCGTCCTCTCATTAAATCCACAAACATACCTGTTCACTGAACATAGTGGCCTCTTTCCGATCGTTCTGGCCATTGCATCATGCCTCATGGGAACATAATATCTGGAAGTCTTTCTCCCACAGTTGAAAATAATGTGATCGATGTCTTCAGCTTTGGTCTTGCACCGCTTACGTTTGTTGTCACCATTTTCTGCTGCTTATGCTGTAGTTCTTGTTGAGAATCCCTTGTTCTCGAGTTGCATGAAGGCATCCTTCAAAGTGGGATGTCGTAAACTTGTTGGTATTACGTGCCAAGCTCTTATCACGAACAATCCTATCTTTGGTTCTTGTTTTCCGTGCTAAGTACACATATATTATATTCTCAATGAACTGGTCAATTTTCGTACTGTGTTCTGCTGATAAATAGATTTTATCAATGTTCCTTGGAGAGAGATCAGCTCTTATTTCATACCTCTTCTCAAATTATGTTAACTATCCTAGTTAGATTGCTGATTTCATAGTCGCAAACTAGGGTAAGGCGGTTATTGGCCGCTTTCCTCTGCTGCAGATGTTTCATTGTCACAATCTGGACTTCATATGACATCAATACAGATTTGACACCACGACCGCCATCCTTATGTGAGACATGTAGACTGTCTATATTTACATTGATTTAAAGGATGATGGTTAAAGCAAAACGCTTTTCTTAACAACCTTGCTACCAAGTAGGTGGAGGAGAACTCAAGTGGAAAAGGAGAGGAATACATACACATACATACGTATATAAAGAAAAATTTATTTTTAAAAGAAATCAGATTTGTTTTGATTTTCGAAAGAAAACAATTAGAAAATGATTTATTGAATTAATCCATATGTAACATATGGATGATTCTGTGAAAGCAATTTTCTATTTTTTTTTTGCTACCTGTAAGCTAGTAGAAATGTTAGAGTGTCTGAAAAACGCTCTGTAATATGTGTCCCAAATCTTTATGTTCTGAGTTCAAATCCCACCGGGATGAATTTTGTCTTTCATCCCTACAAGGAATGCAAAATAAGTAACTTCCGGGGTAAAGGGGTAAACTTGTCTTACCTCCTTCTAAAGTAAGTATATGTATTTCTTTACTACCCACAAGGGGCTAAACACAGAGGGGACAAACAAGGAAAGACAAGGGGATTAAGTCGATTACATCGACCTCAGTGTGTAACTGGTACTTAATGTATCGACCCCGAAAGGATGAAAGGCAAAGTCGACCTCGGCGGAATTTGAACTCGGAACGTAACGACAGATGAAATACGGCTACGCATTTCGCCCGGTGTGCTAACGTCTCTGCCAGCTCGCCTAAAGTAAGAATAATAAGACCTAGGATCAATAGTATCGATTAAACTCCTCCCTCAAAATTGCTACACAAATGCTCAAAAAAAAAAGAAAAAATACAAGCGAAAGCAGGAGATACCACCAACCTCGGAAGAACAAGTTTCTTAAAAAAAAGCCTTCTCCCCAAACCAATGATGCTGACACTTTTCAACATGACTTGACCAACCCCAGGGATTCCTCGGCAAATGTCACGGAGAAAGATGAGTGGACCGAAACATAGCAAACTATCACCAATGAGGGGAAACAAAAGAAGAGAAAAAGAGCATAAACCCACCACACAATATATATATATATATAATAAATATTATTATTATTATTTGGGGGAATATTATTCCTAAATTACAGGGAAAAATTCAATTTAGAAATACTAAATCAAATTTCACAAAATATATACGTTTTTATTATTATTATTTTGCAATTTACTTAATCATCGGTATATTATTGTTATTTTAATTTTAATATTTCTATTATATGTAATTTTCTAGAAGGTGTAATTTAATTGTTCATTTTGAATTGATAAAATGGGTTTTTTTCCTAATATATATATATATATATATAGGAAATTAGAAGTAAAACCCTTTGAAACACCGCAAATTCGTAAACTTGACACAAACGCCAAAGAGCATACCTGGTCTGATCAATAAGTATCCGGACTGTTGCCATAGTAACGAAGCTAAAGCAGATTGACCTTGAACTCTGCTGTGCATGCGCACTAAGTTTTAACGTTCTAGCTCGCTTCTGCTGCTTACAGCAGTGCTTCGAAGGAACGTGTGTAGCGTGTGATCGTCACATTGACCATGACAAAGTTGAGCAAACAATTTGCATCAAATTTTGCCAAAAGCTTGGCGATACTTGCTCAGAGGCCTGCGCAAAGTTTTCAAAAAGAAGATCTTGTGCAACTGAAACCCGAGTGTCTTTTTGGTCAGCTGAAAGCAGCTTTGGCACAAACTTGGTAGACACGCGTCTCATACCCAAATCTTCAGTGATAATGGACTGAACTGAACCGTAACAAATCTACGCATCCTCTAATAACCCACGGATGGTGATTTGACGATTTCCCCTCACAGCTGCAAGCACATCTGCAATGTTTTTCTCAGTTCTGCTGGTTGCGGGTTTCCCTGAATGTTCGTCAGTATCGACATTTTTTCGACCATCTTGGAACGTCTGAACCACTCGTACACTTGTATGCGGCTCATACACTCCTCTCTATACACTTTCTGCAACTTTTGCATAGGTCTCTGAGCAGGTATCACCATGACAACTTTGTCATGGTCAATGCGACGATCACATGCTACACACCTTCCTTCCAAGTACTGCTGTAAACAGCAGAAGTGAGTTAGAACGTTAAAACTTAGTGCACATGCACAGTAGAGTTGAAGCTCAATTTCTGTCAAGTGGCCTTAGTCTGTATGCTTTAGCTTCGTTGATATGGCAACAATCTGGGTACTTATTGATCAGATCTCGTAATAATTCCAAAGCAACAAACCCTAGAACCACTAT
>NC_043016.1:6931824-6939324 GCF_006345805.1 Octopus sinensis | reverse complement strand
AAGACTGATTCGGAATCTGGTGTATATGCTCCGCATTGTGTCCCTGGGAACACCTCCTTGTTCTTCCCCACCAGCTTGGCCTTGGTGTTGCAGGTAGAATAGTTGGTGTCTTACTCAACCGCACCCCTCACACAGTAATCCATGGAATCTCAACCGGAAAATTTGGAGGCCAGAAATTGGAACTGGTGAAATAGTGGAAATTCTTCGACAACCACTTCTGACTATTTCTGGGGGTATGGAAACGAGTTGAATCCTGCTGTCATACATATGGCCATCCAGTGGCAAACCTCGCAAACCAGGATTTGAACACAGTTCCCTGCAGTGTCATATGGAGCGGCCTGCCGTTACCTTCACTGGAAGCACACCCAAAGACCATCACAGTTTAAGTGAACTTGGTTTTCATGGTGTCCATGTCATCTTACAGCCTTTACAGTGCTCACAGAGCATCGAGTAGCTGTCATGGTGGCAACATCTTGATATCCGCCATGATTCATCATGATACTGATAACTCTTTTCCAATATTTAGATAGCTCTTTCATCTGAGATAGAAGAAAGAAGATGATCGATCGATAGAATAGACAGACAGACAGAACATATAGACAGACAGATGTATAGATAGATAGATAGATAGACAGACAGACAGACAGACAGACATTAGATAGATAAATAGATAGATAGATAGATAGCTAGACAGACAGACAGTAGATAGATGGATGATAGATAGATAGATAGATAGATAGATAGTAGATAGATAGAAGAAGATAGATAGATAGATAGATAGATAGGCTGATAGATAGATAGATAATAGATAGATAGATAGATAGATAGATAGATAGATAGATAGAGAAGTAGATAGATAGATAGATAGATAGATAGACAGATAGATGGATAGATAGATAGATAGATAGATAGATAGATAGATAGATAGATGATGGATAGATAGATAGATAGATAGATAGACAGATAGATGGTAGATAGATAGATAGATAGATGATAGATAGATAGATAGATAGATAGATAGATAGATAGATAGATAGATAGATAGATAGATAGATAGATATGTTTCTTTATTAGCCACACAGGGCTGCACACAGATAGAACAAATTACAAGGTAGAGCTTTTCTTTGAAGGTTTAAAAAAAAAAAAAAAAAAAAAAAGAAAGAAAGGGAGTTTCGATCAAAAGGGATCGTAAAAGGAGAGAAAGAGGACAAAAAAAAGGGGGGGTTAAAAAAAAAAAAAAAGGGGGGAGAGGAAAAAAAATTGATCAATAGGGATCGTTATCACAGAAATGTCAATATGAAGTGTAAAGGGGAGGACAGGTGAGGTTTACCGTGGTGGAAAGAAAAGCCTACGGAAAAGACCACGGTAACCTCGGTCAATGAAGTCACATTTATATTTCTTTTTTTTTTTTTTTTTTTTGCAAATAAGCAACTCTCTGTTTTCGATTTCTGGGTTCATAGGACTATGCTCAAGGTGGCTTCGTCATTCATACGTGCCATTCTTGCTACATTCACCCATCTTTTTTTAAAACATTCGCTAGACAAAACTTGCCTCTCTACTCTCACTTTCCTTTTCAAGTGGTACTTGAAGAAGTTGATGAGAGATTGACCAGAGAGGAAAGTGTTTGTCTCCAATCCTTTCAGACGCGTCCACCAGATACATTCTTTCGCCATAGCCACAAGGATGATGAAAATAGCTCTTCCTTCCCGTTTGAAGGAAGGAGGCGTGACAATATTGACGATAGACTCAGCTGATAAACCGACTCGTCCCACACGTGACAGCAGTTGTTCGACATAAGCCCACAGGTCGGAAATTGTTGGACACTGAACGAGTGCGTGCAGAACGGTTTCGTCGCTCTGACCGCATCTCGGGCAGGTCGGCCCCGTGTTTCTCGAGCCGTGTCTGTAGAGCTTATCCCGAACGGGTAGCGCTTCTCGGTAGCACTGCCAGGCCAGGGATCTCTGGAAGTTGTCCATGGGCCCTGGCCCGAAAGTCGTCCCGAACAGGCGGGTCAGGTACTCCTCGTCGACGTCCAGGTTCGCCCCGAGCTCGTCGTCGTACCTCCCCTCCACTAAACCCCTATAGAATGCTTTGGTTTGTGTTGAAGTCACTTAAGGTCGACCCAGGACGGCAGAGTTGCTTGAGAGCAACGCGACACTCGCGGTGCCATTCGCCCTTCCTCGGCCTCTTTTTGATCCACGACTGCAGTTCGGTCATGGAGACGAGCTGCGGGAAAGCGTGCCTCAAAACGGCGACCACACCTGTTCACCGTCGTCTACATAGAGCCAGAGATGTCGCAGTCTCAGCGTGTCTGCGCATCATCAACCACGGCATGCCCAGCCCTCCTTTTAACGGGTGTTGACAGCAAATGGATCGCGCCTGACCATCGGGACGCATCCTTTCCACAAGAAGCGAAAGAGGATGCGTTGTAGTTTGGTGATGGTAGGGTCGGGACAAGGTACGACGGTCAGGCGGGGGTAGTAGATGACGGACGCGATGTACGTGTTCGCCACCTCCGCTCGACCTTTTAGGGACAGTTTCCTCTCGGCCCATTGCCGGGAGAGAGTGACCACCCTACTCGTTATCTCGTTCCAGTTCTTCTCCACTTGGAGGTCCGGACCAAACCAGACCCCGAGCAACTCAAACGGGCCGTCGGTCCAGCGTCCCACGACGGAGGCGCTGGTGGACGGCATGGGCTTGCTTCTCCAGGTGCCTAGTCGCAAGCCCACTGACTTTTCCCGGTTGATTTTCGCTCCTGTCACCGCTTCGTAGTTTTCAGTGTCTCGCCGACCAGCTCGATGTGCTCGTGGCTTACACTATGACGGTGACGTCGTCCGCGTATGCAGACACGCTCGTCCCGCATCCCAATTCTCGCGGGATGCCCCTTAGAGTCGCCAGCTTCCGCAGTAGTGGCTCAAGAGTCAATACGTATAGAAGCGCCGAGAGGGGGCATCCCTGACGGACCGAACGTGCAATGTCGAAAGGTCTCGATAGATGTCCATTTACGCGAATTACCGAACGGATGCCTCTGTACAAGGCAGCTATCCAGCCGCGGAAGACGGGACCGAAACCAGCCGCTCTCAGGACTGCCTCCAAGTATCGATGGTCTACCCTATCAAAGGCTTTCGATTGATCCAAGTTGATCAGGGCCCCACCCATGCCAGGTTCGTTAACTACCCTGTCTATGATGTAGCGCATCAGATGGAGGTTGTCATGGATGGTCCGGCCTGGCACGGCGCATGTTTGCGCCTTGTCGACCAGTTTCTCGATGACAAGCGCCAACCTCTTGGCTAGCACCTTGGCCAAAATTTTCAAGTCTGCATTAAGCAGAGTGATGGGCCTAAAGTTATCTATTACATTTCCCTTGTTTAGATCTTTCTTCAGCAGTGTTACGGCTCCTCGGCTCACAAAACCAGGAATGCTCCCGTTTTGCTGCCAGTTGCAGTACACCGCCGCCAAGAGATCTCCAAACAAGTCTGGCATACAATTGTAAAGCTCGTAGGGTAGACCATCCAAACCCGGTGATTTGTCCCTCGAGCATTCTGCCATCGCTTCCCGCACTTCCGCCGCCGTGATGGCACCTTCGCACCCTGCCTTTCTTGTCGAGAGTCGTGGTAGGCTATGTAGGTAGGCACTGAAGTCCACCCTACGTTCTTGCCCTCCACTCGTTCCGAACAGTCGGGCAAAATGTTGCTGAAAGGCCTCACACATTTTACTTGGCTCGAGCAATTCGCGCCCCTGTTCATCTACCAGTGACCGAATGGTGGCTTTGTTGCCCTGTTGCGCCTCTGCCACCCGGGCCTCTCTCGCGGCTCCAACACCTTCGTTCCTTAGAGCACGCATCCTAGCTCTGACAGCACATCCTTCGTGTTGGCGTTGAAGTGTTGGTCGAGGGCCAACCTCGCCGCCAAAACGTCGGATGCGATGCCGCTTCTAATTGCCTCTTCTAGCTTCTTAACTAGCTCACCCTCTACTCTATTTCTATATATGGCTAGTGCTTTGCTGTACCTAATCGCTTCTGCTTTTACTGCTCTCTTGAGGGCAAACCACCATTTGTTGTTGATGATGGCTCCCGTCAAAGCCCTCTTTACTAGTGTGCTAATCCGGTCTCTGAAAACTTGTCTCGATGGAAAGACGCGTTTAGTTTCCAGTATCCGGGACCCTGCCTAAGTGTCTTACCTAAGTCTAGCGTACATGTCACAAGTTTGTGATCCGTGTAGCTGACTATGTGGAATTGTGGACATCCTATGCTATCTCTATCTACTGTCCTACACAGTATCCTATCTAGATACGATCTCGACGACCCGATGCGGTTGCTCCATGTCCACGTTGGCGCATTCGGGTGGTCTAGTCGGAAACCTGTCAGACAGTTGAAAGCGTCTGAGCAGGTCTCTGAGGCATTTGCATCCCCGTCTATTCCTATCTCTACCCACGTAGTCTACATGCGTGTCCAAGGTAGCATTCCAATCCCCCACTAAGAGTAAAGGACGAGACGTCCCAAGAAAACTTCTAGACGTTGAAAGAAATCCGCCCGACCTGTTAAGGGCGGTGCGTAAACTGATACGAGTCGAAAAGCGCACCCATTGCTGCCGTCGACATCCAGGACGACCAGTCTACCCTCCGGGTCTACGAATATTGTCCTTACATTGAGATCCAGACTCTTGTGAAAAAGTACCGCGGTGCCACTACCGCCCATTCTCGGCAGACAGGGGGAAAAATAAATGTTGAACTGTCCGCCAAACATGGTCTTTAGGGCCCGCGGATTGTGGAGTCTGGTCTCGCTTATGGCTATGATTTCTAACTTATGTGACTTTATGTCATTTAAGAGGTACCCTTGTTTCCAAGGGGACCCCAAGCCACGCGCATTTACACAACCAATCTTGATCATAGTTCTAATGAATTAGAATACAGAGGGTTACTTACTGCTCGAAAGTTTTTGCTTTCTCCTCCGTTGGTTGTCCTCGAGAAGATCCCAGTACAGTTTCTTTGTGAGATATTTTGGCATTTACCAACCGCACTGGGGAAAATGCCTTTGAGTGTGTGGTGCAGACTTTTGGAGATGTGTATATTTTGATGTGGTCTGGTGGTGTTGTGTATGGGTGATTGTTGTTTTTATGTCATCTTCTGTTATGTTTGTTTTTGATTGGATGTATTCCATCAAATTTGTTTTTGGTGTCTATGGCTGTGAGCATGTTTGCTGTATATGTTTTTGTGGTGTTGGTGTGGCTGTTGTTGCGTTGGTTTTGAAATGTCTTCGGGAGATGTATTTCCCCTGCTTTGTTCGTGTTTGCATTGGTTTGGTTGTGTTTCTGCTCTTTATTTCCTTCTTTTTGTAGCTATTTGCCATTCCTCACTGGTTTCGTCTTCCGACGAAATTTCTGAGGAATCAGAAGGGGGTAGGGGTATGTTGTGGGCTTCTATGTATGTCTGTGTAAGTGGTTGTTGTGTTGTTGTTTTCGTTGTTGTTGGTTGTTGAGTGTTTGTGTGTGTTGAGTGCGGTATAAGGGATGGGGATCAGATCAGTTTGTGTGTGTTTTCTTTGTTTTCTGTTCTTTGGGTTTTTGCTGTCGTTCTTGGTGTTGGAATTGGTTTATGGTTGGTGGTGGTGATGATTCTGTTCTTGGCGCTGGTGTTGGTGTTGTTTGGTTGGGTTGGTGTTCTTTGTTTTTTTCCTGCATTTCCGCATACAGCTTCTTGACTAGCTGTCCATATTGTGGTGTGGGCAATAATCCTGGCTTTGTGATTTTCCTGTGGCTGTGTTGTTGTTGTTGTAATTTTGCGGCAGATTTGCACTCCTTTTGAGGTGTGCCTCACTGCCACATGTATAGCATCGTGGCCTTCTGCCCTCGACTACTACGTATAACTTGCGGCCATCCTCAAGATGTACGTGGGTGGGGATTTTATTTATGTCTCTTGACTTATGTGGAAGAGGAACTCTATTCTCTTTCCCAGCCAGTCCTTGTTTTCCGAAACACCGATATCTAGGATGTTTAAGTCCTCCATTTCGGATGTTAATGCGGATGTAATCCACAGTGTTGTAGTCACTTGGGGGACACCACTGATAATGACTTTCGTCACCTTCTGGCCGAGGTAACTCGGTGTCAACGTTAGTTCATCAGAATGAAGGGTTATCGTTGAGAATTTCTTCGCCAATCTTCATTCTGAAAAACCACCTGTACGTGTGCGAACTTGTTCGCCCAAGTCACACAATCCTTGTATCCCAGATGGGGCGTAAGCACTTTTCGACTTTGTTGTGCTTGCCTTTTCTGGACTTTTTGTTTTTTATTTGTGATTTATATACAATTGTCTTTTTTTTCTCCTCATTCAGTGTGCTGAGGTATGTGTAAGAGTTATTTTTCCGTTTTGATTTGTAATAAGGTTTCTGCAATCTTTAATCTGTTGTGTAGTAAACGAAACTTTTGTTACCTTTTCTTTTATCGCCTCGGCGAAGTTTGTTGTTGTTTTGTTATTGTTGTTACTGCCGGTGGTGTGGTGTTGATGGCAGGGGTGTGGGTTGTAGGTTTGTGGTTGCTGATTATGCAACTAGCAAGGGTGGTGGAAAATTGCCTGCGTAATTTAGTCCTGCATTAGCGCAAATTTCGGCATTTCGTTGGCTTGTCGTCGTATTTTTTTCACTTGTTGGTGATGGAGTGAGCAGTGGTTGAAGGGAATTGTGTTGTCGTCATCGTTGTTGTTGTTGTTGTTGTTGTTGGGTTATTGTCGTTCTTGGTGACGGCGGTGGTGTTGTAGTATTAGTAGCATTGACGGCACGGTCTTTGGTGGCGGTGATGGTGATGCTGGTGTTGTTATTGGTGGCGATATCTTTAGTAGGGATAGCAGTTTTAGTAGCAGATTCTGCCATGGTGTTGGTGGTGGTGGTTGACTCACTGATGGTGTGACGGTGCTTGGCCTTGCGACCTTTGTTTTGTATTTGTTGCTGTTGATGGTGGTGGAGTTGTCAGGTTCGGCGTATGCTAACAGAGCATCCTGTTTTTCTGTTTCTGCGTCACGCTTCACTTGCAACTCAGCCTCGTGGTGGCCAGTGGCGATGGTGAGTGGCGGCGTTTAGATTTGTTGTTGTTGTGGTTGGTGGTGGTGATGGTGTGTGACAGCGGTGTTCACGCTGCGATGTTTAGTAGCCAGTGGTAGCAATAGTGTTTTGCTACCGTCTGATGACTGGCGGGCTAGCCACGTGGTTTTAGTTGCCATTTCAAAATGAAAAATGGCTAAAAAACCCACGAAAGTTTTGAAAGTTTTTTGTAATTTCGCCCATACAGGGGGGAATTCTACGTGAATAATTCTCAGGTTTTTTAGTGATGAATGAATGCCAACGATTAAAACAAATATTTGAAAAAAGGAGTTTTAAACATGTAAAAGTGGCCAACTTAGTGGAGCCGATATGACTATCGTCCGTCCATGTAGAGAGAGAGATAGATAGATAAAATAGATAGATAAATATAGATAGATAGATAGATAGATAGAGATAGATATAGATAGATA
>NC_043016.1:6901824-6926824 GCF_006345805.1 Octopus sinensis | reverse complement strand
CACCCAGTTTCTGAGTTTCTGACTACAAATTTCACACCAAAATCATCAGTCTGCTCGACGCAGTATTAGAAAGCAGTTGCCCAACATACATTGATGTTGCAACTGTGACATAATGCACCTAGGTCTACATTATTTAATGTATAGTAGCTTGTATTTGTAGCTATAGCTGTTGCTTTTGTTTAGCCCCAGGTCATCCTTGGTCCAGACAGACTTATGAACAAGCATGTTCTAGACATAACCATTTTATCTTTTATTCAGACGCAGTATATCTAGGACTACAATATCTATTGTTTAGTACTTTGCTAGTAACTTCAGCTGATTCTGTTGTTGCTGTTATTGTTATAGCTGTTGCTTATGCCCAGGTCAATCCTGAGTCAATAGTCGAAAGTATAGTATGGTAGTTAGTATTAATGGTTATAGCTATTTCTCTACTACCCACGAGGGGCTAAACACAGAGGGGATAAACAAATGGATTAAGTCGATTGCATCGACTCCAGTGCATAACTGGTACTTAATTTATCGACCCCGAAAGGATGAAAGGCAAAGTCGACCTCGGCGGAATTTGAACTCAGAACGTAATGCCAGACGAAATACGGCTACGCATTTCGTCCGACGTGCTAACGTTTCGGCCAGCTTGCCGCCTAATGGTTATAGCTGTTGTTGTCTTTTAGTCTCTGGTCAATCCTGATTCAACAGTCCTATGATCAGAGATGTTTCAGCTACGACAATCCCATTTTCTTTTTCAGACATAAAGAGTGTGGGCATGGCTTAGTGGTTGCGGTGCTGCACTCATGATCGTAGAACTGTGGTTTCGATTCTTGGATCAAGCAATGCGTTGTGTTCTTGAGCAAAATGCTTCATTTCGCGTTGCTCCAAGTTCACTCGCTTGCTTGCTTACTCGCTTGCTTGCTTGCTTACTCGCTTGCTTGCTTGATATAGCTGGTATAATTGCAGGCTGTTGGTCCCACTAGTGCTCTCCATCGCAGACAGTTCCGTGTCAGCCCCTCTACATCCCCCAAGGTGACGTCAAGCCTCAAGAGATCTTCCCCAATCACATCCTGCCGTATGGTGCAGGGCATGCCATGAAACATCTTCCACTCAGTCAGTTGGCAAAAATGAGAAAGTCCTGCGATGGACCGGCGTCCTGTCCAGTGGGTAATATATACGCCACAGAAACTGGAAAACCGGTCTTATTAGTTTATATGCGTCGATATAATCGATTTAATCCATTTGTTTGTCCCCTCTGTGTTTAGCCCCTCGTGGGTAGTAGAGAAATAGCTATAACCATTAATACTAACTACCATACTATACTTTCGACTATTGACTCAGGATTGACCTGGGCATAAGCAACAGCAATAACAATAACAGCAACAACAGAATCAGCTGAAGTTACTAGCAAAGTACTAAACAATAGATATTGTAGTCCTAGATATACTGCGTCTGAATAAAAGATAAAAAGGTTATGTCTAGAACATGCTTGTTCATAAGTCTGTCTGAACCAAGGATGACCTGGGGCTAAACAAAAAGCATTATATATATATCTTTTTTGTTAGACATACCTCATCGAAAACATTCAATGTTCCTTTTTAAAAATTAATAGCTTCGTCCCATGCTTCTCAAACTGTTTATTTTGAATGTCCCCTTTTTCTTTTATAGACATTCTTTCAATGCCACTCCTTTATTATAATTCAACAACATCAGAATGTATTAAAACACCAGAAAAATAATTGCTGCCAACGTGTTTAATCGACTTGACCGACGAACCGCTCCTCTATACGAAGCATTGGCTTTGTCGCTTAGTTAGAAATTTCCATTATTTGGCAGTTCAGGTCAAGTAGTTACTTAGAAGCAAGTTTTTCAGTTCTGATTTAAAAAGATAGGGAACTCTAAGGGAGTATGCGGGAAGGTGATTTGATTGTTAAACTTTACAGATTAAGCAACTACTTAGAACTACTTATATAATTAAGACACAAATTATACTAATTGTTCGAAGTACTAAGGCTGTAAAAAAAGTTTCAGTTACAATATATATCATGTAAAATAATGGCAGTTAAGAGCGAGTGCTTGGTCCAGATTTATGATGTTAAACTGATGAGGAATAGATATCTCTTTTACTGATATTTTTCTTTCTTATTTTGGTATAATTGATATATCTAGAGAGATAACGTCACTTGATTCTCACAGCTGTCCAGCAAAGGCATTTTTGCTTTTCAAGGATCTCTACAAATCTTAACACACATTTCTTAGAACAATTGTTTCGCTCTCAGCCACAATATAATAACGAAAAGGTCACGAAAATTAAATTACATACATTTCAAATTTGTGAAAAACAAAAATATAAAATATTCATTGATATGTATTAAATAATAAGCAATACAGACCACAGCACAACATTTATTTTAAATAAGGATAATAAAAATATACAGGAATATTTCCTCAACAAAAGTACCAAATGTTTATGGTATTTTTTTTAAAGGCGGCAAGCTAGCAGAGTCATTAGCACGCCGGACGAAATGCTTAGCGGTATTTCGTCTGCTGCTACGTTCTGAGTTCAAATTCCGCCGAGGTCGACTTTACCTTTTATCCTTTCGGAGTCGATTAAATAAGTACCAGTTACGCACTGGGGTAGATATAATCGACTTAGTCCGTTTGTCTGTCCTTATTTGTCCCCTTTGTGTTTAGCCCCTTCTGGGTAGTAAAGAAATAGGTATTTTTTTTATCAAATTGTTTCATATTGAAATACCTTATGGAATTATTACGTCGCGATTACTCACCGTCTTTCGGGTTCTAAATCGCGAAACGTACTATCCAGTTTTATTTTCATGCTTGTCGATATCTGTGAGACAAATGGATGAGAAAATGTGTTTCGCGTTACGAAGGTCTACCTTACGGCGAGATTGTCAGGAGCGCAACACTTTCGTAATACAGGGGTGCCTTTGTTGAAAAAGGGGTCGGAGAGGCATTTTCGATTTGCCAAATTGGGTCGTAATAGGAATTACTGACATAAAAGCTCCCCAACTAGCGATTCAGATGGTCTTTTTCTAGGGAAGCTTATAGAAAATAATCTTATTGTTACAATAAATGTGGTCCCTTTATTTTATCTTTTTATTCGTTCAAAGCATTTCCATAGCTTTGTCATAAACGTTCATGTTTATTTTCAGACTTCTATATTTCGTTTTTGGTTTGCAAGATTCTTTATATGAGTTCGTGTGTTGAAGCATATCCTATTGTGTCTAGGAAGAGTCATTTTCTTTTTGTGTCTTATTATGTGACACACTCAAAACTATTGAAAAGGTTGCAAGACGCAACGAAAATTTTAAGACAATAAAAATAAGAAAAACGTGGAAATTTTACCAGTGAGTGTGTTACATAATAAGGCACAAAAAGAAAATGACTCTCCCCAGACACAATTCAGACTTTTAGTTTGCCCCTATTTCAAACGTTCTGAGTAATATAAAGCTTTCCTTCCACAAGTCCCAATTTACTCTGGTGGTTGAAAAGAAATCGGAATGTTTTTATCACATGAAGGGAAAATATGTAAGACAGGCACAGAGATAAAGACGATTTAAAGGAGTTTACAGGTGACATTTGCTGAATATTTATGACACTGAACGTATCAAACTATAACTTCTTGGATTTGTGCGATTTTAAAAGCAACAAAAGGCTGGTATTTTGTCAAGGAAAAGTAGATTTAGATCTTTTCATTACAAAGGTTAACGAATTGTATTGTATCTCCTTCGTTGACTTATTTTGCCCTCATTTTAACAACAGTAACGTTCTTGGCAGGGGAAGATTTTGTTACATCGTTAAAGGGATCAAGTAACAGCATAAAAGTTCCATTGGTAATCCGTGTTGTTGTTTTTGTTGTTTATCTCAGGTAGACCCAGATTGAGCAAACCTATCACCAAAACCAGCTGTAAATATCCGTTCTTTCTGTACATTTATGAATGTTAGGTATGGTATCCATACCAAAGGCGTTACAACTACGACCATTCTTCTCAGATTTCGATCACAACCTACCAAGAACAGTGTGTCTTCAAGAAAGAGCAAATCGTGGTTTTTGAAAGATTTGGTTGCTATTTCTAGCTGACCGATTGTCTATATAACAGCTTCCTTGTCGCCTCCATCATCATTTATCGCCTGACCGCCATGTCCTGCCCCGGTTACAGCTAGTTCAGGCTCTTATTGATTTTCTTCTTGAAGGGATGAGTTCCAGTGGTCAGGCAGTTTATTATCTTAATGTGGTTGATTGATACTGTTCATAATAATTTCAGTAACATGAAATAATATTTTATACAATGAAATTAAATCTAAGGTTAAAAAGATTACTTCTAGTAAGTTAATTATCATAAAAGTCAGAGCGGTACCATCTGCTTTTGCCATTTTCGGAACTTTCACCCACCTTTCAATACATTCACTCAAGGATAACACCTCTCTTTCTACTAGAGTTCTACCAAAGGTTAATGTCTCTGTCCTTATTCCTCTCTGCTACAAGACAACTTCTTTCGCCTCAGTCACCAGGCAAAAGAAAATTGCCTTGTCTGCTTGATTAAAGGAGGGCGGTGGGGCAATCATCACAATGGACTCGGCTCTGAGGTGACTGGTATTCCCACACACGAAACATTTGGGTTTTCTTCCCTCTATAATCACCAGCATCTGCTCGCATTGCCCGAAACAGTAAAAAAAAATCGGGAATTCCACAAGAATTGTGGTTTTACACCTTCAATTTTGCATTGACGAGCTTTACTTTTCAGAGTCTTCATCGAATACACTGTCCACTGGCATAAAATAAAGAGATGTTGCCGTGGTCTATGTATGTATGTAGGTAGGTATATATATACGTGCATGTGTGTGTGCATGAGCGCGCGTGTGTGCGTGTCTGTATGTGTGTGTGTGTGTGTGTATGTGAGTCTTTGTACCTATGTTTGCCTTCCCACCATCGTTCAACAATGGTGTTGGTTTGTTTATGTCCCCGTAACTCAGTGGTTTGTCAAAAGAGAACGATGCAATAAGTACTAGGCTTTAAAAGTGTACTGGAGTCGATTCGCTCGAATGGAAACTTTTGAAGGTGGTGCCCCAGCGTGGTCGCAGCCAAATGACTGAAACACTAAGAAATTATATAATAATAATAATGATAATAATAATAATAACAATAATAATACTATAATAATAATAATATAATATAATAATAATAACAACAACAACAATAATAATAATAATAATAATAATAATAATAATAATAATAATAACAATAATAATAATGATAATAATAATAATAATAATAATAATAATAATAATAATAATAACAACAACAACAATAATAATAATAATAATAATAATAATAATAATAATAACAACAACAACAATAATAATAATAATAATAATAATAATAATAATAACAATAATAAAATAATAATAACAACACAACAATAATAATAATAATAATAATAATAATAATAATAACAACAACAACAACAATAATAATAATAATAATAATAATAATAATAATAATAATAATAATAATAATAATAATAATAATTTGATGGAGGAGGAGGAGGAGGAAGAGGAGGACAGCAGCAACAAGGGCAGAAAAGTATCCGTTTGTTTGCGCCACGCCTGATAATGTGATCGTGAGAATTGAATGAAATAAGAAACCTTCAATACTTGTTACGTGTTTGTGTGTATATATATATATACACGTATATGTATATGCTTATGAGCATACAGAAATACAAGTATGTATGCACAGTTACTAGTAATATGATAATAATTTTTTTTCTTTTAATGCTAAGCAATTCAAAATTTAAACTAAACATATATTAACAAAATTGTAGCATTAACACAAATTATTCAGATTACTTACGAAAGTATTTGGTCTAACATTAAAAAAAAAAAAAGAAAAATGTGCAACTTCATCAGTTGGTCTAAGGTTTAGGGCTTCATACCAAGACACACAATACTACAACATCAGTAGAAGAAAATAAACTTCAGCAATATATTTAAAAGAATTAAGATACAGAACAGATTATATATTATATTATATTATATTATATTATATTATATTATATTATATTATATTATATTACATACAAGGATTATGATCCGGCGTTGCCAGGTCATAGTGCTAGTGCATCCATATACAGCTGCGTGCGTGCGCACATACACGCGAGTACTGTCCAAATCTCCGACCAATCACATACAGCTAGCTGGCATTCAATTGGCGTATCAAGTTTCGGGTATTTTGATTGGGTTTTGGATAGAAAATTCACAAAAAAGTCACTTCTATTGATTTTTTAATGATTTTGCGGGTCGACTGGGGAAATGTAAAGATGTGCATGACCACCCTTGGACGGTTTTGAGTGACCATAGAAAGTGCGAGCCCTCTAACTGAAAACTTGTGGATTTGTATAAAGGACACACACACAGACAGACATTTTGCCGTTTATATATAGAGAGATATGTATGTATGTATGTATGTATGTATGTATGTATGTATGTATGTATGTATGTATGTATGTATGTTTATATGTATGTATGTATGTATGTGTGTGTATGTATGTATGTATGTATGTATGTATGTATGTATGTATGTATGTATGTATGTGTTTATATGTAGGTATGTATGTATGTATGTGTGTGTGTATGTATGTATGTTTGTATGTATGTATGTTTGTATGTATGTATGTTTGTATGTATGTAAGTATGTATGTATGTTTGTATGTATGTATGTTTGTATGTATGTATGTATGTATGTATGTATGTATGTATGTATGTGTGTGTGTATGTATGCATGTATGTATGTATGTGTGTGTGTGTATGTATGTATGTATGTATGCATGTATATATATGTATGTATGTATGTGTATGTATGTATGTATGTGTGTGTATGTTTGTATGTATGTATGTATGTATGCATGTATGTATGTATGTGTGTGTATGTATGCGTGTGTATGTATGTATGTATGTATGTATGTATGCATGTATGTATGTATGTATATGTATGTATGTGTGTGTGTATGTATGCATGTATGTATGTATGTGTGTGTGTGTATGTATGTATGTATGTATGCATGTATATATATGTATGTATGTATGTGTATGTATGTATGTATGTGTGTGTATGTTTGTATGTATGTATGTATGTATGCATGTATGTATGTATGTGTGTGTATGTATGCGTGTGTATGTATGTATGTATGTATGTATGTATGCATGTATGTATGTATGTATGTATGTATGTATGTATGTATGTATGTTTGTATATATGTATGTTTGTATGTATGCATGCGTGCATGTAGCTTCAGGTTTTACACAGTGTCCCTTTCCTAGAAGGATGTTGTAACAACAGCTAGGGACCCCTTACATCCGGTGGTTTTATTGTGCGTCCTGTCACCAACCAAAGGTATTATTGCGTCCGCACACTAAGAGAGATTGTCATCACATTTGTTAATTAAGCCATTGTTGGGATCCTGACAGGTGCTATAATTCCGGATCAGTTTAGACATGAGAACAACAATGGCTAAGAGGTGGTGCCACACACCTCAACCATGGAATTCCTGAACAAGGTCTCCACTACCAGATGCAGTGATTATAGGTAATTTCGCGTTCACCTGTCACTGTGTGCTAATCACAGACACTCAAAGAACGACATATGTTATACAAGGGTACAATCCAATAACGGCTATAATCCAATGACGTACGTCTATCTCTTTATGATGACCTCAGTTGTTGTTCCATTTATTGAAAGCCCTATTGCCATGGAAGTGTAGTGACGTGTGCAGACCTAACCAGTTGGAAGCACACAGTAAGTTACAACTTTCATCTGTCATCTATGCTTCAAACCATGCAAATCTGCAACAGAAGTGAATGGTCATCTGAGAGGTCATGGAGGGAAAGCCGGAAATGCTATTGACAATAAGGAAATGACAAGGCGACAGCAGCTGTTTGTGAAGATGTGTGATGTGGTGGAGGTTGTTGTTATGATTATGTTGGTTCCTTATACTTTAATTCAAAGCTCTGCTCTTGTCGCATATTTCTGTTGAATGAGTCAACAAGGGAACCGCTAACGTGCTCGCATGATCTCCTAGAAAGAGCAGCCCAAATCTCCAACCTATTCACATCGCAACGTCTCAAAAAGAGACACGCTGAATAGTGTGGTCACACATTCATTGAATATTGGGTAAAACAAACGAGATGGTCAGGAATGGAATAGTTTTGATCAAAGATCTGCTTGACCAAAGGTGACCTGGTGCTAAACAACAACAACAACAGTAACAAGAACTAAAACAATAACATCAGCAACAACTACAACTTCTGTAAACTGATTCCACAAGGGAATAACGTTTCCACGAAGGGAATTCCAGAAGTCTGTCTTCCTGGAAATCAGCAGAGCAGGATACAATGGAAGAAGATTTAATCTTCATAGAGTAATTGACATCGCTCTCGTTTTGGTTCCGGTAATATATAAGTTTATTATTTTTCGTTCTACGAGAGGAAGTTATCCTTCATTTCTTGAAAATGGAAAGCTAAGATTGGTTTGTATGGCTCATCGAAAATTTCAATGAAGGCGATAGATAGATAGATAGATAGATACATAGATAGATAGATACATAGATATATAGATAGATGGATAGATACATGCATACATATATAGACAGACAAATAGATAGATAAGCAAACAGACAGACAGACAGACAAACAGACAGGCGGATAGATAGATAGATAGATTGATTGATAGATAGATAGGTAGGTAGGTAGGTAGGTAGATAGATAGATAGATAGATAGATAGATAGATAGATAGATATATAGATAGATAGATAGATAGATAGATAGATAGATAAACAGACGGACAGACAAACATACAGACAGGACAGGCAGACAGGCAGACAGATAGACAGACATGCAGGCAGGCAGACAGACTGACAGATTGACGTACATACACACTTACATACATACATACATACATACATACATACATACATACATACATACATACATACATACACAGACAAAAAAGTGGGATCTTATGTAAGCTTTTTAGTTGACTCAAAGCTGAAGTAGTTTCTAGCCCCAAAAGAGAAAGATTAGATCATTAAAAAATGTCTACAAATGAATTTAATTACATTATCCAACAATAGTATGGTGTATTTTATAACATCTCTGGTTGTTTCATGTCGATGTCAAGACTCTGTGACTCACCTGACTGGAAGGCGTCCACTTGTGTGCGTTTAATTATCGATGTATTTATTTATAATTATCCTTATTTAATTATCGTGAAGGCGCATGGCTCAGTGGTTAGAGCGTCGAGCTTACGATCGTGAGGTTGTGAGTTCGAATTCCGGACCGGGCTGCATGTTGTGTTCTTGAGCGAGACACTTTATATCCCGTTGCTCCAGTTCACTCAGCTGCAGAAATATGAGTTGCGACATCACAGGTGCCAAGTTGTATCAGTCTTTGCCTTTCCCTTGGATAACACTGGTGGCGTGGAGAGGGGAGGCTGGTATGCATGGGTTTCTGCTGGTCTTCCATAAACAAACTTGCCCGGACTTGTGCCTGGGAGGGTAACTTTCTAGGTGCAATCCCATGGTCACTCATGACCGAAGGGGGTCTCAGCATTTAATTATCAATTTCTATAATGGCTTGAACAGAGATAACATTTTGCATAACCGAGAGGAGGAGGAAGGATGAGGCATCCTCCGGTTGGTTTTCATCCCACCGGAAATATACCATGGATATTCTTTTCTACTCTAGGTACAAGGCCCGAAATTATTAAGAGGGAAATCAGTCGATTAGATCGATCACAGTACGCAACTGGTACCTAACTTATCGATCCTGAAAGGATGAAAGGCAAAGTCGACCTCGGCGGAATTTAAACTCAGAACGTAAAGACTGACGGAATACTGCTAAGCATTTCGCCCGGCATGCTAACGTTTCTGCCAGCTCACCGCCTTAATATGGCATGAATGTTAGCAAGTAAATGGACTCATTTGAAGTCAGCCAACAGAGTAGGTGATAGTCGAAGTTGTGGGAGGGAAGCGGGTTAGTTGACAAAGCAACAGATTAAGTCTGCTTTCTAAACATAAAACAGTCTATCAGAAGGGCTTCCGTAAAATTCCCGTCGACCAAGTATTAATTATAAGGTTGTGGTAGACCATTACTTTAAACGTTGCTGTTGCTGAAGAAGGTGATGTGGATGATGACGACGATGATGATGATGATGATGTTGATGATAGTGGTGGTGGTGGTGGTGGTGGTGGTGGTGGTGGTGGTGGTGGTGGTGGTGTAGATGGATGGTGATGAAGATGGTCGCGTTGGTATTATTGATTTAGGCAAATTTTTGATGGCAGAAAATAATTGAAAATTTTCAGATGCAGCACATTTTTTTGTTCAGTGAACAGGTTGCAGTTTCGAGTGAAGAAAATTTGACACTGTACGACCAACGATGAATGTTTAAGTTAAGTTGACGGTCTTTGTGTGTTACTGAATAGCTAACATGTACTGACCAAGCTACAACCGTTTTAGTGCCTAAGACCAAAACACTTGCCACCAAAATACGTCTCCATCATTCCGAAATAATAATTTGTCTTTTTTATAAGGCGGCGAACAATCAGAACTCTTTGCACACCAGAGAAAATGCTGGCCTTGTGCGAAAAATCGAAATCAATATAAGCAAAAGGCCATTAATTTGAGTGGAAGGGAGAGGCGTTAATATAGGTTTCAAATTTTGGCACAAGGCCAGCAAGTTGGAAGAAAGGCGTACGTCGATTAAATCGACTCCAGAGTTCGAGTGATGATTATTTTATCAACACCCCAAAGGGATGAAAAGCAAAGTCAATCTCGGGAAAAGAATATACTGGAGGATCAGTTAAATATGATTTTATTCAACATATTCCTCTCTGATTCACACACCTATTGCAGCGGTCCTTCAGTTTTTCTAAGCCCTGGAAAAAGAACTCAGAAGGTGGGGCCTTCAAACAGGCCTCTGTAGCAGTGATCACTTCCGAATCGGAGTGAAATTTCTTCTGTTGTGGAAAGAAGTGATAGGTGAAAGGGGCCAGATCAGGAGAGTAAGGTGGGTGTCAGAGACATGTAGCATTCTGATTTGATGGTGCGACCCTTAGACAGATATTTTATGAGGAGTATTCCGTCTTTGTCCCAGAACACTGAAGCCAAATTCTTTCCAGCTGATTTCTGGGTCCAAAACTTCTCGGGATGCAGTGAACTGATGTGGGGCTACCCCATTGATTGCTGTTTGGTTTGGAGATCATAATGATGAAGCCAAGTTTCATTCTTAGTGACTAAACGAACCATAAAATCAGCATTTCCTTCTGCAAGCCACTCCAAAATTGCCTTTGATGCCATCA
This sequence comes from Octopus sinensis, assembly GCF_006345805.1. Lineage (NCBI taxonomy): Eukaryota > Metazoa > Mollusca > Cephalopoda > Octopoda > Octopodidae > Octopus > Octopus sinensis. Next base: position 6,915,460 of record NC_043016.1, on the reverse strand, counting down.
CTCTGATGCACTTCTGATCTGCGTTCATGCATTTCAGCATCCATTTTGCAGACGGCGTTTTCATGTCCAGAATGTGATGTGGCAACTCTTTCGCGTGAAATCCCCAGAGTCTCAGCTATAACTTTCACCGAAACCCGGTGTTCCTCGAGAACCATGACGTGCACAGCGTCGCCTTTGTCCTCAGTGGTAGCGGAAGTTGTCTGTCCTGACCCGGGTTCATCTGTGGCCTCGAAATGACCAGTCCGAAACCTCGAGACCCAGATTTTCACTGTAGAGTAAGATGGGCAGCCGTCCTTCAAAATTTCCTTCATCTTGCCATGGATTTCCGCCCCTCCTTTGCCTTGCGAAAAGAGGCACTTCATGACGGCCGGTGCTTCAATTTTACCAAAATCCACTGTAGAGGCAACCATCATGCATTAAATCTGCAAAAAAAAAAAAAAAGGAAGGTATATTGTATACCATCATAATTCTTTTGCAAATGTCCTAAACAGTTGTCCTACCTCCATTGAAAATCAGGAAATTTTAAGCACACCCTCGTGTGCAGTTTCTATTACATCTATAAGTCCCACTACCCAGAATTGTGAGATTGATATGGCTGATAATCACACGATAACTCAGTGAGCATGTCGACATGCCAATAGGTGGTGAAAATGATACCAACGAGGGAAAGAGGTGTGTAGGAGGCACGGTTTACAGCCGTAATGCTGACATTAAATTCAACTCGGTTAAAAACATTCAGTGGTAAGGAGATATTAATCTAGGTAGAACGTTAAGTCTATCACTATTAGTTATGCCCTAGATTTATTAGTTTAGCTTATCACACCTTGGAATCTCCTTTACCAAAAACAACAGAATATCAATATATTGTCGTACCTTTTTTTTTTTTTTAGTTTCAGCTCAGAGCTGCGGCCATGCTGATGCACCGCCGTTTAAAATTATTTACATTTGACGGATATTTGTCCTCATCTTGTTTGTTGTTAACACAACGTTTCGGCTGATATACCCTCCAGCCTTCATCAGGTGACTTGGGAAAATTTCGAACCTGGGTTCTCATTCCTAAGGTATTTTTCGATATTATTATTATCATTATTAGCATTATTATTATTAAGGCCACTGCCTGGAACCGAACTCGAAATCTTGGAGCTAGTAGCCCGCGTTCTTAACCACTACGCCTTAGGAATAATTACTTTTCGTTGATTTCATGATACTTGATCAGAAGCTGAGCTTCAATAAACAACCGCAAAAATAAAAGCTGGATGGGGGAATTGTTGCACGGCAAATTCATTAAAACTACAGACAACTAACAAAAGTTTCACTCGTTCATATCCTGACACAGATGTTTTTTATTTAAAGTAATTATAGTTGTTAGCCATGGTGTCTATGAAAATAAAAGTGTGTGATTTGACTGCAATTCAAGTAGAAAATGAATTATTGATTTAGATACAAATTGAATGATTAATTTAGGTACATTTTCAAATAATTGAGATTTAAATAGGGCAGAAATTCGGAAGGCATAAAAAACGTAATCTATTTAGAGTATAATATTCATAATACATGAATGCATGCATAAATACGAAGGCGTATAAACGTATAGGTTATATGAAGGCGGCGAGCTGGCAGAAACGTTAGCACGCCGGGCGAACTGCTTAGGGGTATTTCGTCCGCTGCTGCGTGTGAGTTCAAGTTCCGCCGAGGTCAACTTTGCCTTTCATCCTTTCGGGGTCGATAAATTAAGTATCAGTTGTGCACTGGGGTCGATGTAATCGACTTAATCCGTTTGTCTGTCCTTGTTTGTCCTCTCTTGTTTAGCCCCTTGTGGGTAGTAAAGGAGTAGGTATTTCGTTTGTTCGCCCCTTGTGGGTAATAAAAAACCAACGTATACCTTATATGATGTTATTTCGTTCTATAGATGGTGTAGAGAAGTATGTGGTATTTCGAGTCAGTTAACCAAATACCACATTGGTGTTTAGGGTCCTAGTGTGAACGACGGACTTCGTGTGTTATGGTTGCAGAATAATGATTCAGAAAACGAGTTTCAAAACAGGACAGTTATAAAAATACTTTATTTTCCCTTTAAGCACTCCAGAAATTAACTGAAGTTTAAATTTTACCTGTAATAGAATGGACAGAAAATAAAAAATCTTTGGAGAAAACAAGGCCCCAGTAATTCGTTTTAATTATTTCTTTGTAATATATTTATTTTGGAATGTTTGTTAGATGCTTGGTAGAGCATGCCTCTGTGTGTGTGTGTGGTGTGTGTGTGTGTGTGTGTGCGTAAGTGTGTGTGCGTGCGTGTGAATGCGTGCGTGTGTGTGTGTAAAAGTGCATGTGCCGCCGAGAAAGTAAGCTTGTAATGCATTTTTGACAGGGAAAAAACATGTACATTTATTGTTTAGCGACGTAGCAGAGCTGGAGGCTGCTAACAACTCTTCGACAGGTGCTGCTTATTACGTTGTATTGTCGACAAGAATGTTTAACCAGGCACGATGGCTGGTAGGGGAAGAGTGCGATGGTTCGATGGGAGTGAAGGCAGCCTGATGGTGAGTGCGATGGTTGACGGGAGTGAAGGCAGCCTGATGGTGAGTGCGATAGTTGACGGGAGTGAAGGCAGCCTGATGGTGAGTGCGATGGTTGACGGGAGTGAAGGCAGCCTGACGGTGAGTGCGATGGTCGATTGGAGTGAAGGCAGCCTGAAGGCGAGTGCGATGGTTGACGGGGGTGGTGGCGTCCTTTTGGTGAGTGTGATGGTTGACGGGAGTGAAGGTAGCCTGATGGTGAGTGCGATGGTCGACGGGAGTGAAGGCATCCTGATGGTGAGTGCGATGGTTGACGGGTTGAAGGCAGCCTGATGGTGAGTGCGATGGTTGACGGGAGTGAAGGCAGCTTGATTGTGAGTGCGATGGTTGACGGGATTGAAGGCAGCCTGATGGTGAGTGCGATGGTTGACGGGAGTGAACGCAGCCTGATGGTGAGTGCGATGGTCGACGGGAGTGAAGGCAGCCTGATTGTGAGTGCGATGGTCGACGGGAGGGAAGGCAGCCTGATGGTGAGTGCGATGGTTGACGGGAGTGAAGGCAGCCTGATGGTGAGTGCGATGGTCGACGGGAGTGAAGGCAGCCTGATTGTGAGCGCGATTGTTGACGGGAGTGAAGGCAGCCTGATGGTGAGTGCGATGGTTGACGGGAGTGAAGGCCCTGATGGTGAGTGCGATGGTCGACGGGAGTGAAGGCAGCCTGATTGTGAGCGCGATTGTTGACGGGAGTGAAGGCAGCCTGATGGTGAGTGCGATGGTTGACGGGAGTGAAGGCAGCCTGATGGTGAGTGTGATGGTCGACGGGAGTGAAGGCAGCCTGATGGTGAGTGCGATGGTTGACGGGTGTGAAGGCAGCCTGATGGTGAGTGCGATGGTCGACGAGAGTGAAGGCAGCCTGATGGTGAGTGCGATGGTTGACGGGGGTGGTGGCGTCTTTTAGTGAGTGCGATGGTTGACGGGAGTGAAGGCAGCCTGATTGTGAGTGCGATGGTTGACGGGAGTGAAGGCAGCCTGATGGTGAGTGCGATGGTTGACGGGAGTGAAGGCACCCGATGGTGAGTGCGATGGTCGACAGGAGTGAAGGCAGCCTGATGGTGAGTGCGATGGTTGACGGGAGTAAAGGCAGCCTGATGGTGAGTGCGATGGTTGACGGGAGTGAAGGCAGCCTGATGGTGAGTGCAATGGGCGACGGGAGTGAAGGCAGCCTGATGGTGAGTGCGATGGTTGACAGGAGTGAAATCAGCCTGATGGTGAGTGCGATGGTTGACGGGAGTGAAGGCAGTCTGATGGTGAGTGCGATGGTTGACGGGATTGAAGGTAGCCTTGGTGAGTGCGATGGTCGACGTGAGTGAAGGCAGCCTGATGGCGAGTGCGATAGTTGACGGGAGTGAAGACAGCCTGAGAGTGAGTGCGATGGTTGTTGGGGGTGGCGGCGTCCTGATGGTGAGTGCGATGGTTGACGGGAGTGAAGGCAGCCTGATGGTGAGTGCGATGGTCGACGGGAGTGAGGGCAGCCTGATGATGGGTGCGATGGTCGACGGGAGTGAAGGCAGCCTGATGGTGAGGGCGATGGTTATTGGGCGTGGCGGCGTCCTGATGGTGAGTGCGATGGTTGACGGGTGTGAAGTCAGGCTGATGGTGAGTGCGATGGTCGACGGGAGTGAAGGCAGCCTGATGGTGAGTGCGATAGTTGACGGGAGTGAAGGCAGCCTGATGGTGAGTGCAATGGTTGTTGAGGGTGGCGGCAGCCTGATGGTGAGTGCGATGGTTGACGAGAATGAAGGCAGCCGGATGGTGAGTGCGATGGTCGACGAGAGTGAAGGCAGCCTGATGATGGGTGCGATGGTCGACGAGAGTGAAGGCAGCCTGATGGTGAGTGCTTGGTTGACGGGGGTAGCGGCGTCCTTTTGGTGAGTGTGATGGTTGACGTGTGTGAAGGCAGCCTGATGGTGAGTGCGATGGTTGACGGGAGTGAAGGCAGCCTGATGGTGAGTGCGATGGTTGACTGGAGTGAAGGCAGCCTGATGGTGAGTGCTATGGTTGTTGGGGGTGGCGGCGTCCTGATGGTGAGTGCGATGGTTGACGGGAGTGAAGGCAGCCTGATGGTGAGTGCGATGGTCGCCGGGGGTGGCGGCGTCCTGATGGTGAGTGCGATGGTCGACCTGAGTGAAGGCAGCCTGATGGTGAGTGCGATGGTCGACGGGAGTGAAGGCAGCCTGATAGTGAGTGCAATGGGCGACGGGAGTGAAGGCAGCCTGATGGTGAGTGCGATGGTTGACTGGAGTGAAGGCAGCCTGATGGTGAGTGCTATGGTTGTTGGGGGTGGCGGCGTCCTGATGGTGAGTGCGATGGTTGACGGGAGTGAAGGCAGCCTGATGGTGAGTGCGATGGTCGCCGGGGGTGGCGGCGTCCTGATGGTGAGTGCGATGGTCGACGGGACTGAAGGCAGCCTGATGGTGAGTGCGATGGTCGACAGGAGTGAAGGCAGCCTGATGGTGAGTGCGATGGTTGACGGGAGTAAAGGCAGCCTGATGGTGAGTGCAATGGGCGACGGGAGTGAAGGCAGCCTGATGGTGAGTGCGATGGTTGACGTGAGTGAAGATAGCCTGATGGCGAGGCCGACGTGTTGAGGGGAGTGAAGGCAGCCTGATGGTGAGTGCGATGGTCGCCGGGGGTGGCGGCGTCCTGATGGTGAGTGCGATGGCTAACGGGAGTGAAGGCAGCCTGATGGTGAGTGCGATGGTTGAGGGGAGTGAAGGCAGCCTGATGGTGAGTACGATGGTTGAGGTGTGTGAAGGCAGCCTGATGGTGAGTGCGATGGTCGCCAGGGGAGGCGGAGTCCTGATGGTGAGTGCGATGGTTGACGGGAGTGAAGGCAGCCTGATGGTGAGTGCGATGGTTGAGGGGAGTGATTGCAGCCTGATGGTGAGTGCGATGGTCGCCGGAGGTGGCGGCGTCCTGATGGTGAGTGTGATGGTTGAAGGGAGTGAAGACAGCCTGATTGTGAGTGCGTTGGTTGACGGGAGTGAAGGCAGCCTGATGGTGAGTGCGATGATTGACGGGAGTGAAGGCAGCCTGATGGTGAGTGCGATGCTCGACGGGAGTAAAGGCAGCCTGATGGTGAGTGCGATGGCCGACGGGAGTGAAGGCAGCCTGACGGTGAGTGCGATGGTCGATTGGAGTGAAGGCAGCCTGAAGGCGAGTGCGATGGTTGACGGGGGTGGTGGCGTCCTTTTGGTGAGTGTGATGGTTGACGGGAGTGAAGGTAGCCTGATGGTGAGTGCGATGGTCGACGGGAGTGAAGGCATCCTGATGGTGAGTGCGATGGTTGACGGGATTGAAGGCAGCCTGATGGTGAGTGCGATGGTTGACGGGAGTGAAGGCAGCTTGATTGTGAGTGCGATGGTTGACGGGATTGAAAGCAGCCTGATGGTGAGTGCGATGGTTGACGGGAGTGAACGCAGCCTGATGGTGAGTGCGATGGTCGACGGGAGTGAAGGCAGCCTGATTGTGAGTGCGATGGTCGACGGGAGGGAAGGCAGCCTGATGGTGAGTGCGATGGTTGACGGGAGTGAAGGCAGCCTGATGGTGAGTGCGATGGTCGACGGGAGTGAAGGCAGCCTGATTGTGAGCGCGATTGTTGACGGGAGTGAAGGCAGCCTGATGGTGAGTGCGATGGTTGACGGGAGTGAAGGCAGCCTGATGGTGAGTGCGATGGTCGACGGGAGTGAAGGCAGCCTGATTGTGAGCGCGATTGTTGACGGGAGTGAAGGCAGCCTGATGGTGAGTGCGATGGTTGACGGGAGTGAAGGCAGCCTGATGGTGAGTGTGATGGTCGACGGGAGTGAAGGCAGCCTGATTGTGAGTGCGATGGTTGACGGGATTGAAGGCAGCCTGATGGTGAGTGCGATGGTTGACGGGAGTGAAGGCAGCCTGATGGTGAGTGCGATGGTCGACGGGAGTGAAGGCAGCCTGATTGTGAGCGCGATTGTTGACGGGAGTGAAGGCAGCCTGATGGTGAGTGCGATGGCTGACGGGAGTGAAGGCAGCCTGATGGTGAGTGCGATGGTCGACGGGAGTGAAGGCAGCCTGATTGTGAGCGCGATTGTTGACGGGAGCGAAGGCAGCCTGATGGTGAGTGCGATGGTCGACGGGAGTGAAGGCAGCCTGATTGTGAGTGCGATGGTTGACGGGAGTGAAGGCAGCCTGATGGTGAGTGCGATGGTTGACGGGAGTGAAGGCAGCCTGATGGTGATTGCGATGGTTGACGGGAGTGAAGGCAGCCTGATGGTGAGTGCGATGGTTGACGGGAGTGAAGGCAGCCTGATGGTGAGTGCGATGGTTGACGGGAGTGAAGGCAGCCTGATGGTGAGTGCGATGGTCGACGGGAGTGAAGGCAGCCTGATTGTGAGCGCGATTGTTGACGGGAGTGAAGGCAGCCTGATGGTGAGTGCGATGGTTGACGGGAGTGAAGGCAGCCTGATGGTGAGTGTGATGGTCGACGGGAGTGAAGGCAGCCTGATTGTGAGTGCGATGGTTGACGGGATTGAAGGCAGCCTGATGGTGAGTGCGATGGTTGACGGGAGTGAAGGCAGCCTGATGGTGAGTGCGATGGTCGACGGGAGTGAAGGCAGCCTGATTGTGAGCGCGATTGTTGACGGGAGTGAAGGCAGCCTGATGGTGAGTGCGATGGCTGACGGGAGTGAAGGCAGCCTGATGGTGAGTGCGATGGTCGACGGAGTGAAGGCAGCCTGATTGTGAGCGCGATTGTTGACGGGAGCGAAGGCAGCCTGATGGTGAGTGCGATGGTCGACGGGAGTGAAGGCAGCCTGATTGTGAGTGCGATGGTTGACGGGAGTGAAGGCAGCCTGATGGTGAGTGCGATGGTTGACGGGAGTGAAGGCAGCCTGATGGTGATTGCGATGGTTGACGGGAGTGAAGGCAGCCTGATGGTGAGTGCGATGGTTGACGGGAGTGAAGGCAGCCTGATGGTGAGTGCGATGGTTGACGGGAGTGAAGGCAGCCTGATGGTGAGTGCGATGGTTGACGGGAGTGAAGGCAGCCTGATGGTGAGTGCAATGGGCGACGGGAGTGAAGGCAGCCTGATGGTGAGTGCGATGATTGACGGGAGTGAAGGCAGCCTGATGGTGAGTGCGATGGTTGACGGGATAGAAAGCAGCCTGATTGTGAGTGCGATGGTTGACGGGAGTGAAGGCAGCCTGATGGTGAGTGCGATGGTTGACGGGAGTGAAGGCAGCCTGATGGTGAGTGCGATGATTGACGGGTGTGAAGACAGCCTGATTGTGAGTGCGATGGTTGACGGGAGTGAAGGCAGCCTGATGGTGAGTGCGATGGTTGACGGGAGTGAAGGCAGCCTGACGGTGAGTGCGATGATTGACGGGTGTGAAGGCAGCCTGATGGTGAGTGCGATGATTGACGGGTGTGAAGGCAGCCTGATGGTGAGTGCGATGATTGACGGGAGTGAAGGCAGCCTGATGGTGAGTGCGATGATTGACGGGAGTGAAGGCAGCCTGATGGTGAGTGCGATGGTTGAGGGGAGTGAAGGCAGTCTGATGGTGAGTGCGATGATTGACGGGAGTGAAGGCAGCCTGATGGTGAGTGCGATGATTGACGGGTGTGAAGGCAGCCTGATGGTGAGTGCGATGATTGACGGGTGTGAAGGCAGCCTGATGGTGAGTGCGATGGTTGACGGGAGTGAAGGCAGCCTGATGGTGAGTGCGATGATTGACGGGTGTGAAGGCAGCCTGATGGTGAGTGCGATGATTGACGGGTGTGAAGGCAGCCTGATGGTGAGTGCGATGATTGACGGGTGTGAAGGCAGCCTGATGGTGAGTGCGATGATTGACGGGTGTGAAGGCAGCCTGATGGTGAGTGCGATGGTTGACGGGAGTGAAGGCAGCCTGATGGTGAGTGCGATGATTGACGGGTGTGAAGGCAGCCTGATGGTGAGTGCGATGGTTGAGGGGAGTGAAGGCAGCCTGATGGTGAGTGCGATGATTGACGGGTGTGAAGGCAGCCTGATGGTGAGTGCGATGGTTGACGGGAGTGAAGGCAGCCCGATGGTGAGTGCGATGATTGACGGGTGTGAATGCAGCCTGATGGTGAGTACGATATTTGACGGAAGTGGCGGTATCCCGATGATGAGCACAATGGTTGACGTGGGTGGTGACAGCCTCTAAACGAGCACGATACGAGACGGGGGTGGCACAATGATTGACGAGGCTTGCTGTGGCCGGATGGCTAATCAATAAAATTTTGCATCAGACAATGTATGTCTCGTGAATGTCCCTCGACGATGAAAGATCTAACATTTCAATCATTGAATTAATGCATAAATGGCCAAGTATTCCACTCACAGGTGTTATTTTAAGAAAATAACATTGTCGAAGAAGCCACGACGTGGGATCGAACCCGGAACGTTATGGTTGCAAAACAAACCTCTAAGCCATTTCACCATGCATCACCGACTAAAACCATCGCCATTGTTGGCAAGTGAATATGACTTGGTAGCATGTCTCAGGCTTTGCTGACATCAATAAAACACACACACTAACACTGTAGGCCAACCAAACATTATAACGCACCCGTAACTAACAGCGCACATACATATAAATACGAGGAACAAAGTGTTGTCCTGAGGAATTCATTCGTCCGAATTTTTCCAGAAAACTTTGTCTCAACTAACTTTTGTAATGCTTAAATAAGATAAATATACGAGATGCGTTCAAAAAGTATTCGACTTCATTTTTTTCCCACCAAAATTAATGCCGCGTAGAAAAATCCTTAAGTTGGGAGCTGACGTCGACCTTCCTACGCATGCGCGGAAATTTTCGCACCGGTGGCCTGCGTCAGGTCCCGGCTGTTACTCTTCCAGTACATACATTTAATGCGCGCTGGTCGTATTTTCGCTTTCACGCAAGCTGACCGAATGCACCGAACAGAGGCAATCATCACCAGTGATGGTCTTCTTGAAGTCTGGTCCTGGTTTGCACAGTCTAGCATGTATCCTGAGGGATTTCTATGCGGAATTGCTTCTGCTACTCTGCCAGCATCTTGAGAGATTTACTTCACAAACACTTTCCGCATGCACAAATTTACTTCACTAATACTTTCCGCATTCGTGAGCAATTTCCTGGATTGTTTCACGAGGATCTTCCATCTTTCTGCTTGTGGATGGCCTGCCTTTAGCGTACCTCGCTCACCACTGAAGTGGAGGCCATGTTTGAAGCAGTTTTACCACTCCTTCATCATCGCAAAGGCCTGCTGAATCTTCTGGATGGCTTGAGCTTGAGTATCAAATTCCGAAAAGAGCTCACTATACATCCATACTCAAGGGATAACAGCCAGAATCTGACTCGGCTTACCGTCGGGAAAATTTTCACGCATGTTCAGGAAGAGTAGCATCACTTTCCACTCATGCGGCATTGGTTTTGCGGGGAAGATTAAAGTAGGATATTTTTTTAACGCACCTTGTATAATTTTTATATTCCCGATAAGAGTCTAATATTCTATTATAAATCTAATATTGTGACGTATATTTGCCATTTAAATATGGCTAACCCCTAAGGATGCTACTGTAGTTTGTAGCCCTAGGAGGACACCTCCTCCAGCTGGCTTTAGACTCGTCATCGGCGTGTGACAACCACAGTGTCGATGAAAAGTAGGTTCCCTACACAAATACTTATCCCTTTTCCAGTATCATAAAGACAAAAGGTGTAATCAAGCAATAATAAATCTTAGAGCGAGTTATAAACAGTAGCTGCAACACATCACGCCGATGACGGGTCAATACCCAGAAACTCGAGTCCGTGTGTATCATAAGTTGAAGACGGGAAGGAAGGCTTCCCTTTGCAAACACTGATAGGGCACAGAAAGTGTGTCTAAAGCCAGCTGGAGGAGGTGTCCTCCTGGGGCTACAAACTACAGTAGCATCCACCCTTAGGGGTTAGCCATATTTAAATGGCAAATATACGTCACGATGTGTTGCAGCTACTGTTTATAACTCGCTCTAAGATTTATTATTGCTCAAATCTAATATTCTTTTTATAAAAACTTCTCTTTTCTCAGATCGCTATTTTAGTATTTCCTAATCACCATCGTACCGTTTACACTGGTGACACCAAATTGAAATGAATCTTCAAGTTCCTAAATAGAACTGAACACTCTCGAATAGAATTGTCCATATTGGTAACCGTTTGACCAACGAAATATTCGTTTAGAGAAATCTTCTTAGGCGCTATACTGCGACATACAACCCAAAATGACCTAAAACCATTAAAAACATCTCTTGACAATGTTTTTACCCTTTTTTGAAAAGCAACATAATAATAATAATAATAATAATAATAATAATAATAATAATAATAATAATAATAATAATAACAACAACGCTGAACATATTACGTCTACAGGTGTAGAGCCTATCTTCTCTCAAGTCTGGAATATCGATTCCGCACTAACATCGTTATTTCCTGCTATGTATCGATCAATTGGTACACAGTTTCTTCTTGTAACCTATTCTTCTTTTTCTTTTGCAGCATTAATTATTGATTAATTTCAATGAAATCTGTGTTGGGACAGCTCTTCTTTGTCCGTTTATATTTCGTTAATTTCCTCTGCCAGATGAACAATGTATATTTCTCTTTCCTGAATTTTTTTTATTCATTATTCAAACATTTTCTCCATTTTCGAAATGAATCTGCTCGGTTTCCGCTCAGTGACTTACATCTGTTTCTTGCTTTCGTTTTTATTTTCCTGCAAGATATTCGCCTTTTACTTTGTTTTGCAGAAAAGGTGTATTCATTTACATGCACGCATGGACAAACTGTTTTGTGCATACACTCATATAAAGATAGGTAGATAACTAGATGCATAGGTCGATAGATACACAGATAGACAGATAAACACATAAATAGATAGGCAGTCAGACAGACATATCATATATATCTCAGCATCCATTTTTTATTTTGATTTTTTGTCTCTTGTTTTTGTTTGTTTTGCAGTCTTTGCCCTAAATTTTGCATTATTGATACACCAAGTTGATATAGTCACTTTGACAAAAGTATTGATTTATACGTGTAAACGGCATGGCACGGCTGTTTGTTGTGGTACCAAAACTTTACCAGTTATGGTCTGATGTGTTATATCAGAGGCGATAGAGTTTATTTGAAAGGTTGAGTTGATTACCACAATGTTGGCTGTCGACCGATGAAAGTACCAAAAGATCTTTACATTTTCTCCCTCTGTTACAGCCACAGGGTGGTGCTGGTATCATTTTGTTGTTTGTTTATATTCCGGTTCAACACATTGAAACTTTAAATAACAACTGGAACTGCTAAGGAATTTATAGCTAACACCTTGTTACGTGCATTTAACTCGGATTTTAGGACTGCTCGAACTCTCCTGGTCTTCTTTTTCATGATTGTATACTGAATGCCAGAGTCTTCATTTATTCCGAAAAATTTGCAAGTTTATTCCTGCTCAAGTTCTTCTATAACTGTGTCAACATGTAACACCACCGAATGGGAGCTCTTCACTTCCCCTTTCTGGAAAATGTCCTTGACACATTTACCATCATCAAATTCCACCCCGATGTCATCACTGAATACTCTCACTGTGCGTAAAAGACCTTCAAGCTCATTATCGTCTTTGCCATAAGGTTTTAAGTCATCCATATAAAAGAGATGACTTAATTTCTTGAAGCCAATCTTATACCCATACCCTGTTCTGTCAAGTTCACTTGTAAGAGGTGTTAGGGCTATGCAAAACATTAGAGATGAAAGTGAGTCATCTTTGAAAATTCCACAATTAATATTGTTTGTAGTCAGTATTCCATGTTATGATTCAGGAAGTTTGAAATCACAGGAAAAATTTTGAAGATATCCAGTGATTTCAAGATCCATGAATGTGATATACTATCAAAGGCCTTCTTATAATCCATGCGGAACTGAGATTTCTGCGTTTGTTATGACAGTTTTAAAGGATCATTCGATTGATTAAGAGTTGGTCTTTGCATCCATTATGAACTTCGTTTGCGCCCTTTTTGTTCAGTGGGGAAAATATCGTTCTGTTCCATAAGTTTCTATGTTTTCTCTACAAGAATGGATGTTAAAATTTTATACGTAGTAGAAAGACATGTAATGGGCCGATAGTTTTGATGAAATTTGGTTTCATTATTATTCGAGAGTCGGCAAGTAATACCGCTTGCTAATCAGTCAAGGGTTTTCTTAGGATCTCTCATTGATCCTTTCATTGAATAACAATTAATTTTCGTGTTCGCACGGGAGCGATGCGAGCCAGAAATTTGGTACCCTATCATTACCAGTGGATTCCCACTTATGAGCCTTCGTGAGTGTCATCCTTAGGTCTGCTATTGTGATGTCTTCCCATGCTTGTTCAGGTAAATTGTACGTATAATCCAGTCTGCAGTTTCATTGTCTGTGTTTTCATCACTCCAAATATTTTTCCAGAAGTTTTCAACTTCTTCCATTGGAGTGGGGTCTTCAACGGTTATTTTCACCTTCCCTACTTCTCTGCAGACTGTTTTCGCATTGGATGCGAACACGTTCTAAAGCTTCTAAAACTTGTTTCTCTTCTCAAATCTTCCTATTCTTTGAGCTTGGAGTTTTTGTTGCAGTGTTTCTTTTGTTGAAAGCAGTTCTTCTCTTGGTGAGAATCTATATTTTCTCTTCATCTTTCTTCGTTTTCTGCCTCTTACATCGTTTCCACAGACTATTTAATTTAATATTGATATATCACCTCTCATTATTTCAATTTCTTTTTCAATTTTACATCTCCAATTTGGAATTCTTCCCAGGTTTTTATTTCTTTTTTTCGAAGGCATACAACTGGTTTCAATTGTCTAAGCAGCTGCGTAAATAATAATGACAACAACAACAACGACGACGACGACGAGGAAGATGACAACGACGATGATGATGCTAATGATTGGAAATACCATCCACTGCAGGACGAGATAGGAAAGTAATGGGGCATGAGGAAAGTAATGGTGATACCGGTGGTAATTGGAGCATTAGGAGCAGTTCCCAAGAGCTTTGAAAAACATATTAAGAATATTGGAGC
>NC_043016.1:6896824-6899324 GCF_006345805.1 Octopus sinensis | reverse complement strand
ATTATTATTATTATTATTATTATTATTATTATTATTATATTATTATATTATCATTATTATTATTATTATTATCATTATTATTATTATTATTATTGTTACATCTAACATAGCTTATTACGACAGATGTAATTACTGAACCAGCTGTTCACTCCCCGAGAACTAGGTGGTACTTTATTTTCAGATCTCGAAACTTTGCGGAGATTCTTTGCATTGTCAAGCATGCTGTTTGTCTGGATATTTTCATTCCTAACATTTCCAACCAATCTTTAATTCTTTTACTCCTTTTTTTCCTAAGGCACCCACATTTATTGGAACGTTATACACCGTTTTCATTGGCCGCAGCTTCTTTATTTTTCTCCTCACAGTTTCATATTGCTGTCAGTTTTTCTCCTTTTTCGATGACTCTGCTGTCACTAGTGCAGACATGACTTTTCTTCCTTGACCACCAGCACAATATCCAGTTTCCGCTTGATCATGAAGTTCCAAAGGATTTCAACCCTGTCATTTTCTACTGAACGCTTCGCCTCATGTTCATACCATTTTCTTGTTCTTCCCAGTCTAAACTTGTTACATATGAAACTAGCTTGATGTGAGTATTTGATCTTGTACTTTCGGGGTACAAGAAAGCAATCACTCACTAGCCGTTGCTTTAATAATCCAGAATTCTACCAGTCAGAAACAACAAGACGCAGACGTAAAATATATATATACTACTTTATTCTCTTTCTTGGTAACAATAACAATAAGTGTGTTATCTGATGTCCTTGGTTCGGGGCGCGCAAGGCTGAAAGTTAATCGATTGTAATATTTACAATGTTCAGCCGCTAAACCAGAAAGGGGTCACGATGGCGTCGAACAGGGAAGTTGAATGTGGTCGGCAACAATTTGGTTAAAGGCATTCGGCCGACTGCTGCTATCAACCGGAGAGAAAATATATCGTGACCGCCGCCTTCAATCGCTGGGTCGCAAGTCCCCGATGACTGCTGCTAGTGGTCAAACGTTCTACGACCCCCTTGCCTCGCTAACTACCACGATAGGCAAGCGGGTCGTGCTTCCGGTGGTTCGCGCATTCGCGAGAGGGCCCTTCCTTTCTCTGCCTTGGTAAAGGCACCAACACGCGCGAAATACAAATGGACGGTGCGCGAGCGCGCGCCGTTGTAGGATCACTACACATATTTCTTCCAGTGGACCATTCTGGAGACATTATCATGCCTCCTCTTGTATTCCTTCGGGGGTCAATTTGAAGCATTCACTTAAACTATCCCTGTCTCTCCAGTTTCACCGCACATTCTGTAGTTGTCTGATTCTATTGACTGATCGATTTTGTGCTTGTTGTAATTAGTTCTTAATGCTCGCTTTTGTGCTCTACATATCAAGATCTCCATTTCAGATCTCAGATCGCTCTTTTGTAATTACAACTATCTTTTATCTGAGTATATGTCCTCTGATATCTCTCAAGATCTGATCATGAATCTTCTTATCTTTCCAGTTGTTTTTCCTATTCGCCTCTGTCTCTTTTGTAATTCATCTTCTCCTGGCTGTTTTTTTCTTTCTTTTCTGTGTAATAGTCTTGCCTCGCTTACTTGTACGACTAATGATTCTTCTGCATTCTTTATATACCAAACAATATTGTTTTCCTCTGTCTGAATACAATCCTTAGAAAATACAATCCTTACAACATATCAATCCTCGCTTTCCTTTCTTTTTCATTATGTGTAGCCTGTCAACATCACTTTTCAGAAGGAATGCACAGAGTATTGTTTCCTTGATTTCTGATCCAAGGATTGTAGTTCCTCTCTTCTGCCATCGCATCGCTTTTGCTCCATACCTCGAGAGAGCCCATGATTTTATTGCTCGGAGCTTATTCAATTTAATTTTCAGAATTAATTTCAACCTTCAGTAATGCTCTTGAGAGAATATCTTCTACATTTGGCTTTCCCTTAATTCGCCTACTTCCAATATAGTCAGACAACTTGTATCCTTTCTTGTCTATTCTCTTCATTACTTCTCTCGGAGGCAACTTCACACCATTCATTTTTTGAACTTTTCCTCGTTTGAGAATCACCACTTCGCCATTTTTCACTTCAATCTAGTGTCCGTGCTAAAGCAATGCACTGTTTGAATCAGTGAATTCAGTTGGTTCGCATCTTTCCCGTAGAGTTTCAGGTCATCCATGAAAAGGAGGTGATTGATCTTCTCTTTTCTTTCCTTGAACTCTTAACCCAACTTTTGCGTTTCTCAATATCAAAATTAGCAGAATCATATAAAGATTTATATAAATCATATATAAAGCAACTTTGTCAAGCTATCTTCTTAAAAGATTTCACGTCTGATATTGACAAAGCCGAAGCTTTGCCTCCCAGACTTGGGTTCATTTGTCAATCCAGAATCCACGAATGAAGAACCACATGTACGCTTTCTGGTTCATTCTGTTCACTTTTCCTGTTTGCTACGTCAATTTCCATTGACCTCTTTCTTAAAATCAAATATCACTCCAAAA
>NC_043016.1:6885488-6896724 GCF_006345805.1 Octopus sinensis | reverse complement strand
TCCGTTCTGCATCTCAGTAATTGTTTCAGACTTATTTTCGCTTAAAAACAAAAATGAACGATATCTTTGGCCGACCTAATATTTAAGCTCACACACACACACACACACACACACACACACACACACACGAATGTATATGCGCTTGTGTGTGTATATACTATAGTTTTTATTTCCAGAATATTTGATATATTTTCACAGTTCAAAAGCAACTTGTAATAAATTTACATGACATACCCGTCCACACCCCAAAGCTATTATCGTGATAACACTTACGTACAGCTGATTATGATCTAGACTGTGGCTTTGGTATCAACACCACATAGTTTACTGCCATATCTAGATATTAGCATTCCTATCACTTCTCTGCTTCAGAGATTTTGTTATTTTTATTATTTTCTCCAATTTCCGATTTGCAAAAGTCATTCAGAGTGCGATTTAATATATCGGAGTTTTTTTTCCGGTTAGACTACGTTGGTTTCTATTCCTGACGTTCGGAAAATTTTCCATGACATAAGTAATTTGCTCCGATGTTTTGTTGCGCTCGACAACTTTCTTGGATGTATATTGTTAATAAAAACGAATATTCAAAGAATTACATTCCGAGGAACTTCAATCCAATTTCCATAACTTTTCATGTAGGCAGACTTATTGCCATGGATGTTCTTCATTGTGTCATTGCGAGTAGGTTCTACTTGAATAATACGACATTAAAAGGTTGTTGGAATCTATATTAACTCTCTGCCTTCTTATTTTTGTTCTATGAACGGCCGTTCAAAATCACTTTTGATGAGGAAATGTTATTGAGGTAGTGTTTAAAAGATATCAACTCGTGTCTATTTGGATGGCCAAAAAGATGTATTACAACTGATTTCGAGTTCTAACATATATTATTAATAATATTATAAGTCACTGATCTATAAAATGCAAAGAGCCCCGATACCATATTGTTTTCGTTCGGATGAGATATACTTTGGTTACGTGTTCTTTGTCATATGTTCCATCAATGTACATGTCCGGCCATTGATAGAGATGTTAGCTCGGTTTATAGCCTCATTTCTTACAAAACCAGAGAGGGATATTTTTCTTGGCAAAACTGTAGTCCTACATCCTTTAAAAGTATCAGATATTGGACATCTAATTTCAGGTTGTTGATGAAAAGGCTATGTTAGGATGATTTTCCCGTCTTCTAGTAATCCTTCAGATTTCCTCAATAAGAAGGAAAGAGGGTTCAGTGCTAGCGTCATTGAGGGATTGTCTGGTTTTTTCTACCAGCTACACTTCTAGGTATTCTCGTTTTGTGGCCTGTCGAGAGCAAGAGGCGATATAGCAGTTTTATTCAGAAAATCTTTGGGTCTCAAAGTAAGGGCAATCTTCTCGGACCCGAACGCTAGGTTGGTGGTCCTAGATGTGAATGGCGGTGAAGGTGGCACCTTTGGATTGGTGGCTGTGTATGTTCCGACAGGGGCTGGGAGGCCAGATTTCATCAGGCATCTAGAAATGGTCTCGGGAATGACTCGCACTTTACTACTAGTGGGGGACTGGAATAGTATTTTGGACGCGCGGAAAGACTGTGTGGGTCTTGTACATAGAAAAAGTGGGTTTAAAAGCATCGGAAACCTGCTTAGAAACTTCCAACTGTTTAACAGGTATAGACTGGATTTCCCCGGTGTGCCAGTGTGGTCATGGAGTAATAGGTCATTCAGATAGTATCTAGATAGAATATTTGTTTGGTCAGCGGATAAGGATCGTCTGGGTGTACATTATTCAAATTTTGGTGCTACACGAGTCGATTTAGATAGGATTCGTAGATAGGGACCCGGTTAATGGAAGTTTAATGCATACTTTCCGGAGAGCAAAGACTACAGGGACCGGATTAATGAACTAGTTAAGCGGCAGTTGAGTGATGCAATCGTCAACAGTCGGTGGTGGATTACCCTGAAGAGGACAATTAGAACAGAATCGATAGAGTTCAGCAAAGATTAGCAATAGAAAGAAACAGATTAGAACTAGTGGGCGAACTAGAAGAGGCGATTAGTAAAGGCATCGCGACTGACGTGCTAGCGGCAAGAATGGCTCTTGACCATTTCTTTGAGGCGAAACACGAAGGTTGCATTGCCAATGCTAAGACCCGTGCTCTAAAACATGAGAGAACTAAAGCCGTCCGATGGGTTCGAACGGTGGAGACGCGACGTGGAAATAAAACCACGATCGGGTCTTTGATGGATCAGGACGGGCGCGTGCTACATGGTTCTGAGCAAATGTGTATAGCCTTACAGCAGCACTTCGCGCAGTTGTTTGGAGGGGGCGTGGGTCGACGATGGTAACGTACTTTAGTTCGTACTTCGATGGCCTGCCGCGGCTCTCGGCAGCGGACGCGAGGTTCTGCGAAAAGCCGATAACGGCCACTGAAATACGAGAGGCGGTGAGCGATTGCACAAGTCGCAAATCGCCAGGTTTAGATGGTCTGCCCTATGAATTCTATATATTTATACCAGATATGTTTGGCGAATCCTTGGCAGACGTTTACCGCAACTAGCAACGGAACGGGAGAACTCCTAGTGCTGTTAGTCGGGGTGTGGTGACACTGCTAAAGAAGGATGCCAAGAGTGGGGACATACTAAGGGATTTTCGGTCCATAATTCTGCTAAACACAGAGCTTAAGACTATAGCCTAGGTGTTAGCTAAAAGGTTGGTGATGGTCGTTGGTAGTCAAGTAGAGGAAGCACAAAGGTGCGCAATCCCAAATAGGTCCATCCATGACGACCTCCACCTTATTCGGGACATCATAGAGAGGAATGGGACTAATGCTTTGTGGCTGTTCTAGGTCTTTTAGCAAATCACTTCTAATTGCAAACGCAACGCCACCTTCTCTTTTCTCTGCCTTCGGTTTCCAACCCAGAATAATGTGAAACCTGCCAGTCTTTTGACAAGAGGATCTTCATCTGAACATCTTGTTTCAGAAAGAGCTGCAATATCAACATTAAGATGCCTTAGCACCTTAGTTACTAGAGCTGTTCTTCTTTCAGGCCCATCTGCTCGATTTAAAAGGGTTCTCACATTCCAACAGGTCAGGTTGAGAGAAACCTTATTCCTTGCATACTTGTTATCGTTGTTTATATCAATTCTTTGTCCATTCCTTCTAAATTGAACCACCGTTCGCCGCAGTAAACTAACCAGAAGAGAGAGGACAGACAATTTTTATTGCACCTTTTCTAGCACCTTCCCAGTATATCCAGGTGAGCAGTGTTCTCCTTAAAAGGGCTGCTCAGACAGAGGATTCTCCACTGTAAACAGTTCCTGTCCAAGAAAACATTTTAGCAATGTTAAGATAAGAACCCTGCCGCCTTATGTTCAAATTTGTAATTGTACGCTTCCAACCGGTCAAGTCTACATATGTCGCCATGCCTCTATCGCCATTAGACTTTTTGAAAAGTGATAATTGTACGATGATGGTGTTTTGTCGGGGACATCTGCACTTCACTGGATTTCAGTGACAAATGCTCGTACAACACTTCTGCCACTCTCTGGGTCAGAATAGTAGATTCCAGGGACAAGCAAGATGACTAGTACTAAAGTTGACTGCAGGTTTTATACCGGAGTACCTTTTCCTAGGCCTTTCCTCAGAAGAATTCTGCAAGCCAGCAGTGGTAAGTCAATTTGAATTCAGAGCTTTATTCTCCTATACTCGTTGTCCTAATCACGGCTCCGTTTCAAAACAGAAGTCCAGTTTTCCCCCCATCAGCAGTCATCGTTTTGACAAGGCAGCCAGTTAAGGGACTGTCATTACTATGACCTTGTTTTATGTCAGAGTGTCCCTCTCCTGGAAGAGTTGCCTTCATCACGGCTAATGAGCCTCATCTGCCCCACCACACACAAACAGGAAAAACATAAGTACTCATTAAAAAAATAACACGAATATATATATATACTCTTTATTCTCTTTTACTATTTTACTTGTTTCAGTCATTTGACTGTGGCCATGCTGGAGCACCGCCTTTAATCGAGCAACTCGACCCCGGGACTTATTCTATTGTAAGCCCAGTACTTATTCTATCGGTCTCTTTTGCCGAACCGCTAAGTAACGGGTACATAAACACACCAGCATCGGTTGTCAAGCAATGCTAGGGTGACTAAGACAGATACACAAACACACACACACACACACACATATATATATATATACATATATACGGCGGGCTTCTTTCAGTTTCCGTCTACCAAATCCACTCACAATAGCCCGAGGCTATTGTAGAAGACACTTGACCAAGGTACCACGCAATGGGACTGAACCCGGAACCATGTGGTCGGTAAACAAGCTACTTACCACATAGCCACTCCTGTGCCTATATATATATATATATATATATATAAAATTTGCAATTTTTACAAAATGTTTTTTATTTATTTATAAAAATATATAAATACATAGATAAATAAATAAATTCACAATTAAAACTATAAGTAAAATAAAATAAAATAAAATGAAGAGATATAAATATATATAAATATATAAAATATGTATAAATATATATAAAACATATAAAAAGATATATAAAAAAATATATATAAAAGGTATATAAAAAAAATTAAATATACATATAGTAATATACACACACAAACACACCCACCCATGTATACATAATGCTGGATGGCCGTTGACTACACACGAGTTCTTCCGCCCTTTGACAGGTCTTACTTTTCGTCCGGCAGGGTGTCCAACAACCACCCCCTGCATAGGTAAGCTTGGTGGCGTTGCCAGTTTAGTCGCCAACGACTCTACCATGCAAACGTTTGTACTGGGTCACCAGTAGCGGTCAAGGGCGATATAAATATATCGTTGCTATTATGTAAAAGTGTCGTAAGTATGAGACGTTGCCTTTTTTTTTTTTTTTTTTGCCTGAGAACGAAAAAATAGTTTCACCACTCCATAGCAAAAACCATTGTACTACACTTTGATACTTTTCGATATCTTGGCATCTGAAGCAGCTGGAGATGCGATAGACTGACCATAAGAACCGGTTGTTGCAAGTGAAAATAATTATTAAAAAACAAAAACAAAAAAAAACCCGCATTTGGCCATATTTGGATGGAAGCACTCCGTCGGTTACGACGACGAGGGTCCCGGTTAATCCGAATCAACGGAACAGCCTGCTCGTGAAATTAACGTGTAAGTGGCTGAGCACTCCACAGACACGTGCACCCTTAACGTAGTTCTCGGGGATATTCAGCGTGACACAGAGAATGACAAGGCCGCCCTTTGAAATACAGGACAACAGAAACAGGAAGTAAGAGTGAGAGAAAGTTTGTGTGTACAGCAGGGATCACCACCAGCCCTACAGGAGCCTCGTGGAGCTTTAGGTGTTTTCGCTTAATAAACACTCACAAAGCCTGGTCTGGGAATCGAAACCGCGATCCTATGACCGCGAGTCCGCTGCCCTAACCACTGGGCCATTGCGCCTCCACATATTTGGATATACGACAGTTTAATATAACAGCAACAATGTTTGTGTGGGTGTGCGCGCGCGCGTGTAGTAGTGAAGGTATGTATTAGAGCGATGAGGGCGGCGAGCTGGCAGAGTGGTTAGTAAGCCGGGCGAAATGTTTAGCAGTATTTCGTTTGTCGTTACGTTCTCAGTTCAAATTCTACCGAGGTCGACTTTGCTTTCATCCTTTCGGGGTCGATTAAATAAGTACCAGCTACGCACTGGGGTCGATATAATCGACTGAATACTATGTCTGTCCTTGTTTTGTCCTCTCTGTGTTTAGCCCTTGTGGGTAGTAAGAGAATAGGTATTTCATCTGCCGCTACGTTCTGAGTTCAAATTCCGCCGAGGTCGATTTTGCCTTTCATCCTTTCGGGGTCCATTAAATAAGTACCAGTTACGCACTATGGTCGATACAATCGATTTAATCTGTTTGTCTGTCCTTGTTTGTCCTCTCTATGTTTAGCCCCTTGTGGGTAGTAAAGAAAAAAGGTATATATTAGAGCGATGAAGTTGTTTATAAAGAACAATTGAGAGTTATTTCCCCTTTTAATAATACTTTCTACTGAAGTTACCAGGCTTGAAATATGTGGGGAGGGGAAATCGATCACATGAACCTCAGTATGTAACTGGTACTTAATGTATCGTGCTGGAAGAATGAAAGGCAAAGTCGACCTCAGCAGAATTTGAAATCGGAGCGTAAGTTTTCCTTTGTAAATAATACTTTCCAATTTTAATACGGTAGAGATGGCAGAAACGTTAACATGCCGAACAAAATATTTTGCGGTATTTCGTCCGTCTTCCCGTTCTGAGTTTATATTCCGACGAGATCAGCCTTACAGTTTATCCTTTCGGGGCCTTATAAAATGAATACCAATCGAACCCCTACCCTAAATACAAGCCTTCTGCAAAAATTAGAAGCCGATATATTAAGTAAACGGGTGTGATTTAAAAATACAAATGAAAAGCAATAACAATAACGACAACAAAAAAAAAACTCAGTGTTTATATCTCTGTTACTTGCATTCTTATTTCCTCCTCCCACTACCACAAAAAAACGCACTGGATGAAAAAACAAATTAAATACAGTTGTCTCCCTTGTCTAAGAGAAGTTGTTTCCCTTATTCTATGAAAATCAATCATCTGTAATCCGGTATATATACACAACACACACACAAATATACATACATACCTACAATATGTATAATACATACATACATACATACATACATATTATTGTGATGAGTGGTCAGTCTACATCTATCCATCACTACGGGTTTATAGCTTTAAGTTTATAGTGTGTATGTGCGTGCATATACACACACATACTTACATATATACATACATACATACACACACACACATACATACACACATACATACATACATACATACATACATACATACACACACACACACACACATACATACATACATACATACATACATACATACATACATACATACGTACATACATACATACATACATACATACATATATATATATGTAATAGAGGAAATTTATCTATAAAATAATATGTTACATTACACGATAGTCAAGATAAACTCTGAGATAAGCGTTTTCAAATAGCCAGATAACCGAAGAGATGGCGTCGTGGATTCCCACTTCGGCATCTGAAACTCAGAGTTTTATCTCGACTATCGTGTAATGTAACATATTATTTTATATATATATATATATATATATATATATATATATATAGATATATATATATATATATATATATATATATATATAGATAGATAGATAGATAGATAGATAGATAGAAGATAGATAGATAGATAGATAGATAGATAGATAGATAGATAGATAGATATAACAATTGCAGCGTGGAAGGTGTTTATAAGCCATTTAAGAAACACACAAAAACCGTTCGATTCACTTGAACATTTAAGTTTAATTTGTCAAAATATTTTCGTCGCTAAAATTCGCGACCTGTTCACTGGCAAAAATCCGTGCTGCATCTGAGAATGTAACAGTTAGTTCGTCATATATATGTACGTATGTATCTGTGTATGTATGTATACACGCATGTATGCATGCATGCATGTATGTATGTATGTACGTACGTACGCCTGTGTGTATGTATGTATGTATGTATATATGTATGTATGTATGTATGTATGTATGTATGTATGTATGTATGTATGTATGTATGTATGTAAGTATGCGTGTGTATATGCACGCACATACACACTATAAACTTAAAGCTATAAACCTGTAGACTGACCACTCATCACAATAATATCAAATTTCAACCTTCCCCGCCGAAACTAGGAAGTGATTTACGACCCTCACCCCCATATAGATATATAGATATATGTACGTATATGTATGTATGTATGTATGTATGTATGTATTTATGTATGTGTATATAGGTAAATCTCGGCCGGTGCTTTCGGGCGATGACGCATTCTGTCATACGTACATACACATATATTTTTATTATCATAGGCGCAGGAGTGACTGTGTGATGAGATAACAACCACTTAGTTCAGGGTTCAGCCCCACTGCTTGACATTTGGGCAAGTGTGTCTTCTACTATAGCCTCGTGGGTGGATTTGTTAGACCTATATGTATGTGTGTTTATATATATATATATATATATATATATATTATATATATATATATATATATATATATAATATATATATATATATATAACAAAATTAGAGAATATTCTCTAATTTTGTAGTATTAATTACGGTAATATTATTACCTTTACCCATATAATGCAATAGATGAACTGATTGTTTGACATTGTTAACATCTATGTATTAAAATTGTTGGGTACCTATCTAGCAGTATATTGGATATATATTATCCCATGGTGGGTTGAATTTTCAACCCCTATCTCATTTTATAACCTATATATATATATATATATATATAAGTGTGTGAAGGTGCATGGCTCAGTGGTTAGATCGTGAGGCTGTGAGTTCGAATCCCAGACCGTGCTGCGTATTGTGTTCTTGAGCAAGAGACTTTATTTCACATTCCTTCAGTTTACTCAGCTGTAGAAATGTGTTGCGCCGTTACTGGTGCCAAGCTGTATCGGCCCCTTTTGCCTTTCCCTTGGATAACACTGGTGGCGTGGAGAGGGGGTCCGGTATGCATGGGTGACTGCTGGTCTTCCATAAACAACCTTGCCCGGACTTGTGCCTCGGAGGCTAACTTTGTAGGTGCAATCATATGGACATGCATAACCAAAAGGGGTTTCTTATATGTATGCGTGTGTATATGTTTGTGCGTCTGTGTTTGTCCCCCCAACATTGACAACCGATGTTGGTAAGTTTACGTTCCCGTTGCTTAGCGGTCCCGGAAAGACTTCCGCCCGTCCCCATTATTTTGTCCCAAATTTGTTTATTTAAAAAACTTTTTTTTCCAAAATTCCTTGTTTTCAGATATGGAGGTTCCGGAAAACTGCCAAAATTCAGCATTGTGAAATTTCCACCCAACTTCTTCAATTTTGACTTTTTCCCCAACGCTAACCCTAAAAACCCTAACCTTAAAGCCCTAACCCTAACCCTAACTCTAAAACCCCAACCCTAACCCTAACACCTTAACCCTAACTCTAAAACCCTAACCGTAACCGTAAGTACAGAAATGTTTTGAAATTTTTATGCGAATCATAATGTCCGTATTTTTCTGCATATTTAGAAAACAAAAAGAAAAATTCATTAAAAAATTTTCCGCATATTTTGAAAAAAAAAAATTTTTTTTTAAAGTGAAAAATGAAGGAAATGGGGGTGGGGGGATGGTAATTTAGAAATGTCGATTTTTGCTAATTTTTTTGCAGATTCGTATTCCCCGTAGCCGAAAAGTGGGGTTTGTGTGAAAAAAAAAAAATTAAGGATGGTTTTCTTTTTTTGGGGTGGGGGGCGAAGTCTTGCGGCGGTTCAGCAAAAGAGACCGATAGAATAAATACTAAGCTTACAAAGAATAAGTCCTGGGGTTGATTTGTTCGACTAAAGGCGGTGCTCCAGCATGGCCGCAGTCACATGACTGAAACAAGTAAAAGAGTAAAAGAATATATATACTTTATTATTGAAGCTGCAAAAACAACACAAGGTATCACAAAAACTGCTACTCAGAGTTTCATGTTCCTATTCGTCGGACAGTTGTGATTGAGGATGCACTTTTTGGTGATATTTTGTCATGCTTTTTGCAGCATTAATAATAAAGCATACTACTCTACCTCCGTTATTCCCCAGTATTTCCCACCTTGTTTCACATTTATGTGCTTACATATATATATATATATATATATATATATATATATGTAAGCACATAATAATTATATATATATTATATATAATATATATCAAATACAAATCAAAAACAGACCACAAAGGATGTCGCGGTACACGTGTTTCAAGCTTTATAAACGACCTATTCTAACTCTTTGGAGTAACTCTTTGGAATAAACAATGCATGCGGCTGAAGAAAGCTTTAAACCATCCTTCATATCTATTATACACTGATGTAAGAATATGTCGTTTATAAAGCTTGAAACACGTGTACCGCGACATCCTTTGTGGTCTGTTTTTGATTTTATTTTATATATATATACCTTCTCACCTCAGCCACTAGCTGGCGTATACAGGTGCTTACACTTATCAAGTATTCACCCTAATTTTACAGTATATATATATATATATATATATATATATATATATATATATGACTCCAAATGTTTTCAAGGATCTAGTTTTTTTTTCATTCACAAAAAATTTGAAAATCGGCTATAATAATAAAGTTTTCCAGTTTAACTGCTATGAAGGTATGATGTCGTGGAGAATAAAATTGCAGCAAAAAGTTTCAGGGGTTTAAAAATCGAAAAAAAAAAAAAAAATGTATTTATAGCCAATAACGAGACAGAAATTTTCTGCGTTTTAGCGGAACGGTGTCAACTTTAAGGTGGTACTCTGTGAAATTTATAGTTACGCGTCTGTGAAATGACCTGTTCATTGTAGGTTTCTAAATAAAAAAAGAAATACCTAATAAAATCAACATGTATAAATCTTACTGTTTCTTTTGTCTTTTCATTGATTGTATGTTTTTATTATGTTTCTTTTTTCTTAATTTGTAATATTAATATATTTGTCTGCGTGTGTTTACTTCATACGTATTTTAGTATTATGTTTACCTGTCATGTTTTTCTGTACGTCATTAATATACCTATTTCTTTATTTCCACCAAGGGGCTAAACACAGAGGGGACAAACAAGGACGGACAAACGGATTAAGTCGATTACATCGACCCCAGTGCCTAACTGGTACTTAATTTATCGACCCCGAAAGGATGTCGACCTCGGCGGAATTTGAACTCAGAACGTAGCGGCAGACGAAATACGACTACATATTTCGCCCGGGACGCTAACGTTTCTGATAGCTCGCCGCCTTTTACATCATTAATATATAAGTGCATGTGTGTGTGTGTGTGTGTATGAAAAGGGGGCGTCTGTCTCCAAAACGTCAAAGCTGAGTAAGGTTTTCATGCTTGGATTTGTAAACTACGATAAAAAGTAACACTGGTCAACAAAGAATTTGTCCTAAGAGAAAGAACACCTGTATCTTATAATGATTTTGCGCGCAGAATTCAAAAATAATGTCAAATTATCTGTACCAAGTTCACATATTCCATTCACCTTCATAATGCCAAGAAACTGTATAAACATCGCAAACAACTTTTGCTGTATATGAATAATATGTAAAATATTAAGACAATT
>NC_043016.1:6867988-6882988 GCF_006345805.1 Octopus sinensis | reverse complement strand
AAACTCTGGTGCGTAGTAGATGGAGCTGACGCCTTTGATATAGAGATGGGATCATCCAACCCCGCACAAGTCTCTGGTTTGGTTGGCGTCTACATCCTATCCCTAATGCAAGCCACACTCCCAGCCTATATAGGAACTATACTTTCTTCTACTTGAACCGCAACACAAACGTAGACGTAGAATGGCGTAAGAAAAAAAACTATTTAAGATATCTAAAAATGTATGACTAACCATCATCAGAAACTGAATGCTGCAGTGTTAACTTCCTGGATACCACATTCAACCTTGACACCGGCCTATACAAGTCATTCCACAAACCTAATGCCAGCTTAAAATACATTAATGCCATGTCTAATCATCCAGCATCCATTACATGGGAGCTAGTAAATAATATTTAGACTAGGATATTCCGATTGTCTGCCAGTGAAGGAATATTCAACTTGCAAGCATCCTATTATAATGAGGCTTTAGCAAGTACAGGATTCGGAGAACGGATTAAGTACATACATGAAAACAACACACAAATATACGACACACACAAAACGACGGTAACCAATCAAGTAGAACACATACCTACAGAAATTACATCGGCCCAAAACACCACTACGGTCATATAACAATAATCAAATTACCAACCCTTCTACCGAAAAAAACTCCCACCTGAACACAACACAGCAATATAGAATACATCAAATACACACAAAAGGAAATATAAAAATCACACCGTACTCTGGTACAACCCGATCAACGAATTGAATGTTTCTTCGAGGATCACTAAACAGTTTTTTGCAGTGTCGTGGAAATGAGTAACAACCTGCGAACACTGAGAGTGATGTTCCTTCTTTTACAAGTGAATTACAAAATACTAAAAGTTTCGTCCCTTCTGATATTAATTCTTGGACTCGTGTATTTGTACGTAATGATGTCGGTCATCATTAACTGAATTATAAATATACTGGAGCTTTTAAAGATTTGTCAATGAAAGATATAACTATGACCTTGGATATGCATGGTAAAAAGGAAGTTTTCAGTTTAGACAGAGTTTAAAAAGTTTATTTCGACCAGTCTTCATATTACGAGAATAAAAATTTGAGCAACACATTTCAAAATAACTTGAAACAGAACATTTCACAAAACGACGAACTTAAGGTTGAAAAAAAAAAAAGATCCCCAAGCCAATTTTAAAATTACCTACCAGCGGAAAGAAAACTAAAAGTGGTAGAATTGTACATTTTCCCAAAAGACTTTCTCACTTTGTTTGAATATATTACTAATGGACTTTTATATTCCTGAATTTTTTTTTTTTTAAGATTTATAACTTTTTTCCAGAGAAATTAGATTGAACAGTTTGCTAAGCTTTACAAGAACGCTGTATTATTGTGAAACCGTGACGCGCGGTTATTTTCATATGCTTAACATGTGGATACATTTGCTAATTTGTATATTTGGCTTGCTAAAATATTAATTCCAACTATGTATTGGAATATATTTGTATTATTAATATTCTTTTTTCGTAAAATTTTAACAATTTTTTCTGGTTGAATGCTTATGTCGCGACGCAAGTCATAATAATAAACTTTTATCGGCGGTAATATGGCGTAATGGTCATGTTGCCAGAATAGGTATAATTGTTAGTTTCCAATTGGTTAAAATTACTGCCCATATTTGAATTCTAAACTTTCGTCAAAGAGAAATATTTTATGAAATACGTTTCTTAGAATTCAGGTATGAGCAGTTATAAAAACCCTGATTTTTGGGAGATTAATTTGTGATCGTTGGCTGTCACTCGACTCCACGACATTCTCAATCAGTGTCCGTTAGTTGTCACTCATTTCCACGACACTCTTTTAAGATATTGGCTTTTTTATGCCATGTCTGTTACTTAATTCAACAAGACTATTTTGAATTGTCTAGTAACTTAGTATGGAAGAATTAGTAATATAAATTTTATGTCGTAACTCTCTACGACAATTTTCTTTGACTTATAAATGCACTGTAAATATTAAATGTACGTAAATAAACTAATTTAGTAAATAATTTCTTTTTTTTTTTTTCATTTTCTTCAACCTGTTAATGAGACATATTTCTGTAACTATGAAACTTATTATAGCGGTGAAAAAGAGCAAGCTTATTTATCTTCAACATACATTTACGCTTCAGCGCCTTGGTGTATATAATTCACCACGAAAGTGGATCGAAAGTGATTATTTTGGTTTTGGTATGCTGGAAACTAAGGTTTCAGAGTATCATGTGGCAGCCAGAGAGAAGAGTTTTTCAAGTGAATTGCTATGGATGGAGCTAGATTATTTTGTTAATATCAGATCCAGGATTGCTTCATTTTGTCCTGCTGGTTCAAACACTAGTTGGGTTAGGAAAATTATCAATGGAGAAGGCCGAACTGAACTCCAGTCTGATCAACATGCTGAATGCCAATGGGTAGACAAAAATGAAATACGGTTAAAGGAGGGAAAATCTGAACTGGTGCATTTTGGTAAAAAGACTGCGATCGAACTACCATATTCACTTCCTTCAGGAGAACTATTCACAACATCAGTAATATCTGGAACTTATGAGTGATTGGTGACAGCAATCTCAGCTGGAATTCCCACATCAACAATAAAGTCGATATATCTTGCAGGATGAGCTCCTGGTCTTTCAGAACTTTCCGGTCCAAAGAGCAAGATGTTATCCTTCCCCTCCTCTCTTCTTTCGTACGGCTCTCCCCTGTAGTCTCTCCACTTCAAACAAAGCAGCACGAAAATTGTGTCATCTCAGAGAGCATTCGCTAAAAGAATTGAGGACATGACTGATCTTGATTATTGGGACCAGCTTAAAACATTGAATCTTTACTCTCTCCAGCGTCGCCGTGAGCGCTACATCATTGCCCAAACGACCTTAACATTAAATTCATAATTCATCCAAAGTTGGGACCACGTGCCAGACATACCCTATACAATTCAGGCTCACTACACACAAGTTCACTGTGACACAATTTCTTTTCCTCAACAAGCCCTGGTCTATCTACCATTATTCGAAATCAAAAGAAACAAGAAAATGATCCCATTACCTTGAAACGAAACATGGACAAATTTCTTTATCAGATAAGCCACTTATACCTGGATACATCTCAGTCAACAACTCCCTACTGGAATGGGCTATGATACCATAAAATTTGACTTAAAACGACTTAACAGAACCAATTATGAGGTGTTATTAAATTAGACATGGCCTGGGTCAATCTTTAACCAAAACGCATCAAAGTTACCTAAGTTATGTGTGTGTGTGTGTGTGGTGTGTGTGTGTCTGTGGTGTGTGTGTGTGTCTGTGTGTGTGTGTGTGTGTGTGTGTGTGTGTGTGTATTCAGAATGCGATGAATAAATTGTTGCCATTTTATATTTTTATTTCGCGCGTGCACAGTTTGTTTTTGGTTTTGTTGACTACACAGTATAGTAGGGTCACCGTCTGTAAGAAAAACAGTACCTTATACATACATGTACATACACTGAGATATATACACATCTATGTATGTGTATATATATGTATGTATATATATACACATATATATATATATATATGTATAATAACAATTTAATAATTAAAACATATGCATACATACATATATGTACATACCTACATCTATATGTATATATACATGCATACATGAGTACAGGACACCACAAATAAACGTAGAACACGAGAAACGAAAACATAAAATCAAACAAGGAAACGGACTTTCTTCAACCTGTTAATGAGACTTATTTCTGTAACTATGTTATTATAGCGGTGAAAAAGAGCAAGTATCCCTTAGACGGTTATTATAACCTCAAGGCGGCGATCTGGTAGAATCGTTAGCACGCCGGGTGAAATGCTTAGCGGTATTTCGTCTGCCGCTACGTTGTGAGTTCAAATTCCGCCGAGGTCGACTTTGCCTTTCATCCTTTCAGGGTCGATTAAATAAGTACCAGTTACGCACTGGGGTCGATGTAATCGACTTAATACATATGTCTGTCCTTATTTGTCCCCTCTGTGTTTAGCCCCTTGTGGGGAGTAAAGAAATAGGTTATTATTACCTCTAACTTAACTCACCTATACACACACACACACACACACACACACACACACACACACACACACACACATATATATATATATATATATATACTAACAAATGGTTTAAGTTGCCTTAGTCGTATTTTTTTTCACCAAATAATTGAACTATCGAGTAAGTTTATGAGTAGCACAGCAATCTATGTTTTCGATTAACCTAGGAAGAGAAAACAAAATTGAAGGCTGGTTATTGTTGAGGTCATTGCACTTTGATGATCATAGAACATAAGTTTGAAAGCGATGCAAAGCAGAGCTACTGAAGTGTTTTTGGGGAGTAGATTACGGATAATGACTACAAAATATAGTTGTTTTATATGAAAGTTAAATTTCATGTCAGAAACAGCCACATAAATGGTGTAGGAGATTGAAGGAAGACGGCGAAACATCCCCTCTGCGAGTTTATTTTATTCAACAATCAAGGGAGCTATTTTTCGGAGAGAGGTATGATTGGTACTTTTAAACGTGGTAATATAATACTTACTTGAAGAAGCAGAGTTTAAGGAATGTATTTGCTACGTGCTTCTAGTGTACGACCACTCTGAAACTGACTTTCAGGTAACAAGAAATGAAGGCATGAAGAGTTTGACTTCAATTCACGAATACTGCTTTGAATCTTAAGCAGTTCGCTGTGAAAAGATGTCGCGTTCGAAATATCATAATGGATGGGTAAATAAGCATCCTTAAAGTGAAACAACGCATTGGTAAGTAAACAAATGTATCAACAAATAGAAGAGAGAGAATGGAACATCACCTTTCAAGTAACTCAGAATAGGTAAAGGTAAGCTTGTCAAAGTTTGATGCGGTTTAAATATGGAGATTAAAATTGTACAGTGTTCCTAGTCAATTTAATCACCGTCGCTGGTGTTAAAACCACTAAGAATTATTCTCTAATGCCAATATACGACTATATATATTAGAAAAGCATGGAAGACCCTACAAACAAAACAACTGTGAACATACAAAATAACTATGTACATACAACGAATTATAGAAAAATCTGTGTCAAACATCATTTTTCCCGGTTTGTCCATTTACGCGGTACTATGGGCAAAATGTTATAGTGCATGACCATCCTTGGCACATAAGTAATGTATGTGTAAAGTTTGGTGAATTGTGGAAATGTATGCGTTAGTCAATATACATACACATACTGTAATTTATATATACTAGATATACATAGATATAGTGAACTTTTAAATTCCGTACGCTAATAACGTTGTCAATCTCTCTCCATTTTAATATTTTTCTCTCTTTCCCTCTTTTTCTCTCCTTTTCCAGCACACCTAAATATAAATCCTTCCTCCTCCACCTTCACTACAACTTCAAAAACCTTCGCCATACTGGACCGTTGAACTCAGCACTTTTTTCTCTCTCCATTTTTTAAAAATCTCTCTTCATTTTTTGCCCCTTAATTCTTTCTGTCGAAGAGCGTGGGATCGAAACGTGAAAGACATTTCCATTTTCCTCGAGTGTTAAACTAATACACCTGCTTGTTGTTCCTACATTTGTATTCGTCTTTTGTTTTTCTGTAAATTTGAACTATACATTATACGCTCACCTGGTTATCCCAGTTTGATCCTTCCTGACTGAACATCCTACTCTTATGAACTTCCATCTTAACTACTTCCTCATCCACATAACCAGTATTCCACCGGATCTTCGTACACTTTCGGAATCTATCTCCACTGACCTCACTGGCAATTTTCGTTGATGTAAATCGCTTTAATCTACCACGATTTTTGAACTTTCTGAACTTGACGTACGTTAATAACTCTCTCTCCATTTAAACTTTTTCTCTCTCTTTCTCTTTTTTTTTCGGTTTTTCCTTTCTGGCATGCCTAACTATAAATCCTTCCTCTTCCACCTTCACCACCAACTAAAACAAACCCTCACCGTGTTGGACCGTTCACCTCTGCACTTTTTTACTCTCACCATGTTTTTCATTCTCTCTCCTAGTTCATACAAC
The DNA here is from genome assembly GCF_006345805.1 of Octopus sinensis. Lineage (NCBI taxonomy): Eukaryota > Metazoa > Mollusca > Cephalopoda > Octopoda > Octopodidae > Octopus > Octopus sinensis. The sequence continues at coordinate 6,876,915 of NC_043016.1, read as the reverse complement.
AAGCAATAAAACGAGTAGATTATAATTGACGTATGAATGTGTGAGCGTTTGTGTGTGTGTGTGTGTGTGTGTGTGTGTGTGCGCGCGTGCGCGCGTGCATGTATGTAAGTACGAATGAATAGAAACAGAAACAGTTTAACAAAAAAGTTTAAATTTGTTTTTTCAGCGCATAACTGAACAATGACCCTCAAATTAAATGCTCGTGGACGCGCGCACACACACACGTACGCACACACACACACACACACATACACACACACACACCGACGCACACATACACATACATATACTGGCACTTTTAAACTTCATTATTTTTATGAGGCATTGAAAAGTGGTCTTGCTTTATGAACGAACAAGAAATGTTCTCAAATATAAATTTTGAATTTAGCTTTCGTTATAAAATTACATCTAACAAAAGCTAAAAGCGATTTCTTTTTTTTTTGCTTTAGAATTATTACATATATTCTCAAATGTTTTTTCATTAAATCGAACTTTTTTCTTTCTTTTGTCTATATTTTTCGTCATTTTGTACTATTCCAAATCATCAATCATCCGAAATTTCCATAAATGGTGGGGCAAAATAAGTAATTTCTGATTTCTTGTCATTCTATTTGCTTGAAAATGTTATTTTGCAAGTATTACAACATTTGTTCTGTTGCATCATCTTTGGGAGTAAAAATTGATCAGCATAGTTGTTGTTGAAGTTGCGAGAGTTTTAAAACAGTCATGTAACAGGTACTTTTCTTTCAAGAAATATCTCAACTTCGACCCGATTGCAATTGAGGTTGATAATTTTTGGTGTTTAACAATTAATATCCTTTGCTTTTTTGGGTTCCATGTCAATTTTTCCTACACTAATGTCTAATTATATAATTTTCCATTCTCAAAAAATGATGTCTAAATTGGGGCAAAATGAGTAATGGCAAATTTCAATATTGGCAGTATTTCAGATCAGAACACCCACATGTTAAACTTTTCTCCGTTTTGACGGTGATTTTTTCCAATTTCTTTTTCACCACAGTCTAATTTTAGCATTCTTTGGTATACTCACCAGGACTGTCAAAATTTGATCAAATCGGACTATATGATTGTTCGTTAATTTCCGTAAAATTTTTTTATTCATTTCCTTTTGTTTTAAAGTGAAAGAGGAGACAGTAAAAGATGTATGTACGTGTATATGAAATGGACTTGTGTGTGTGTGTGTGTGTGAGAGAGAGAGAGAGAGAGAGAAAGAGAACGAAGAGTTGTGTTGTCGTGTAAATGTATATACATAAATACATATGCATACATCTTTTTGTATATGTGCGTGCATGTGTGTGTGTGTATGTGTGTGTGTGTGTGTCAGAAAGACAGAGAGAGAGAGAGTGTGCCACTTAGACACACCCCTTCACTCTCTCTCTCTCTCTCTCACACACACACGCACACATGCATACAAAAAAGAGATGTATGCATATGTATTTATGTATGTACGTGTATATGAACGATAATGTAAGAGAGCGAATGAGTGAGTACCACTTACACATATATGCAAAAAGTACATACATGATAACAAACACTTTCACTCTCTCTCTCTCTTTCTCTCTCTCTCTCTCTCTCTCTCTCTCTCTCTCTCACACACACACACACACACACACACAAACGTCCATTTCATATACACGTCTTTCACTTTCTCCTCTCTTTCACTTTCTGTCCTCAGGGGTATACTGAAAAAATATCCTAATTTTTTCTCACTACCATTTCTTCCCTTCCTTAACCCCACCCGGACCGATTTTGGTCATTTTCTTTGTGTGTGTGTGTGTGTGTGTGTGTGTGTGGTACACACACTCACCAAGAAACGAGAAAACGAGCAACTTTATAGGGTTTCGTGGAGGTGCATGCATATATTAGAAAGAGAGATAACTGGTATATATAGCTTTGAGTGTGTGTGCGTATATGTGTATGAGTGTATGCGTGCGCGTACATGTTCGTTTGTTCATTAAAAGTGTTTATTTACATTTTATATGCAATTAAAGGCATGAAACGATTGAATTCATAATTATTTGTGATAATCAAAATAATTCGGTCAGAGAGGAAGGAGAAAAAGGAGAGAAGGAAGCGGTGCAGGAGAAAGAGACAAAGAGCGACAGAGACAGAGGTTGGTCTTGCATTGCTCGGGTAATTTATTACTAAAAGGTTTCGTTATCTCTGTTGTATTTTTAGGTTGAGTTTTGAAAGTAAACACGGCCAGACAGGGACTACGAGAAACAAAATAATTTAACAACTATATACAAATAATATTGATTGTGTTCTTTCAAAGAACATGACACTAGTGACACTAGGGTAACAGTTGAGGTGGTAGCAGCTGGATGGTTGTTCTGTGATGTTTTTTTACCCCTTTCTTTTCATTCTATATGGTCTAAAAGTTGTCTAAATAGACTGAAGGTCCTCAGATCTGGAGTGATATACATATACACACGAACATATATAGATACATACACATACACATACAGATATGTTTGTATATATAGACACATGTATATATACACACATGCATACATACACACATGCAATACATACATATATACATACATACATACATACACATACACGTGTGTGTATATGTATGTATGTATGTGTGTATGTATGTATGTATGTATGTATGTATGTATGTATGTATGTATGTATGCATGGATGGATGGATGGATGGATGGATGCATGTTTGTATGTATCTATATATACAAACATATCTGTATGTGTGTATGTATGTATCTATATATGTTTGTGTGTATGCGTGTATGTACGTGTATGTATGTATGTTTGTATGTAGGTATGTATATATGTATGCATGTATGTGGCATCGTCCGTTTTTTTGTCCCTGTTTCGTATACATTCGATCCTTTTTTCCAAGAAATCTAATGCTCGTAGCTTAGTTTTTCCTTGGGGCTGGCCAGATCGGAGCAATCTCAAGATTAATTAGCCGAAATTGCGAGGATGATCCGGTTCTTTACTGAAGATTAGAGGCTTCGAATGACCCGTCCGTTTTTTGTGTTGTCTATTTGAATATTTTGCGTTCTTGTCCCATTTTGTATTTTTATATATATTTTTTATATATAAATTATTGCTGCGTAACGTACACCTTGTTCTCTTATATGCATGTATGTATACAAGATTGGCCAAAAGTCACCTAACAGTAAATCAAAACCCATTTAATTCCAAGATTAAAACAAAAAATTATTTTATATGAGACTTCGCTAATAAAAAGACAAATGTTGAAAAAGAAAAATGGTGATTTTAACTCAAAGAATTCATAATTGGAATGAATAAATACAATTCCATTTTGACTATTCATGGAATTTTTATTTACTGTCGGGCGGCTTTTGGCCTACCCTGTATGTATATAAGTGGTTTTCGTCACCGTTTACAATTATCTTTTAAAATTTTTCATATGTATCCTATAAATATAATTTTTGACGCTGGATCCAGATTTGTTATTCATTTGTTCCAGAAAAATTTTGCAAAAATGTTACAGGTGTTCAAAGCTTGATAATTTTTTAGAATTTTTAGCCAATCAAACATTTTAAGCGCATTCGCTACCTTTTCCATCATCAGGGAAAAACGTTACTACTTCCCTTGTACACGCACACACATACACACATATACTCACACAGAGTTGAAACACTGTTTGATTTTTTCTTTTCAGCGTTGAATGTTCACCATACCACTTCCATTGCACACACGCACACACACAAACACACACACAAACATTTACGTACCTCCCGTTTACATACACACACATATACTCACAGAGAGTCGAAACGCACCTAACACAAGTTTGCCATCACCCCTTCCTTCCTCATTCGTCTATCACCCTTTCCTTTCTCATTCGTATGTTCTGACGGAGAAAAACACAAGAGTATTAGAGTAAGAAGATTATCTTTCTTGTATCTCCCTTTTTTTCCTTGTGCGCGTGCGCAGCTTCTTTGGGTACAATGGAAAGAGAGCTTTTCGCCACGGTGATGTGCAAAATATTCGCTTCTGATTGGCTAAAATACCCAAAGTTTGCAATTTTTAGAGGCTAATAACTTTTTAAGTATGAATTTATATCGAAAATTAATTTGTAATCAGTGACGAAAACCACAAAGATCCATATATATATATATATATATATATATATTTTTTTTTTTCTCTCTAGTTTCAGCTCAGAGCTGCGGCCATGCTGATAGATAGATAGATAGATAGATAGATAGATAGATAGATAGATAGATAGATAGATAGATAGATAGATAGATAGATAGATAGATAGATAGATAGATAGAAAGATTGATAGATAGATAGATAGATAGATAGATAGATAGATAGATAGATAGATAGATAAATAGATAGATAGATAAATAGATAGATAGAAAGATTGATAGATAGATAGATAGATAGATAGATAGATAGATAGATAGATAGATAGATAGATAGATAGATAGATAGATAGATAGATAGATAGATAGATAGATAGATAGATAGATAGATAGATAGATATAGATATATACGTTGATAAAAATGGTAAGACAACAAAAGAAAGAAATAGACCTCGATATTATGTAAATAAAGGAATTTATCTGTAAATATGTGACAATTATTCGGTAGCCAAGATAAAACTCCACGCCGCCATCTCTTCAGTTATCCGGCCATCGACCAAAACCACATTTAAGAGCAATCTTCAAAAGAAATGAAAAATGAAAAACTTTTACCTTGTTATTTTTATTCCGGTCAGACATAGGTTTCTAAATTTTTTCAGTAAATAAAATAATTTGCTAGGTAAATTTTTCATCAGTGACCGCGCCATAACATTGTCATATAATTAAGAGACGATTAACAAGTGTTTCTTCGTTATACATTATATTTTTTCAAATTCACCGCACAAGCGCAGTTTCAGTGTTATGGCGCGGTGACTGATGAACAATTCGCCTAGGAAATTATTTTATTTGCTAAAAAAATTTAGAAACCTATGTCTGACCGGAATAAAAAATAACAAGGTAAAAGTTTTTATTTTTCATTCCTTTTAAAGATTGCTCTTAAAAGTGGTTTTGGTCGTTTTGATTAGTTCTAGCGTGTAAAAACTGCCTGTTGAAGGCAGTTTTCTCTTGTGTTTAAATGTACACTATTTTATATTGAGAATATGTTGTCTATTGACTTTTTATACATGCTAGGCCACTGGTCGTGAAATTTCTAAATAAAAATTCACTAGGCGCAGGAGTGGCTGTGTGGTAAGTAGCTTGCTTACCAACCACATGGTTCCGGGTTCAGTCCCACTGCGTGGCATCTTGGGCAAGTGTCTTCTGCTATAGCCCCGGGCCAACCAAAGCCATGTGAGTGGATTTGATAGACGGAAACTGAAAGAAGCCCGTCATATATATGTATATATATATGTGTGTGTGTATATGTTTGTGTGTCTGTGTTTGTCCCCCTAGCATTGCTGACAACCGATGCTGGTGTGTTTACGTCCCCGTCACTTAGCGGTTCGGCAAAAGAGACCGATAGAATAAGTATTGGGATTACAAAGAATAAGTCCTGGGGTCGATTTACTTGACTAAAGGCGGCAGTCAAATGACTGAAACAAGTAAAAGTGTACCATATATATATTTTACGTATAATATATATATATATATTATATATATATATATATATACTATATATATATATATAGATATATAAAATTAATTAAGGGTAGAAATTGATATTTATCAATTAAGACCAGTGGTCTAGCATATTAAAAAAGAATCCGAAGATTAAAATATTTATATATACCAATTAAGGACTGAACACGAAAAGTGGACAGTCAACATGCTAGATATAGACGTCAAATCGCCATTCACCAAAAAGATTATGTTCTCAGATCAAACTCAACACAAAACCATAGCAATAAACAAGTGAAAAATATACGAAAAAATAATTACCCATGTACTAAATTAGTTGTTTCAGTGTTATTTTCCGCAAGGAAAACTGCAGCCATCATCAGCATGGTCCGTTATAAATGTAATTTGTTGGACTAGATGCAAACACGATACCGAAATATCGCGTGCATGGAGTTCAGCCTATTACATTAGAATATATCTTTCAAATGCCTTTACTTTGGCGTTGGACCCGAAAAACTAGCCTGCAGCTAATAATTAGCAGCAGTTAATTTATCGGTATAGACATATTTATTTATATAAAATTTATTAAGGTCTAATTTAGTACATGGGTAATTATTTTATTTCGTATATTTTTCACTTGTTTATTGCTATGGTTTTGTGTTGAGTTTGATCTGAGAACATAATCTTTTGTTGTGATGGCGATTTGACGTCTTATCTATCATGTTGACTGTCCACTTTTCGTGTTTCAGTCTTAATTGGTATATATATATATATATATATATATATATATATATATATTATATATATATCTATATATATATATATATATATATATATTATATATAATATATATATTATATATTATATATATATATATGTAATATGTATAATATGTATATATATATATATATGTATACATATATATACATACATAAATATATATACATAATATATATATATACATATATGCATATATATATAATATATATATATATAATATATATTATCTATATATACAGTGATTAGTCAAAATAATTGAAACGCCTAGCATCATAATTTTGAAATATCTATAAAACCGTCAAAATTTTGTTTATTTTAATGTTTTTGATTTATTATTAGTGTTTCTTTATATGTTTTGGGGACTATATATTGGAAATCCGCCGACCCAATGGTCAAGACTATTTAAATATTTTATCTGATAAAATTCATCCTATAGAGAGAAACGCAATCTTTCAAGATGATAATGCACCAATTCACACAGCTAAAGTTGTTACTGAATGGCACGGGGAACATTCTAGGGAAGTTGAGCATGTTATCTGGCCACCACAGTCCCCAAATCTCAATATTATTGAACATTTATGGTGCATTTTAAAAAAACAATTAAGGAGTTGATATCCTCTGCCATCATCACTACAAGAACTGGAGACTGTTTTAGCTGAAGAATCGACAAAAATTCCTTTGGAAACAATTCAAACTTTGTACGAGTCCATACCTCGTAGAATTCAATATGTAATTACTGCCAAAGGCGGGTCCTATTCCATATTAAAATAATTTGCTAGAAATGTTAAGGTGTTTTTCCATTATTTTGTCCAACCCCTGTATGTGTGTGTGTGTGTGTATGTGTGTAAGTATGTGCGCATATATATGCATACATACATACATATATATATAGATTGATAGATAGATAGATAGATAGATAGATAGATAGATAGATAGATAGATAGATAGATAGATAGACATACAGACAGATAGACAGACAGATAGACAGACATACAGACAGACAGACAGACAGATAGATAGATAGATAGATAGATAGATAGATAGATAGATAGATAGATAGATAGATAGATAGATAGATAGATAGATAAACAGACAGGTAGACAGACTGGTTGATAGATAGGTAGATAACTTTCTTTATTGGCCACACAGGGCTGGACACAGAGGGGACAATTACAAATGTAGAGCTTTTCATTTCGGAGGTGGAAAAGGAAAAAGAAGAAAAAAAGGAAATAAACGTAAAATTTCGATCGAAAGGGATCGGAAGAAAAAAAGCGATCAAAAGGGATTGTGTATCACAGAAAGAAAAAAAAAAAATTTTTTTCAAAGTAACAAACAAGATTAGATTCATCCGTGGAAAGAAAAGCCTACAGAAAAGACCACGGTAACCCCAGGCAGGGAGGGAAAAAAACACATGAAAGCAAAGTGCTCTCTCTTTTACGATTTACAGGATCATGCACAAAGTGTTTTCGTCACTCGCGCGCACCATCTTTGCTACATTGATCCACCTTTTTTTGAAACTTTCACGAGACAAAACCTGCCTCTCCATTCTCACCTTCCTTTTCAAGTGGTACTTGAGAAAGTTGATGAGCGATTGGCCAGAGACGTAAGTGTTTGTCTCTAATCCTTTCGCTCGAGTCCACCACACACATTCTTTCACCATAGCCACCAGTACGATGAAAGCTGCCTTGCCTTCCGGGTTGAGGAAAGGAGGCGGTGCTATTTACACGATAGACTCGGCCGACAGGCAGACTCGTCCCACACGTGACAGCAGCCGTTCGGCATAAGCCCACAAGTCCGAAATGGATGGACACTGCACGAGTTCGTGCAGAACGGTTTCGTCGCCCTGACCGCATCTCGGCAAGTCGGTCCAGTGTGTCTCGAACCGTGCCTGTAGAGCTTATCCCGAACAGGTAATGCTTCTCGATAGCACTGCCAGGCCAGAGATCTTTCGTGATTGTCCATAGGTCCCGGCCCAAAAGTTGTCCTGAACAGGCGGGTTAGGTGTCTCTCGTCGACGCCCAGATTCTGCCCGAGAACGTCATCGCACCTCCCCTCCACTAGTCCTCTATAGAACGCCTTTGTTGTAATGAAGTCGCACAAATTTGGTCCCGGACGGCACGCGACACTCGCGGTGCCATTCGCCTAGCCTCGGTCTCTGTTTGATCCATAATTGTAGTTCGGCCAAGGAGACGAGCTGCTGGAAAGCGCGTCAGATAGATAGATAGATAGATAGATAGATAGATAGATAGATAGATAGATAGATAGATAGATAGATAGATAGATAGATAGATAGAAAGGTAGACAGAGGGACAGATAGATAGATAGATATAGATATAGATAGAATCAAGTAAAGGTAATAACTGACAAAAAAGGAAAAGAAACAACCAAGATTCAACCAAATCAAAATATAAACCCAAATACTAAGCGAACAAAGATGAACCATCCCACTTCCATTGCGCACGTACACGCACACACATAAACACACACACATACACGTACACATACACACACATTCACATTCCTCCCTTTTACACACGCATA
>NC_043016.1:6837988-6860488 GCF_006345805.1 Octopus sinensis | reverse complement strand
ATTATCACATGCTCCATACAAAAAGTTAAAAACCAGTGAGAAACGCCTCGAATGTCATAGGATGTCCAACACTTGAAACCTTTTAAAGTAGCGTTGTCAACGAACATATCGACTTACAAAAAAAATATGATCTAAACGAAGAATAAAGTCAATAACAAAAGCTAAAGAAAGATAGGTTGGCCGACGTACAGTGAGATATCATTAGTCTTAAGACTTTAATCATTTCGTTTTTTTTTTTTCTGTTTCTGTCGTTTAAGCGCTTATTTGGTAAAAGTAACTGATTAAATAATGGAAGTTCAGAATGATGTAATTTTAAAGTATCTTTAATTAGACAATATATTCTTTAGCAGTCTGCAACTTCATTAATTATAAAATTCATTCAACTTATATTATGCAAAGTAGAGGAACAGGAATACAGATACGAATGGAAAAGTGGCAGTCGCTAAGAAAGAGTGATTTGAAGCCAGAAACAAAGGCGCTTATCTGCGTTACACAGGAACAAGCACTTAGGACAAATTGCATTAAATATAGAATACTGACACTAGAGCAGATAACGACAAAGCAGTGGTAAATGTGAGACTGTATAATATATTGTGAACGAATGCAGGACGCTGGGCCAAAAAGAATAGAGAAGAAGGCATGATAATGTCACGACAATGATTCGTTAGGTGGGATGGCAAGTCTGGATTGGATAGAGTAAATGACTAAGGATGTAATGATCCAGTGTGATCATGAAACTGAACCTCGAAAGCTGGCTAGAGTGGTTGTGATTAAAGAGGGGAAAAAACCCGTTTAGTCATAGATATCGCATGCACCAAGTGATGACAGAGTATGGGAAAGAGAAGCAGAGAAAAGAGTCATATCCGATGATTGGAAGTGAGAAATAAAAGGACTGCGGTCATTGAAGAAGCTGAGTGCTGTATATGTTATTGTTGGGGCCTTGGGCACTATAAGAACCATCTTCACAAATTGGATTGAAAAAACAGGAGTAAATATGAAGATAGAGCATCTACAGGAAACAGTATTGTTTAGAACAGCACGGATCTTTCGCAGAGTTCTTGAAATCTGAATAATGAGTGTTACCTTAGTCCACTGGTTGGGGACAAATAACAGTTTCTTAAATTCCCCAGCCGAGTCACTGTGCTAAACAACGGAAAACAACCACCCTCTCTTCAATAGGCACAAGGCCTAAAATTTTGCTGGGTGGAGCTAGTCAGTTTCATCGAACCTAGTAGGGTTGTTCATTTTCTCGACACCAAAAAGATGAAAGGCAAAGTTGACCCTCGGTGGAATTTGAGCTTAGAACGTAAAGACGGACGAAATACCGCTAAGAATTTTGCCCGGCGTGCTCACGATTCTTATTTCTTTATTGCCCACAAGGGGTCAACAAAGAGGGGATAACACAAAGACGTAGGGACACAAGAAATAAAAGAAAAAGCGTATGATATAATGACTGATAAAATGAAGATGAGAAATGGAAAGAAGTTTCCTCAGCTCCACCTCTGAATTACTTCATTTTGCCTCTGTTCTTTTTTCTTTTTGAAACCGGAACCTTCCAAAATGTCAGTGCCCTACTCCTTCAGTAAGAACGTGTAATCCATATTCTTTGGTAGATTTTTAATGTCTGGATCAACTTGCCACATTTTATATCCTTTTTAAATTTTAAAACTTTCTCTCTTTGCTTTTCGTCCAACAACAGGCAACAATGCCACCCTTGTACGTTATCCAACCTGCGAGTGTCCACCACTCTAATGTTTTTCCACTTTTTTTTATCTCTTCACACAAATTTCTGTGTTATCGTACATTATTACGTAGTTTCCATTCTTCCTTTTTTTTCCGGGGTGGGGCGGTCGAATTACTTGTGTCTACCTGTGTTTGTCTTCGTGTTGGAGCGGGGCGGGTAGGTTAAGTGTCTGTAGGGAGCAGGTGAGGAGAAGAGGGTGTGGGTGGGAGTTGGTCGGGGTGGGTTTCCGTATTTATTTTACCTGGTTTCTTCCTTTTTCTCCTCCTTTTCTTTCCTAGTGTCACCCATTCGTCTTCAGCTCCGCTTGCTTCTTCTGTTACTGCTGGTGGTGGTATTGTTTCTTTCTTTTCTTTTACCACTTCTTCCTTTTTTCTTTGTAGAGGGTAGTTTGCTCTAATGTGGCCTTTCTAGCCGCACTTGAAGCGTCAAGGGGTCCTGCCCTCTACTCTGATCATCATTATCATATCTTCCATTGCTATGGTCTCCGGTAATTCTTCAATAATCTCTTCCGGCCCCTGTATAACCATGTTTAGTGTTTGGCCTTTCCAATTCCTATTTTCTGCTCAAGTGGCCTGGAGAACCGCTATCTCTTCCTCATTACCGAGTAAGACAGCGGCTGCTATCCAGGCAGCGTCAACCTCTGGTGGGATTCCTTCCACACTGACCTTTACTGAGTGTCTTCCATGGTACGTCGGCAACAGCACCACTTCGTCGCTCTTTAAAATAATTGCGCATTCAATCTTGCCCTGTCTGCATTTTTAAACCTTACTCCAAACGTTCGTACTTTGCTCCTCTGGCAAGATACTTTATCTCTTGCCAGATTGGCCTTAGTGCCTTCTCCACTTGGATCGTTGCCATAAATTCAATTTTGCCAGCCGCAACCGAATGTGCTTTGTATGTGATAGTACATCCCCCCCCCCTGATGACAATCACTTCCTCAGGGAGTCTTAATTCCACATTGGTTCCTTCTCCCCTCATCATTTTGGAATAATTTTTCCATTCATCCCATTCCATTCGATGTTCTTTAATCTTTGCAATCTCCGCAAAGCTTCTATCTTCTCTCGCTTCTTTTTCCATCTTACTCCACGAAGTATCTGACTGCTCTGACTCTTCCGAAGAGGACACTTCTGAGCAGCTTAACTCTGAGTCGCTGATATCTTTTAACATTTTCACTTGGCTTACCCTCCTCTATGAGGAGGGAAAGTACAACTTTCTTTACAATTACCTGCATAGCAGTCTATAACAGCTTCAGGTAACTCTACGCAGATTTCCACTAACATTAACCCTCTTCTACTTTCCGTTCTAAGTAGGTATAATTTTGCTACTCCTGCTACTGGATGGATCCTCCATTCACATTGAATTCTTTCCTAGTTCTTCTGTCTAGTTTTGCTAATTCAGTTTCTGTCCAATCTACAAAAGCTGCTGAGTATCTGAGTAATGATACTGCCCAAGTATTTACAGCCTTCACTAGATTCGGGCCATTTAGCCTTGACATCATCCATGTCATCCATGTAGAACAAATGGTTGATCTTCCATGTAGAACAAATGGTTGATCATCCATGTAGAACAAATGGTTGATTTTCCCTTTACTATTTTCTAAACTAATACCCGGCCTTTGCTTTCCTTAATACTAAACAGAGGGGGATCAAATATAAGGCAAATATTAAAAGGGACAATGCTTCTTCCTGGAAAATTCCTCTTTTGATATTAACTTTCCCTAAGAGCGTGTCACCTGAGTAGAAATTTACTGTCCATTTCTTTGTGCTCATGCTAATAAATTCTCTTATGTTATACTGCTATACTGAATATACTCAAATATTCATGAATGTGGGATCATGTCATAGGCTTTCCTATAATTTATCCATGCTATTTAATACAATCCCTTGTACTTCCTGTATGGATGGTAATCCAGGGATCACTCTTAACTAATTTTCAGTTCCTTTTTTGAACATTCCAAGCGCTCCCACAATTACTGATATTGTAACAGTCTTGAGAGCCTATCTTTGCTCCCACTACTGTGTGGTATTATTAAATGTTGTTTAATTTTGTACTTGAGATAATTATAAATATATGAGAGTTGGAGAAAGTGAGAGTAGGAGAAAGAGAAGATCAAATTCCACAGGTCTGTAAATAGGTTCGGCAAATGGTGAGGAGATCAACAATGGGGCTTCGTTAAGGGGACAAAAGAAGCGTCACGCCCTTGTGGTCAGCAGTAGTCAAATGTGTTTAATACTACTAGTGATCAATTAGAAAGAACCAATTCATCTTGTGTTTTAAATTACTAATAGAAAAATAATTATATATATATATATATATATATATATGCGTTTGCAATACTTTTTTCGTTCGGCGTCAACAGCCCTTCTTATCTTGTTTTTCCTTGTCCTGTCTTTTACTGTTTATATTTTTGTACTGTCGTTACTGTCCTGTTTTTTTACCATTTTTTACCATTTTTTACCCCTCTGCGAAAAGATCTCAGAATTTTAATTGATTTGCTTTTCGCAGGAAGGAAAGTTTCTTGTCGAAGATACGTCTCGCTTTTATCCTTCGAAACGTAGAGTAGATGAAACCATAGCGACTGAAGAAGGGGTTTTTTCTTTGTGTTAATTGTCCTGTACTCCATTTTTTGTTGTTTTTAAAAAAATGTCCAGTTCCTTTGGTTTGTGTCTATGTTTTCGTTTCTCTTTGTGTTCGACGTCCCTTTGGTGTCATGTACTCATATATGCGTGTATATGTACATGTAGAGGTAGGTACGTACATATATGTTTATATATATGCATATGTTTTATGTCATTTATTAATATATATATATATATATATATATATAATGACGTTTACATCGTTGAACTTTTGAAGTTTTTGATTTTTTCTTTGAATTTTTGAATTTTCCGAGTGGAAAAAACTGTGGATTGCAGTTTTCGTAATTGTGCAGTTTGTATATATTGGCAGGTGCTTATCTCCTTAATTTTTATCGAGAGTTAAATTTGTTGCAATAAAAAGTATGTTTACATATTCGAGTAGTCAAGGAGAAAAGAAGGGTAAAATTTTCACAGAAAATTGTAGGTATTAATGTTTTACATTTTCTAAAGATGATCGTTTGTATGTCCGGCCAGAGAAAACTGTAGTGTTCTTGCAATAAAAAGATGCTATGTTTACATTTTCGAATGCTCAGGGAGAGAGAAAAGGAAAGAGAAGTGTAAAGTTTTCACAACAAATTGTAGATACTAAAGTTTTTAAGTTTTCTAAAGTTGATTATATATATGTCCGGAAAACTGTAGTGTTCTTACAATGAAAAGTATTTTTCGTTACGGACAAGTGAATTTTGGAAGAGGGGCATTGCAAGTCTACCAAATAGCTGGAAGAGCATCATAGAAAATGAAGGAGAATATATTTTAGATTAAAAAAGAACTTTGTTTATCTTAATTTTGAAAAATAAAAGAAGTATAAAAACTGCATTATTTATGGGATGACCCAATATAAAACTCAAACCATGTGTGTATGTATGTGTGTAAACCTGCATAACTTCTGAAGTTCACAACTGATTTTCTCCAAACTGGGATCATAATCCCTTGTGTCTCAGAGATGGTTTTAGACTCTTAAATTTTTTGACATAATGGGTAACGGGCTCTTGGGAGCAGAAAACAACCTGTTCTGGGTGACGTACGATTCCTGTAGATATGGGGGATTACTCTTTGCGAAATAACTTTCAGAAATTTATTTTCTCCCTTACATCCAGCGTAACTAATTCACTTACGCGTGTTACAATGTAAAACTTACTGCGTTACTATCAAAATATTGATATCAATTAATGTTTTTTATTGACATTTGATTAATAACATAACAGTGTCAGCTCAGTTCATTATATGTATTTCTTAAATTTTGCAAAGATTTGCCATTTTTCATTGAAATTTCATTTTAAACGTACAATTGTCATCTTATTTCATTACATCATATTTCTTGACATAATGTCTCCAAAAAGGAGATCCTTGATTGGTCGAAAAACGGTGGTAGGTGAGAAATTGAAAAGGGGAGCAAATGAATCGCCACATGAGACTTCAGTTAGACAATCATAAAACACTACATGTACAGCTACTGTACATGCAGTACAGCGACGGGCAGTGTAATATTCGCATGGCCAGGAATGATGCATTAACAGTTTCAGCCAATCCACCCCCTAACCATGTCATTTCCTTCATGTAGGTTTCTCTCATGTGGTGCTGTTGAGTGCGCCAACAGGCTTAATTTACCACATAGATGTAGTTCCTATGTCTGCTGATTGTTCAGCGCGGTAGCCGCAGCCGCAAAGGTGGGTATATCCACTGAGACCTTTTTGGTGCGTTCAAAAATCGCATACCCATCACCCACTTTCCATGACGAGGTTAGGGCATGGAATCTTCCAAATAGACGCATGACACGTCACTTATTCGAATTAGCTGTTCATTTACTTCACAAGGGATTTGTCGTCGTCAATGCTGTACTTCCCCGTATCACATTTTTCAACTTAATTGCACCATATATACAAACTATGCCATTTAAATCCCGAGCAACGCCGGGTATGTTTATGCCGTTCAAAGCCCATTCATTGTATTCGACTACCTGATGTCATCTACAATATCGATATAAGTCTCACAGAATTTACTTCAGGAATTTTTTCGTACTCGAAGAGTTTACAAAATATGAGAGAAGAAGAAAGAAAATAGAATTCATGAGATTCTTTATTAATCACTACGATAGTTTCGGCCCATTGCGCATCGGTGTGTGTATGCATATATAAATTTTTGTTCCATAAAATATGAAAGTCGCCTAGGGTCAGTTTGAATGTTCATTTGTGTTTTGTTTTGTTTTTTCTTTTATCCATGATTGTTTTATTTTATGATTTTCTTTAACGTATTTTGTCATTAGTGTAAAGCATATTATTTGATTCATTTTTTTATTTTATACTTATTTTAGTTTTGATTCTTTGTAAGCAAATTTATTACTTATACAAGAAGTGTTCTTCATTTTAACTAGCGTATGCAAATAGTGTATTACCAAAATGTATTCTAATCAAAATAAGGGAAACGGAGATTAATAAACGAGATACCTTTTAACAATTCATCTTACGATACACGCATCTGCACCATTGATGCCTCACAACAGTGTGTACAATATCTCACCCGCGAGGCACCGATGCAAGGGTTCGAAACTATCTTAGTCCTTAATAATGAATTTCGTGAATTCCATTCTCGTTTTCTTCCTCTCATATTTATATAGACAATTTACATATATATATATAATATATATATATATATATATATATATATATATATATATGCATACTCTCTTTTCTCTCTTTTACTCTTTTACTTGTTTCACTCATCAGACTGCGGCCATGTGCTGGAGCACCGCCTTTAGTCGAGCAAATCGACCCCATGACTTATTCTTTGTAAGCCTAGTACTTATTCCATCGGTCTTTCCTGCCGAACCGCTAAGTTATCATACCCATCATGACTACCCGTCTGATAAAGGTACACCAGGCACATGCATCACAACCATATGTGCGCGACATGGTGATCTCATATCAAGATAAACAGCACATGACCTTGCAGGTGGGGCCCAGTTAGAATTTTCTTCAGGTTGAGTAGCCCATCCCGCTCAAACGGTCCCTGAATAAGGGTTGTTTAAGGATGTTGAAAGAACCACCCATGTTTCCAGAGGTGAACTATTCAAACCCAAAGAATCCCTCTCAACACATGGCTATGATGCTCCCCACTACTTCTGCTCGTGATCAGAGATGCACATATCGTCAGCCACTAAGGGACATGCTCAACTGGTTAAGATCAAACAACTGACAAGCAAATCTGTGGTATTGAGCAGAATATTTGCTGTAGCCCATCTTTTATACCAAGACAAAACAATGTACATGATAACACTTCCAATCAGTTAAGATCAGAAGCCATGAGAGCCACTGCCTGGTACTGCATCACATTATTATTATCATTATTATTATTGTTGTTATTGTTTGTGGTGGTGGTGGTGGTGGTGGTGGTAGGAGTCGCGGTGGTATAAACTTTAAATCCAAAAATAAGATTATTTTTACTGACTTTTCCCATGACTCAGCTAGTATTTTCCTGCTATCGTCATCATGAGCACATTTAGTATTGTGTTGTTGTTAGTGGTAGTGGTTATAGCAGTAGAAATAGCACCTCTAAGTATTAGTATTATTGTTTATTCAGCTTGGGTTGGAATTTATTAATAAAGTTCTTTTCTCTAATTTTTCTCTCAATTTCACTTGGACTTTGCAGTTTGTAGAATGGAAATATTATAAATATTTTCCGACCGCATGTTGCGCTAGATGGTTACTCAAATGTATCTGACGGACATCTGGGTGTCTGATTTGCTGACGGTGCACACGTGAACGTTCTGATAGTGCATTTCTATTCTGACCTACATATAACTCTTCACAATTCAGGCATTTGATGCAATAAATTAATTAAATTCATATTTGCATTTGTGAATAATTTTCTGGCTTTTGTGTTCATATATTGGCCAGTATGTATGAATTGACATGTGTCATACCGACCATCATTGCATTTAGATACAGTGAATGATTGGTCTTTGTTGCTAAGGTCAAGCTTTGCCTTTGTTAATGATTTTTTCAGGTTTTTAGGCTGTCTTTCACTAAGAACAATAGCTCTATCTTTGATTATATCTTTTAATTCATTACTGTGAGCAATGATTGGTAGGTTTGCTTTGACAATGTTGAAGATATTCTGGTGACATGGGTTGAATATCTCTATAAATGGTATGACTTATCCCTGTTTTCCTCTTTGGCTTCTTCTCATTTGTTGTATTTTTATAGTCTGCTCTACGCCATTTTCTATAAGTAGAGACTGGTATTTTTGTTTGAGCAAAAGTTCTCTTAGTTCTTTTGGGCGTTTGTTCGTGATATTTGCATCTTCTACAATGGTACAAATTCTTCTGGCTAGGCAGTATGTGATGTTGCGCTTTGTATGTGGTGGATGGCATGACTTAAAATTCAAGTATTGACGTGTGTCCGTGTTTGTAGAATATATCTGTGGTAATGGTGGTGTCCTTTTTAATTACCATTTTATCTAGGAATGGTAATTTGGTACTACTCATCTCCTCTGTAAATTGGAGAGATGGGTGTCGGTTGTTCAGGAGAATATTGAACTCTTCCACAGTATTTAGAGATTCTCTCTCGGTTATGAAACAATCATCAAGGTATCTTTTCCATGCTTTTTCAATATACTTTCTGAATCCAGTGGTATGGTTTTCCTCTACTTTTTAGTAGAGTTGTTGTTCTAAATATCCCATTACAGAGTTCGCGTAAAAGGAATTCTTAAGGCACGCTGCTAGAGAGAATAAAAAATGAGTTAACTCTGTACTGGAGTTTCGCTATTAATGACCAAATAATTAATTTGGTATCTGTAGCTCATTTGTAGGATCGCCCAAAAACACGAGGCAAACACATATGCAAGACAGCTCCATTTTTATACATTATCGATTCAAACACGAGCGTAGTCAGAATAGCACAGCAGTAAATAAGTTTGAACTGCATACTAAATGGCATAAGACATTATATATATTATATATATTATTATATATATATATATATATATATATATATATATATATATATATATATATATATATTATATAATATATATATATATATATACATATACATACATTACGTTATAAAAATAGGGTTCAGTAAAATAATTACTGGGATTACTCATACCAGACGGGTATGTTCGATTTTTAGTGCTCTCAAATCCAAATCAAATGAAATCTTTGAGCTGACGAAGGAAATGTTGATCTTTATATTCAACTAATCCAGAAACGGGCCGTTCTCAGGTAATCTTATATACGTGTGATCTTTCGTTATTTTTCCCTCTATACCTGTGTGAGTTATTTTTGAGTATGCATTGTCTGGGAGATTTTTCTTACAGTAGAAGAAATAGCTAAGATTTGTGGCTGCTATTTCTAAAAAGTTCGGTGTGTGATAAAGTAAATTATTTTACTGAACCCTATTTTTATAACGTAATGTTTCAAATATACCGTAAATGGTCTTTTTACATACTGAACACTACTTGGTAAAATTAATTAATAATTAATTAGTCTTACCCTTTTATTATTGACTATATATACATACACATATATAGATACATATATATACATACACATATATACATACATACACACACACACACACAGATATATATATATTTCGTTTTTAGATTTGGTTTGCAAGATTCTGTATATGAGCTCGTGTATTGAAGCATATTCTGTTGTGTCTGGGGGGAGTCATTTTCTTTTTGTGCCTTCTAATTTAACACACTCACCGGTAAAATTCCCACTTATTCCTTATTTTTACTTTCCTAAAATTTTCGTTGCGTCTTGCAACCTTTTCAATAGTCCTTTCAAGAGTCAAGACTATTGAAATGGTTGCAAGACGCAATGAAAATGTTACGAAAATAAAAATAAGGAATAAGTGAAAATTCTACCGGTGAGTGTCTTAACTTAGAAGGCACAAAAAGAAAATGACTCTCCCCAGACATAACATTATATATATATATATATATATAATATATATATATAATATATATATATATATATATATATATGTATGTATGTATGTATGTATGTATGTATGTATGTATATATACATGTATATATAAGAATGAATTATATAAAAGAACAATAGAATACGTATATAAAAATCTCTCTCAGAGATCTCTCTCCTTGAGGGAAATTTCTCCCCCAACTTTGATTTCTTACAAACCCTATTTCTCTCTGCTTCTTAAAATAAAATAAAAAACCGCTGATGACAGCAGCGGCGGTCACCAGTCAAATTCCACACGTATATATATATATATATATATATTTTTTTTTCTTCAAATTTGCTTCCATTTCTTGCTGAGTGTCTTCCCGACTCCTAGGGCAAAGAAACTCATAGTATACATTGGTAGGCCATTAAACTAAACTCAATAGTTAAATTAAAATACATGGGTAGTAATAGTTCTCACATCGACAATGCTCTTTATTATTATTATTATTATTATTATTATTATTATTATTATTATTATTATTATTACTATTATTACTATTATTATTATTATTATTATTACTACTACTATTATTATTATTATTATTATTATTATTATTATTATATTATTAATAATATTATTATTATTAAGATGGTTATTTGCAATTTACAACGGAAATACAACAAGTATAGTCGTCACTAAAGTGACTCTTATTCCTAAAATTGCTGGTGTTTACTAGCATCCTCAGTCATTTTACTGACGACTGTACCTGTTGCCACCTTTATAATTTATATACACAGTGAAAGAAAGAAGGAAAGATAGACAGACAGAGAGTGAGAGAGGGGAGGGAGAATATAAAGTCGGTGTTGGGACATTTATAATACGGTAGGTGGTTTGTGTTATATGCAAATATCTCGTAATCGCCTTCATTTTGCAGTATAAGCTAAACATATTATATAATTAATGACACTGCTGATTGCTAAATTACAATATCTAATTAAAGATACACTAAAATCACATTATTCTGCGCTTCCATTATTTGATTAGTTCATTTTACTAAATAAATTTTTTTTTTAAATAATGAAGATATTCTTAGTTTTGATTTTTTTTTTTGTAAGATGGCATTTATTATATATGTTTGTCAACAACGTTATGTTATAAGGTTTCGGGTGTTGGTCATCGTATGAAATTCAAAGCAGCATTCATGAAGGCAACGCCAACTGTAGCAAAAGCAAATATGGTATCGATTGTAAAAGTATAAGAACAACAGCTACAAAACGGTCGAAGTTTTCAGAACTAACCAACCAACCTACCAATTAATCATCGCCGCTACCCCATCATTTCTACTGTGGTTGTCAGCTTTGTGACTGTCAAACACAGCAACCGAATAGTAACAACAATGGCTGCAGAAAACTCAATGTAACTACAACAGTTGTCATTCAGTAAATTTCAATGCCAAAAAAGGTCTGAATGTAACTAGATGACTTATCAGGAGGGAATGAAAGTCGCTTCAAATTTAAGACAAGTTATGTAGGAGACCTACAGTAGCACAGTAAACTTTATACATAAGTGAAAACTGTAAAGTATAGAAGGCAGATGAACTTGCAGGAAGAAACGTTCTTGAAGATTGTATAAAAGTAAAAGAATTTCGGGATCTTTTCGCTTTGACCGGCAGATTTTTAAAATAATTTCTTTGTAACTAAAAAATTTTAAACTTTGTATACTGGTAGAATGTGTTTATAAAACATCTTTTTCTCTTGGCTTTCTTGAGAAAATTCTGTAGTTTATAAGCTATTTGTTCTTTAATTTCTTGCATTTCGGCAATTTCGACCAATCAATGACGTTACAAAGAAATCATTTTAAAAATCTGCCGGTCAAAGCTAAAAGATCCGAATTTCGTCGTCCGCGCAAAGCAATGTAGCATAGTGGCGGTTTGATTCTCCACAAAAGTGAAGAAAGAAATCACTTTTGCAGTTAGTATTCTTGGACATAGACGATACGTTGGCAGCGTTAGACGTGAGTGGCATTGAAGGAGTATATTCAGAGTAGTAGCTGTCTATTTCCTAATACAGGGATTCTCAACCATTTTTATTTGTGGACCCTTTTGCTATTTTATTCTGGTAGATTTCCCATAGCCATTCAATGTTTAAAGATTAGTTTTATAATTTCTTTCAAAATTCCTGTTTTCTCTTCCACACATTAACTTGTGTAGTTTGAACTGGGTAAAATGTTAGAGAAAGAGACTTAGCTGTTTCTTTGCAATAAACACCAATAAATACATCTAAAGCAAATTTTTTTCAGGGGCGTTTAAAATACTATTGTAGATCCCCAATTTACTATTTTGTTGCGTGGACCCCTCCCCCCCTTAATCTTATATGGACCTCCAGGGATCGTATGGAACCTTGTTGTGAACCACTATTCTAATAACACTGGTCAACAAAATGAAACTTTTTTAATCATCAGAGTTGCTGATTGACCATTTCTGGGTTATTTTTTGATGCTGATTACGAATCTGAAGTCCGATTTCCTCTATCAGGTCACATTTTCATGTTAATGATGCCTGCTCTTTCAACTTATAGTATACGTAAAGCATGTCTATATAAAGTATATTGAATACAAGATACAATAATTTCATGGCTTTTTATTGTACAAAATTAAAATTATTGTGTACAAATAAGTTAGAATTCACTCAAATGCGTAACAACTTGAAATCCTTGGGATTTGGACTTTCTATGGTGTTTTGTCTTAGGTTCATCCCTGTATAACATCCAACAGTAGTCAGCTAACATTACTGCATTCCAAAATCTTTGATATCGTTGTTCCATCGATGCAATATCTTGATGAAAGTGTTCCTCTTGCACATCAGACACTGCTCCAAGGTTCTCTGCAAAAAAATCCAGATGTGAATCAAGGAAATGGACTTTTAGTGACATCCGACAGCCCATTGCAGCGTAGGAGTCTAGAAGACATTTCACTCCATTTCTAAACTCTAGAGATCTCTTGTTGCCCAGGAAATTTTCACCGAGCCATTTGAAGGATTCCCAGGCTTTAAGCTCAATTTCATCCAGTGCTGTGAGGAAGTGGTTCTCCTTCAGGAGTTCTTTTATCTGCGGGCCTATGAATACGTCCTCCAGTTTTGCCTCGGTGATTTTTCCTGGAAAGTGTCTTCACAAATTGTTTCATGAAGCCAAGCTTTATGTGAAGAGGGGGAAGAAGAACGTTTTCTGGGTTTAAAAGTGGCTTACTCTGGACGCCAGAAACTCCTGGCTCATATGAGCTTCGCAAGGGCCACTCTGATTGCACATAGTGCTTGTTAGTTGCACGACTGTCCCTCAGGCATAAAAAGCAACAATATTTCGTGAACCCAGATTGCATTCCCATCAACATTTCAATATCCTTCAAGTCTCCACATATTTTCCAGCTGTAGTTTGTATACTTTATGGCATTGAGGAGTACTTGCATGTTCTCATAACACTCCTTCAAGTGCACTGAATGTCCTATGGGAATGGATAGTTTCTTATTGCCGTTGTGTAAGCTTCTCTTTGATGAATCTATGAATAAGCGCCATTCAGCTGGAACATGCTCTTGGAACAAACACCCTCTTTCTCTTCCTGAAATGAGTAATACAAACATCTTTCTTCAGCAGACACTTTTCTTGTAGGCGAGATGCTAATAGTTCAGCTTTATCCTTCGACAATGACAAGTCTCTAACTAAATCATTTAACTCTTCTTGAGACAATTTCTGTGTACGTCTTCATTTTCAATCATGAAATCTGCATCCACTTCGGTCTCTTCCACAGCAGTAGTATTTTCTTTAGGAAATATATCTTCGTCAGACATCTGAAGGCCATTTTCTGGGGGTATTGGAATAGGAAGATCATCATCGTCTTTTTGCTGATTCCAAGTTGGGATACACAATCGTATGCTTGGTTTTTACAGTAAACCCACATACATTAACGTTACAGAAATAACAGTCCATGAAATGATCCTTTGGCTCTCTCCATATCATAGGTATTGCAAATGGCATTGCTCTCTTCCTCTTATTTAGCCAATCCCTTAGTTCATTTGCTGAGCAGATGATGTGCGGGGCCCAACTCTTATATTGATCCCTGAGAGAGCAGCCAAAGTATAACTGGTAGATCTTCTTGATTTCACTTGTGATGGCACGTTGCTGAGCTTTGGTGGTAAATGAACCACAGACATGACAAAATATATCAGGACTGTTCTTGCAATGCCTTGACATCCTGAGTAGAATTTGATGATGATGACGACTTGGCACCTTAAACTGAAAGTAAAATTTATGAAAAGAAAAGATTATGAAAACATAAGATTACAAAATGAATACAAATAGTTATAAAACAGAAGTCAGAATTTACCTGTATAAGACGTTTACGTGTAGCGATGCTGCTGATGGGAGTTATATACCTCTCTTATCTCATCAGAAAAACTGTGCCTGATAGAAGGAAACCGATTGCATTTTTGAAATCTGTGGACAAAACTACATATGAAACACCATATAATATCCCAGTGTAACTACAGAAGTAGGATATTTTTTGAGGCGTGTAGAAGCGTTTTTGAGAACATCCTACCGTTTAGTACTGATGCAGTCCAGGAGGGACATTTTAGATGCCCACTGGCATTTTAGGGAGCTCTCCGATAAGAAAGTTGAATCTAAAAGTCTCATAATGGTGGTTCTTACAATTCGGTCTTACAGATACTGATTAGAGTTTCTGAAGGTACTTCTGCACACATGGAACAACAACAGCATGCGATCCAGATCGTAACTCGAGAGGGCGTTTATTAGATGAGCAGAAAAAGATAGTGTTAAGTATCCATAATTTCAACAAATCTGTCACATAGATTACAAATTTGAAATCTGCGTGATCAATTGTGATAGGAAGTATAAATACAAATTTGGTTATGTGAAAGTCGTTTCCCGCGCGCAAAGCCTAAAGTAGCCGGATCAGACAACCAATAGCAGTTGACACAGACAGTCAGAAACAATGTCAGCATAGAGCACAAAAGACAGTGATTACAACAGAATTTATAAAGTTTAGTCAAAAGGACAAAAATATATTAGAACAGCTAGAGAACAATTCGTAAAAGGCGAAGAAAAACTGCTTCAAGAGAGATATTCTAAGACAAAGATGGCCCTTGACCACGTCAACGCAAAACACGAATGTTGAGCTGTTCGTCGAGGTCTACTATAACTGTCAAGCAGAATGGAAAAGCTCCAAGTTATATGTACTAGGGAGGGCAAGGGTAGGGCTGCTGAGGAAAGATGAGAACAAGGATATGTAACTGATAATTTCCCACAAGAAATTACTCGCAAATACATAGTTAAAAACAAAATTTGCCCAATGAACTAAGCAAAGAAGCTAGCATTTGTCGTTAGCAGAATTGTTGGGTAAGTGAATTGTATATATTTATTTTAAATTATTGATATAAAAAGGATAATATTAAAACAAATATTTTAAAATTTGGCTGTTATTTCTAGCATTTGGGGAGACCTTCTAAGCTTAACTTCATGCGCTGGTTGAAAACCATTTAAACAAATTGAGGTCGATACATTCGACTAAACATTCGCCAAGGTGGTGCACCAGCATGGCCACAGTCTAATGACTGCAACAAGGGAAAAGAAAAAAAAACAAATATTTCACAGAAGTGGTTATGATCAGGCTTTAAAAAATTTCGGGTTCCATAGAATCATCTAAAAATTCTGGCTCAAATTTCCACACAGTGGGACTGAATTCGGAACCATGTCTGGTGCTTTATTCTTGCTGGATAGTAATATCATTTTTAATAATATTTATATTTCTTGCATATCTTTTCACTGATCTTAGATCTTATTTTAACTGGGGGTTTCAGCCGAGTAAACAGGTAGAGATGTAGTGAATATCTTTAAATTTCCTCATCAATGGTACATTCAACTGAAGATGACTAATCGGATTCGCGCTCACGCACGTGATCCGAAAAGTTTGAAAGTGCAGTATTGAATTATCCTTTAATACCTACACGGTCTCAGTGTAGGTAAGATGGAATTCTCTTATATTCACCGTCAGCAAATATTTCTGCTTGTAAACATTGAAGTGAAGCTCTACATAGCGCTTATAGCTTACCAGCTGCTATTTCTAGCAACGATCGTACTTCCTGTACATCAGCTTTATATATTTATAATTCTACCTTTTACGCTGCTTCATTCTTGCAGCTTAGCAATAATATTTTTTATAATTATTATATTTCTTGTATACGTGTGTATGTGTGTGTGAATGTGTATGTATATATATATATAAATATATATGCATATATATATGTATATATATATGTATATGTATATATATATGTATATATCTATATATATGTATATATATGCATATGTATAAATATATATGTATATATATTTATATGTATATATATATGTATAGCTATATACGTATATATATGTATATGAATATATATATGTTTATGTATGCATACATATATGTATATATATATGTATGTATATGTACATATATGTATATGTATACATATATGTATATATATGATTATAATAATAAGGGTTTTTTGCAACAAGTTGCTTAAACCACATACCGAAAATATTAGAAATAGCAGTCAAAGGACTACTATTTCTTTTACTACAAAAATAAGTCTCCACAGACAACAGTTAAAATCAATGCGTGACCTGGGCATTGACATGAGCACTGATGCATCTTTCCAAGTGCATATTACTAATTTGGTAATAAAATGCAGACGGCACACGCACACACACACACACACACACACCACACACACCACATATACATATACGATGGGCTTCTTTCAGTTTCCGTCTACCAAATTCACTCACAAGACTTTGGTCGGCCCGAAGCTATAGTAGAAGACACTTGCCCAAGGTGCCACACAGTAAGGAAGCTACATTCCACACAGCCACTCCTGCGCCTATCATATATATATATATATATATATATATATATATATATATATATATATATTATTGCTACTTCGAAAATTTCTATAAGAGATGAGGGCAGTAACTATACTGAGAAGTAGTGCTTATCGCCACTTAAGCATAGCTGCTCCGTAGGAACTGACAATACTGCTATTTTTAACCCTACGAGAACTATTGCCGTCTCTTGCGGGCAAGTGTCCATCATCGAAGATGACTACAAAAAGGTCGAAACCGTATGGTTTGGTGACCGCGTGGTTAGTAGATGGCTCTCTTTATTGCAATATGCATCGGGTGCAGATTGCATCGAATAATCAGATAGATTATTCTTAATATTTATTTCCTTTTACTATACAATGTCATTCAACATATTTCTATGTTAAAACTCCACTCACGTATCTTTAACAAGAAAACTGTGTACCAGTTAATGACTTTCCAGATAAGCAATCAGTAATTTATCGAAATTTATGTGCACCTAGATATTTCTAAACAAAACACCCATCCCATAAATCTTTTGTTCGTTGTTCGTTGTCTCATTCTTCACCGAAATACTGACATTTATTGTCTGAAATCAATAAACAGCTGGCCTTTTTGGACAAAGATATCACCCAAGCTGTTTAAAGCAACAACCTTCACAAAAACTCTTTATTGTTTGTTTAAACTCCCAATACACAAAATCACACCTAAACATGCATATAAATTCAAACAATAAGCAACTCGTCAATCATGAGGCCTCTCCCCAAACTTACTTCAAGACCCAAAGCTAACGTAAACAAATATATAAAAAATATTTGAATTCCTGACATTTTCAACAGCTGACATTACTCTCCCACATATACAAAATAACCCCACTCAATAAACCATAACTTTTGGGGGGAAAAAATTCCATACAAAATGCAAGCGCTTCCAATTTCTGACTGCGTTCTATTTTATTCCTCCGCACATTAAGAGAATAATCACCAACTACTTTGGAGCCATTGGGTTAAGCTTCAAAATAGCCTACTTTACAACTCGGTTGCTAGACCCGGAGAAAGAGAGTATAACAGGTTGCACAATTTCTCCAATCCTTTTCATCATGGGAATTAATTTCCTCATAGCAGCTACTGATAACGAAGCCCAAGGACCAACAATGACATCAGGCAGCCGTCAACATCCAGTAAGGGAATTCGCGGATGATCTCAAGGTGACAACTACAAAGCCATGTGGAGGTAGAAAGTGTGCTGACTTGACATGGCAACATATGGCAACATGGGCTAGAATAATGTAGTTTATGGTCAAGAAGTCAAGGAGATGGAAATTAAACAAGATCAAGCTGCAAGTGCATGGAGTGGTTTTCCATCAATAGAGGAAAATCCTATTAAATACCTATTTCTTTACTACCCACAAGGGATTAAACACAGAGAGGACAAACAAAGACAGACACACGGATTAAGTCGATTATATCGACCCCAGTGCGTAACTGGTACTTATTTAATCGACTCCGAAAGGATGAAAGGCAAAGTCAACCTCGGAGGAATTTGAACTCAGAACGTAATGGCAGACGAAATACGGCTACGCATTTCGCCCGGCGTGCTAACGTTTCTGCCAGCTCGCCGCCTTAAATACCTTTGGAAGGGGTTGGCGCGTCACTCTCGGGCAGAAGTAATGTCACCAACACTGAGAAGCAAGCAGAGGAGTGGCTGAGGAAGACTGAAAGTACAGGGCTTCCAGGAAAATATAGGGCATGACTCTGCCAACACGTACTGCTTCCAAACCTCATATTGTTATTGACACTATATGAAATTCCAATGACAAGCGTGGAAAGGGTGGAGAGGAAGGTAAATAAATATCTGCGAAGGTGGTTAAATGTCCCCTTTCCCCAAACCTCACTTCAGTTGGTCCGTACATAAGATCTGGACAGCTACAACTCCCTCTATCATCCGTAGTGGAGTAATTCAAAGTTTCAAAATATAGTGTTGTAATGATGTACAGGGATTCAGAGGATGAGCTTGTCAGACATGCAGGTATTACAACAAGGTCCGGGCGGAAGTGGATAGCTAGCACAACAGTCGAACATACTGTAAGTATGCTGGATGTACGCGACATCATTGGAGTTACATGAAAAGGTTAGCAGGGTCTCGGTTCTTTCCCTTTCAAAGAATGGAAGAAGGGAGATATTAAGATGATCCAAGCAGATGTGCAGATCCAGGAGGAACAAAGTCCAAGAGCTGTGGAGCTGGTATCTCAGGATGCCTGGAGTAAATTGGACCTCCCTAAGAAGAAGATCGCATGGACAGGCCTATGGAGACTGGAACCTGTCCACATCTCCTTCCGACTGAGCGAGGTATATGATACCCCCCAATGCCAGCAAATCTGCACATATGGAGTTTGAGGGAAGACCAGCTGTGTAGACATTACGAAGAAAGGGACACGCTAGCACACATCTTGTCAGGATGCAGAATAGCACTTAACTCGAATAAGATACAAGTAGCGCCATGGTAGAGTGCTTGCAAAACCCGCTTACACCCTTGATCAGGAAAGGCCCAAGAAACATCAACAGGGGAAAACAACAGCAGAAATTAAGTTCGTGAAAGAAGAGAAAGCAGTAAAGTCAGTAAAAATGACACATAGCTCGCTGCATGGATCCCAATCATATGATATAAAAGTGGACCTGAGGGAGAGACCACAGTTTCCCCAGAACGTTCATACAGCCCTGAGGCCTGATGTAGTTCTGTGGACTGTAAAGAAATGATCTTGATTGAGCTTACAGGGAAAGAAGGGTATGGTCAGGCCGACGAGAGTCTTCTGCAGGATTGTAGGATGAAGAGATAGCAGTTATGGCTTTTTCCAGACGAGGTTGACTGTAGGGGGTTCCCTGCCCAGTCCGTATGGAGGATGTAGTTTGAGACATATACTTAATGTGAAGTGGACCGCACATGCCCCAGATTCCGAAGTTCAAGAGAAAGCTCAAATGATTAGCAATGAAGCCGTCATTTTTAGGAGAATTCTAAGGTGGAGTAGACATCTTGTTCCAGTGAACAATACCAGAATTCTGTTTTACGGAGAGTTGAAACAAGGAAAGAGAAAATTCCCAGAACCTAAACAGCTGTACAATGACTTATTTCTAATTAAAACTTAGAAGAACAAGCTGCTGATAGAGCAAAGTGGGGAAGAAAAAAAATAATCTTGATGGTGTAGCATTATTTGAGAAGGAAAGAATTCCGCATGAGTCATACCAAAGAACAATTGGGAAAAGGAAGTAGGCAACAACATCAAAAAGCTCTGGAAATAAACAGGCAATATGAAATATAAATGTAGGTAATTTCGCCACTGATAAATTCACCACTGCAAATCTCGTCTCCGGTAATTTCGTCCCCGGTAATTTCTCCCCCGATAATTTCGTCCGCGGTAATTTCGTCACTGGAAATTTCGTTCCCAATTAATTTGCGACTGGAAATTTTCGCCACATAACGATACGAAGCAAATGCAGTGTCCCTAGCAACGCGCTTTCAATTGTAACATGTATGGCAAAGGGATGAAGTCTCATGTACGAAGTCATACAAAGAAAGAAACTCAAGAAGAAATTTCAAGTCGCCATATTCGACGGCGAGTTGACAACGAATAATTTACATATGTATGTTTATTAGATTCATAGAGAATACAAAATATACGAGAAGTAGAGAATATTGAAAACGGAACAAAAATAACAAAACAACCTTCCTTTTAATAAATTATTTTATTATCATTTATTTTTGACAAAAATAACTTTTTATTAGATATATTAAATGAAATGTAATTTATGACAAAGTCAATATCTCATGAATATTTTTTACTCGAGTATGCAATTAGAAAAATAATTGTAATGAATTAAATCATGAAAAAAGGCAACTGGGAACTGTATTTTCTGTATGTCATAATACATTCAGGAAACATATATATATATATATATATGTGTGTGTGTGTGTGTATGTGTGTGTAAGTGTGCGTGTTTGTGTGTGTGTGTATGTGTATGATTGCGTGTTTTTGTGTATGTGTAAGTGAAAGAGTTAGTGTGTGTGTGTGTGTGTGTTTCATGTTTCCGTTTACACAGCTGGTATTAGTAGAAAAGTCCTACCACGCGCGCGCGCGCAAATATGCATTTATACATTCGGCCATAGTGGGGCACCGCCTTCAGAGAAGAAATTGCCCCCAGTACTTATTTGAAAGTATTCATATTATCGATCAGCCTCTTCCGAACCACTATGTTACGGAGATGTCAACAAACCAACACCGTTACCGAGCAGTAGTGAGGGACAAGCACAAGCTGCATAAATACAAAGACACAGATAATTACACACACACACATACACACATACACACACACACACACACATACACACACACATGCACGTAGACACACACACAAACACATACACAAAAAAATAACACAAACACTAAATCCACTCACAATGCTTTAATCGGCCCCAAGGATACATAGCAGAAGACATCTTGCCTTAAGTGCCACGCAGTGGGATTGAACCCGGAACGTAGTGGTGGAGAAGTATACTTCTTGTAAAAAAATCATGCCAGCAACCCAAATATTTCACCCCCCCCCCAAAAAAAAAAATGATATTCAAGCCTAAGAATTACCAGCTGAATGATCGGAAATGTGGGATAAAGAGTACTCGGACTACGAACTACCTCAGTCGTAAAGTAGTGAAGAAGAATACTCTACATCTTCTGTATCGAGTTCTATAACGTATCACAGCTCAGTGAATCAAAGACACACAACACACACACACACGCGCGCACACACACATACACAACACACACATACACACACACAACATACACACACACAAACATATATATGTGTGGTGTGTATGTATGTATACGTGTGTATATATATGTATGTATATATATATATATATATATATAATTTATATATACACCATATATATATACATATATATGCATATTATATATATATATATATATATATATTAATAGTTATCGCCATACTAATATGGCAGTCTAAATATATGACTAAAGCTGTCGCTGATTAGCTCCAAGTATGGCGATAACAATTAATATCCAGTAACGCTGCCGTAATCTCTTTAGAGAGACTTAGAATAATTTAATATTTCTATTATATTATTTATATATATATATATATATATATATATATATACATATATATGTATACATATATTGCATGTATATATACATATATGTATATATATAGATATATATATATATATATATATACATAATGTATTATGTAGATAGACAGATAGATA